>NC_082649.1:919807-1220576 GCF_028023285.1 Balaenoptera ricei | reverse complement strand
AGACTGTTTCCATCACCCAAAAGTCCCCTTGTGCCCCTGAGAGCCCCATCTCAGCCCCTGGCAAGGATCTCATTTCCGTCCCTTTCGCCTGTCTCAGTGCCACGCACGTGGCCTCACCCGGAGGGAAGCTTCTTCCTTTGTGCGAGGCCCCCTGTACTTGCTGTCGTCCCCCGGGGGGGCGGGGGACAGAGCCGCTGCCTGCACTGCCGGCCCGACCCCCGCTGCCCACAGCCCAGCTTCCTCGTCTCCACGTCCTCCCGTGGGCACTGTGGGTGTCCTCCGAGGGCCAGCAGGAGGAGGAAGGTCACACAGCAAAGGCCTGGCTGGCACTGCGCCTGGGCTGACCCCGCAGGGTGGCGCTGAGGGCGCTGGTGGCAGAAACGTGGACGAACAAGTGTGAGTGAAGCAGGGCCGGTTGGGAGGATTTTCCCCAAAAGGAGAGGAGCCAGGGCTCCCACAGCTGAGCCTGACGGACCACTTCCCTGGGGTCCCAGGGACAAGTCAGCCCCGCTCCGTTTGGGCTTGAGTCCCGCTGCCCCAGGTCCAGAGCCCTGGGGAGAGAGGCCGCTGTCCGGCCCCAGGCGGGGACCCGCAGAGCAGCCCACCGTGTGAGCAGGGCCTGAGGGAGTCGGGGGGCAGAACAGATGTTTGCTCCCCATCAAAGAGGGTTGGTCTCTGCAGGCGTCGTGTGGCCCTTGTCACTCCTCTTTCCCCGGGCCTGAGGATGTGTCTGCAGTTCACTTTAGTAAATAATACCTGTTACTGTAGGAGTTGGTATTTCCAGGGCTTTTCTCTAGTTTCCAGGTTTGCCCTCCTTCTGACGGCCCACACTGACTTGATTTCAGTGTTTAGTATTAGTATCTCCGTGCTCCGTCTGTGCACACACAGACACACGTCTGTTTCCAGCCCTGAGTCCTGGGTGCTAGTGCGTATTCAGGTTGTATCGACTCTTTTACCCAGAGAAGCGCCGTTGGCATATTTGGACTTTGTTCCTCAATAAACAAACGAAGGGCTGGTCTGATCCCCTCATCCCAGGGTCTGAGCACGGGCCTGGAGCTGTCGCTGGAGCGGGAACCAGCCCTGGATGCCTTGCTTATCATGAAACCTCAGGAAAATAGCCCAGCCTCTCGAAGCCTTGGTTTCCTGTCTGTGAAATAAGCATGTTGGTGTTTTACACCTAATTCTGAAAGCTGGGATTCTGTGCAAAATT
The DNA here is from genome assembly GCF_028023285.1 of Balaenoptera ricei. Taxonomy (NCBI): domain Eukaryota; kingdom Metazoa; phylum Chordata; class Mammalia; order Artiodactyla; family Balaenopteridae; genus Balaenoptera; species Balaenoptera ricei. The sequence continues at coordinate 1,219,366 of NC_082649.1, read as the reverse complement.
TAAGTTGTTGAGAACACACTGGGGGCAAATGTTATTGGAGCTACATGTTATGATCCACTAGAATGGCAAGCTATATATGTCTGTTGAGCCCTGGTGGTCTCCAATATGTTTTGCTGTGTCTATGAGAACTTTAATTATGTTGAATAATGCTCTAAGGAAGCTTGTCCCTGAAATACACATTTGCTCCCAAGTTGATTGAGTTTAAGGGAAAGAAAAAGCATCTGTCAGCATGACATCTGTGACATCCCATGAGCTGAGAGAGGTGCTGGCTCAATCCTCTTGTCCTGCTGAGGCTGGCGGGAGGCCCCTCCCCTGAGGTCACCCAGCTTCGAGAGACTTGGCCAGAGTTCAGGCTTGTCTTCGAGTTCCCATTCTGAGCTCTCCCTTGACTGGACCACTTCTGTGGTTTTGAGCGTTACCAGACATCTAGCTGCCGTGAGCCTAGCCAGCCACAGGTTGCCAAACTTTTCTACCTTTTCCCTTAACAGTTAGAACTTGGTGATCAGAAACAACAAATCCATGTCAAGGCCGTTGAATATGTATGTTATTTTGGGCTCCAAACAGATGTGATAGAAAGGATCAGTTATGGCAAATCTTCTAAGGTAAACTTTTCCTGAAAGGAGTGGCAAAGAAGCTCCAGGAGTGGTAAGGGAAGTGTGGTATTATGTTAATATTTATGTTGGGCTGTAGTTCACCAAAAAGGAGGGTGTAAGTCCTGTGTGTAAGCTGGCGAATGACAGGAACAGCATTTGCTTCTAGTCACCCATCTGTCTGAATGCCGAGCAGAGAGGTCCACGCAACAGCACCGTGTGATGTCGGAGCCTCTGCGAATTTGAAAGAGGACCTGGAATCGGGGGCAGTTACAGTTTTATGTTTTTGATCACGAAATTAGAAGACGCTTATTAGGGCCACTTGTTGACAGCATTAAGAATTAACAAATTATGTTGTTAAAGCATGACAAAAGTTTAATGGTTTCATTAGAGAACTATAAAGTCTGTTACTTAAGAGAGAACTATTGTGGTTTTAGAAAGCAGGAAATATTTACTGGACTCTCTGGGGTCTAATTTCTAGAACCCAGGCAAAGCTTAGCTATTATGATGTAAAGAATTAAAAAAACAGTAAAACAGAGGAGCAGTACCTTTGTACGTGTGATGCCAACAAAGTCCCTTACCACCTAAGAAAGTTGTCAGTCACGTGAGTCCACTGCGTTGGCATTTTTTTTAGAAGGTAGAATTGCAAGGCAGGTTATTGTAAGAAGTTCCTTCTTTCCAGGGTGGGGAAGGGGCCGTTTTTGTTGTTTGGGGAAAGTAGGAAAGGCGTGTGGGGAGAGTGCCCACCGGCTTGTGGCACCAGAGACCAGGGCCCGTGGAGGGGGCCCTGAGACCCTCTCAGCACAGAATCCTGGCTGCCCCCCCGCAGGGGTGGGGCTGGCGCTCGGCAGAGTGACAGAAAGGGCGCCAGGAGCACCGCTTAACAGTGACGCTTGAGGGTCTGTGACCCCCGCGCCTGGCCTCCCAGGCAGAGGAGGGGACAGTTGTGTGAGGTGAGGGTACAGCTCTCAGTAACGAAAGAAACCATTTTCCAGTTTGGGAAGCTTGCCTACCATTTAATAAAAGTGAACCGAGACGATTACCTGAGTAGTTCAGCTAAGTTCAGGCCACAGTATGTTTTGGTCTGAATTATGCTGATAATTGCGTTATGGTGGAGAGAATTCTGAACTGGAGTTGGGTCTTGGTTTCCAGCTGGGTCTGTCAGGAAGGAGTGTTTAAGCTACTCGCTGGGCCCCGTTTCCTCGTCTGTAAGATTAGGCTCTATCCGAGAGAGTCAGTGAGCCATCTGTGTGCTTGTGTGTGCACACCATTCCCCGAGAAAGGAGAGTGGCACGTCTGTGACGCTGTGAGGCAGTGCAACAGGGTGGCCTGCGGCTGCTGCCCCCCGCCGGCCTGGGGAGCCCCCCCCACCCCCGGCACCATGAGCCCGTCCTCCCAGGCCAGGGGGAGACTCTCTCCGTTTCTCTTCTTTTCTGCAGAGTCCACGTGGGACCGAGAACCTGGAGGGAGCCCGCGTGAGGCTGTGAGCAGGAACCCAGGGCCTGGCGTGGCCGTCTCACTGCAGGGGTGGCAGGGCCAGGGCCGCCGCCAGGGCACAGTGCCCCGCTTCCCGTATTTGGGACACTCCTCTTCTCTCTTAGGAAGCGGTTTGCTGCTCAGGTTTTCAGCCCCCAAAGGCCGCAGACCGGCTCCTGGTCGCTTGGGGCCTGGGGGGGGGGGGCACTGGGGCAGGTCTGGGCCCTGCAGGCCGAGGCTCCAGGAAGCGGCGTGGGCGTGCGTTTCTCTCTCAGGCCACCTCGAGCGTCCTTCCGGGGGTCGGGGGTCAGGAAAGGGGACTGCAAAGCACCCGGGGGGGGCTGGGGGGCTCTTTGAAAACTGACCCAGGGCACCCTGGCCCACGGCCCAGACTCCCAGGTATCAAAGGGCGTTGCCCAAACCAAACAGACCCGCCCTCACCCCGCGGTCCCGAGCCCCCTCCTCGGCCTAGGGTCAGCTGCCCGCGGCAGCCTGGTGTTTGCACAGGTGGGCCTTGGCCCCCGTGGCCTGGAGGCTGGGGAGAGGGGTGAGGCAGGTTAGGGGATGGGGTGGGCGGCGGGAAGGGGATGGGCTGGACGAGAGGGGAGGGGGATGGGCTGGGGGCCGGAGGAGGATGGGCTGGGGCCGGGGGAGGGCTGGGGGAGGGTCATGGGCGGGGAAGGGGGAGGGGAATGGGCTGGGGGCCGGAGGAGGAGGATGGGCTGGGGCCGGGGGAGGGGCAGACCTTGCTCTTTGCCCACCAGAGCGCGGAGGAGGAACCGGATTTTCTGGGCGGATGCAGGAAGGGAGGACCTCGGCGGGGTCTCGCAGGGAACCTGCCGCAAGGAGGCCGAAGCTCCCAGGGCTGGGGCTGTGGAGCAGCGGCGGGACCCCGACCCTCCATCGCCCCCCGCCCGGGCCCACCGGGAATGATGGCCACTCGGTCGTGCGAGCGGGAGCTCGGCAGCGGTCGTGGCGCCGGACCGGGGCGCAAAGGTCCCGTGACCCTGGCCTTTCTCTAGAAAACCTGGTGTTCCCCGGTGACACGGCGAAGGGGACCCCTCACTCACCTGAAGTCCGGAGTGTTCATTAGGAAGGAAGGACGTTTGAGGGGAGGGGAGAACTGTGACTGAGAAATCCTTTTTTACGTTGCTGTTTCTGTCCATTTGCAGAACTGTCCCGGTGTATCGATGTAGAAATGCAAACAGTGGCGTTGCAAACCCGACGTGGAGGCAGGCGGCAGCCGGCCTCTGGAGCGGGCAGAGTCGGAGGGGAGGGGTCGGTCCGCCGGAGTCAGTGATGGGGGCGGGGGCTCCCCAGGCGCTGGGTGCGGCTTCAGGAGCGCAGAGACCTGAGCGGACGGATCCTCGCCATTTCAACCCGTTGAGCCTGGACCACCCCTCCGCTCCCCGCGCCCCCCGTTTCAGTTTTATTTTCTGTTCTGATTATTGGTCGTGTGGGTGCAAACCTCTGCTTAAATGGGTGCTTTTTGTCATAATTCAACCCTGTTATTATCCCTCTTCATGACTACTAAGTAGATATAACCAGATCAGTCAAGACTTGTTTCTTGTTAACTACACTTAGGGATGGGCTTTTTTTTCTCCAACTCTTGCCAAAACACAGCATCCTGAAATGAACTCCACTCTCTTTCCCCACTTCACCATACGTAGACCCCAAACCATCCTCTTGTCTTGGATAAGATGACATCTGCCCAGCGGCAGGAACAACAATGGGGCCGGCACTTAGAACCTCTGAATTTTTCCGTCTTTGTATTCCTTTTCGAAGACTGCAATCCATGAATTGGTAGCGCTCTACTGCCTTTGAATTTATTGAGAAACTGATGTGCACACTGTTTTCTGGTCCTTCTGCTGATGGAAACCTTCCGGTTTTAATATGGGTAATCATCTCTGCCCCATCGGAGGTGGCCTCTCTCCTCAGATCACAACTGAAATAGGCCTGGCAGCCCCACCTCTACAAACCTTACCCTCCTACAAAAGGAGAGAGTGACAAATTACTACTGATGGGTTCACACCCAGGTGCACTGGGCATTCCTAAAAAGGTGGAGGGTTTTGTTTTGACAAAAAAAGCTGACTTTCGAATCGCTCTTAACACTGCCCTGAAGAAATTGTGTGTTAAGAAAGCCCCTTGCCAAGATGGTTTCCAGTTTTTTGAGCATGATCAGAACCACTTCACCTGGCAATGTCTGCTCGACGCCAAGATTGTTAATAGCTGAACTTGTCCACTAAAGGATTCTTGGGGAAGAGGGGCCCACACCTTATCTTGCTCTGGTAACTACTAAGTGAATTCTTGGAGAGGTCACTGGTTTGATGTTTAAGAAATCCCACCGATGGACGTTCCACCCCGGAGACTTGTACAGCAATTTGTCAGGTAAGGAAACCTGCAGCCTCTACCTTTACTGAATTATTCAGGAAAATATTTGGAACTCCACAGAGAGTTTCTTAAGAGTCAAACCTGAACCCATTTGGAGGTGGGGGGCAGGGGGGTGTAAAAAGCTCTCCATCTCCAAGCCATCACCACAAAGTGCTGAAGTCGATTGTGAGTTTTATTAAAAAATAAGCACTATGCCTGGGTTTCATAACATTCATACATGAACATGTACACAGACACAAATAAAATAATATTAAAAATAAAAATCACACTTGCTTTCACGTGGCAGTGGTCCTGGCACCCCACATGCATAATGTTAACTTGTCCTTGGAAGAAACCGTTTGGCCCAAGGAGACCACAGTTATGAGAGAACCCAACCGCGAATAAAGCCGTAACCGTTGCCTGCAACATTTTCAATTTGGGTTTCAAAAATATATAAATAATTTAACTACAAACCCCAACAATATATATATTTTTCATTTTTGGCACAGTGAAACGTGGGTCAAGAGCAGAGGGATGTCTGGCAGTCCTCCGGCCCCTCCCGCCCTCAGCCACACCTGTAGATGCCACACGCGTGCAAGGAGCGGGGCCGGTACCCCCGCAGTAGTCGTATCATGGATCCCATGGAATGGTTCCCTGACGTGCTTTTTTGTTTTTGTTTTGCTTTTTAAGGGACAAATCACTGGACGGTGCAACGAAAACAGGAGGAACAAGGCGGAGCCTGGACACTAGGAAGGGAGAAGTCTCCGTGGAGGGGGCAGGGACAGGCTTGGTCAAGAAACGAGACCGTTGTGAAGCGCTGCTTTGCTCCGCTGTGACGTTAGTTATAAAGGACGAAGGGAAATGTCCGGGACCGAGTTGGGACACTGGCATCAGAAGGCGTTAGCTCTAAGGCACGTTTGGTGGAGGTGTTTTCTTTGACAGTCTCCGTCTTCTGGGTGGAAAGCTCACCCCCACCCCCTCCCGGAGCCCGCGTTCCCGGCCGGCTCCGTCGCGCTCAGGCCAGGAGCGTCTCCGGCGGGCCGGGCAGGTGCGGGCCCGGCGCGCGGGCCGAGGCCGCGTGCAGGGCGTCGGGCAGCCGCACGGGGCAGTACAGGTGCGCGCAGGCGGCCGGGCCCCGGAGCGGCTTGGCGGGGGCCGGGGCCGGGGCGGCCAGGGGCGCGAGCAGGAGGGGCGGCGCCTCGGCCCCGCGCGCGCCCAGCCCCGGCGGCTCGGCCGCGCCGAACGCGCCGAGCGGCAGCAGGGCCCCGGCGGGCGCGCCCGGAAGCAGCGCGGGATAGGCGGGCGGCAGCGGGCAGGGCGCCGCGCCCCACGGCGGGCGCATCCCGGGGCCCGCGTCCCCGGAGCAGCGGCTGCGGAAGGGCTTGCTGAGGATGCTATCGATGGCGAAGGGGCCGGAGAACCTGCCCGCCGGACTGGCGCGCCCCTCGGGCCGAGCGGGCGACCGCGCGCGGGGCGTGGCCGGCGCCGGGGCGGCGGGCGCGGGCGGCGGAGGCGCGGCGTCCGGGGGCCGCGGCCCGGGGCCCGGGGCCGTCGCCCGGTGGCTGAGGCGCTTACGGCGGCGGCGGAAGACCCCGTCGGCGAAGGTGTACTCGCTGCTGGGGTTAAGCATCCAGTAGTTGTCCTTGCCCCAGGGCCGCGAAGGGTCGCGCAGCACCTTGACGAAGCAGTCGTTGAGCGAGAGGTTGTGACGCACGGAGTTGCGCCAGCCAGTGTAGCTGCCGCGGAAGAACGGGAACTTGCCCATGAGGTACTCGTTGATCTCGGCTAGCGTCAGGCGCCCGCCCGCCGAGTCGCGGATGGCCATGGCGATGAGCGCGATGTACGAGTACGGGGGCTTGGGCCGCCGCGTGTACGGCTTGCCGCGCGCGCCCGCACCGCCGCCCGCGCCCCCCGCCGCCGCCGCTGCTGCGCCCGCCTCCTCCGCGCCCGGCCCTCCGCCCGCGCTCCGCTCGCCGCCACCCGCCAGCGCTACGGCGCCGCCGCCCGCCGCCGGGCTGTTGGCCGCGCAGTCCCCGTCCGAACCCAGGGAGTCGTCGCCCGCGGCCGACAGCGGAGACGGCGCGTCGCGGCCGCCCGCCTCCTCCAGGTCACTCCCCGGCTTGTCCCCGAGGCCCTCGCGGGGCCCGAACACCTCCAGCTTCATGCCCGCGCCCGTCCCCGCCCGGCGCGTACCCTTTTCCTCCGCGCGGTCCTGGGCAGCGGGCGCCGGGGGCGGGGTGGCGATCCGGGGCCGGGGTCCTGGCCTCTCTCTCCCAGAGCTCGCCTTCCTTTTGGAGAGACAGTCGCTTTCCGGACAGGAGTCCCCTTCCGCTGGAATTCTTCTTTGGAGGGGTTGTGCTTATTGGGTGAACCGAGAGGGGCGGAGAGGCAGCAGTTGGGGGGGGGGCGTGTTGCCTTCAGGTCAAGGAGTGGAGACTTCGGGGGAGGCGTGCAGGGCCGCGGTTCCAGCCTCGGGTGCCCGAGCGCGCGGGGCTTCGAGTTCCTGCTGGAGGAGGAAGCGTGCACATCTGCTTTCCGTTCCCGAGATGGGGGTTTCTTTTCTGCAAGTCCCCGGCCCCGGGCAGGCGTCCTCGCGGGCCGAGACCGTGGCGGCTGCTGTGCGTGCCACCCACGCCGGGGGGGAGGGTCCGGCCTTCAGGTTCTGTCGCCCACGGAGCAGAGTCCTCGAGGCCGTGGCGCCCGCAGTCGCCTTCCCGCCCCCGGTCTCCGGAGCAGCATCTCCACGCCGGCCAGCCGCGGCTCCGTCTCGCCTCCACCTTCGGCCCGGCCCAATATAACCCCGCGGCGCCCCGCGGGGGCGGGGCCTGGGCGCAAACCGAGAGGGGTGGGGAGCGAGGTGGCCCAGGTGGCCGCAGCTCCGGAGCGGGCGCGCACCAGGCGGGGGCCACGCGGCGGCGCGGCAGCAGGTTGTTTGTTTTGGGTCCGCCCGGCCCCGCCCACCGCCTCCCGCCAATGGGAAGCGTGCGCGCGGCAGCGGTGCGCGCGTGTGCGCGCGAGTGTGCGTGTCCGCGAGTCCGCCCGCCCGGGAGGGGCCCCGCGCCCTGGAGCTCACGGAAGCGAATTGGGCAAGTGGGCACGGCCGGGGGGCACCTGTAGGGACACCTGGCGGGGTTGGGGCCCGCGGCCTCCCTCAGCTACACGCGGTGTGTTGGCTTCTCTGGGGGTTAAAACGATGCTGCTTCCCAATGCCAACCCCTCTCGTCGCGGCCGGCGCGGGGGGCGAACAGCGGAGAACGCTCAGGACACACTCTGCAGTGACCGCCCACCGGAGCCGCATGGTGTGTCCTTCTTGGGACTTCATTTTGAGGACCGTCTCTGTCTTGTTTCCTTCTTTAATGAATAAACTAGTGGACTTGAAATTGGTTACGCTTTCTGAGATGACCTTGACTTGCTCCCATGTTGGCCTCAGATTTTCTTTTGTCTTCCTTTGCCTCTTCCTTTACGTGGCTGGTGGCCCCTGCGAGGAGCGGCGGGTCCCCTGCGCCCGCGCCGTGCGGTTCTGCCTGCGCGGCTCCCACCCCCGGGAGGGCGGTTCCGGAGGGCGAGGGCGGGCGCAGGCCTCCTCCGGGACGTTCGCTGTGGTTTCTGTGGCAGCGGCGACTGACGGTGGGGAGACAGGGCCATCTCTCCGCGGCGGGACGTCGGGGCCTGACGCCCAGGTGGCGTAGATGCTCCCGGGAGGGGCGCCCGCCCTTCGAGGGCGCATTTCTAACCCGCTGCCCTTCCACGCCGAGGTTTCGTCCTTTTCCGGCCTTTGTTGCAAATAGCGACGGAGCTGCGAGTAGGCGGGACCCCCGCCCCCGATGTTTATTTTATTACTTTCCACCATTTGTGCAGAAAACGTACACAACCCTGTCTTATCTTCATTCAGGCAGTTTTAAAGGCATTCAGCATGGGGCCCGAAAAATGACGGGCCCATCGAGGGCTCTGTTGTTTTTGGTGTTGGAGGAGAAGCTCTCCTTTGCAGAGTTCAGACTGACTTTCTTGCGTGCCTGCGCGAGTGGGGAGCGGGCGGGGAACGGCTTTCTTCCGGAGCCAGCCGCCCCAGAGGGCTCAGCTCCGGGCCGGGGAGTTCGTGGTCCCCAGGACCTGGGGCGGGCAGTGGGCCGGGACAAGAAAGCCGCCAGGTAAAGAGCCGGGGTAAAAGCCGTTCGGAGTGAGTGCTGTCCTGGTCTGACCTCTGGGGGCGGGCGGACGAAGGCCTGTTTTATGCGGGAGATAGGCCGGCAGGTTGAGGTGTGGGCCAGGTCGGCCGCTGAGACACTCCAGGGCCTGGGTGGCACGGGGACAGTTCCATCTTAGAGACGCCTACGTGAGCAGCCCTGCAGGCCCGGCTACCCGGCCGCCACACCGCTGCCCCCAAGCAACCGAGCGCCTCTGCTTTGCACCGGCACTCACCTGGCGGGCAGCTCGCCTCCCCGCCTCCTTCCCCATTCGCCTCCCCGCCTCCTTCCCCATCCGCAGCCCCACCTATCTCGGGATTGCCCTCCAGGCCACGCAGCCGTGCTCAGGGCCCTCGGGTTAGTCTGGGAAGTGCCAGTGAGCTGGGCGTGTTGACGGGGATTTTGTTCAGAGAAGAGAGAAGAGGATCGCTCTCCCCGGGCCCCGTTGCCACTCACATGTGACTGTGTGACCCTGGGGCTGCATTCCTCCCTCCTCCGCCTGTAAAATGACGCCCATGAGGAGGGACTCCTGCGCCAGATAGGTTTTTGGCACCGCTCCTTTCTCGGGGTGAATTACAGCAGCTGCATTTCCACCGCTGGGGACTTGGAGGGGTCTTTGGGTGAATTTTCAGCGCCCCGAGAGAGTCCTGCCCCTCCCCTTGGCTCTGCTCCAGGCTGCTCGAGCCTGGCCTGGTGGGAGGGGTGCACTGATGTGCGGTTGCTCTCCCCGCCTCTCCCCTCCTGCGGAGTCCCCGCCAGGGAAGTAGACCCCCTCTGCCTGCAGCAGCAAGCTCTCCTTCCCCCATCCCAGCATCCTGGTGGGGAAAGGACCAGAAAGTCACTCCTGGGGGGCGGGCCTTCCCTTGCCTGGGGCTGGGCCACTAGTGGGCCGCCGGCTGCAGGTTTCGGGGGAAGAGGGTGGCGTGGAGGTGGGAAAATTCTCGCCAAGAAAACCTTTTCTATTTTCAGAGTGACTTAGAACTTTGGGAGGTGGGGAGTGGGCTTTGGAAAGGAAGACCCCACTGAGAATGGGGGGCAGTGGGCCACCTGGAAGGTTAAAAAGACCCCCAGGCGCTAAAATGCAGGCCCCCAGTAGGCCAGGAGTTCTGTCTCTTTTCGTCACTGCTGTGTCCCCAATCCTTGCCTTGAGAAGGACACGTCATGAACGCTGTGCCATTCGCTGAGGAAATGCATTTGTGTTCAGTTTCCCTTGTGATTGACTTTGCTCCGTTACCTTTAACTGTTCTTTTACACCCAGGAAGTCCTTCCCCTGCTGCAGATATAAGAAAACAGAAATGGATGGAGAAGGGCATCCCTCCTCTGCATCTGTGTCCACGATGCCCTCAACGCCAGTGCAGGTTACGAGCTCAGACACTGCAGACGTTTCACGTGCGGTATTTTGTTAGTCCACAGATTCCCTAGAAACGCTTGGAGATTTCTGCTCCCTAATTCTCTGTCCTTCGGCGATCTGCCGTTGATGGGTTAATGATAAATGCCTGTAGGTGGAGCCTGACCAAACACCTGCAGGGATGGAAGACTCTTTCCTTCATTTATTCCCTTGCCCTTTAATTTCTGTGGCGATGAGGGAATAAACTCTGGCACAGGATGAGCTCACATTTCAGTGATCTGCTGGGCTCCCTGAAGTGGTTTTAGGCAAAGGAAGATAATGCATCCATCTCCAGACACCAAGAACTAACTTAATTGGAAACTCTCTGCAGATTTGGAACTTGCTGTAATTGGATGGTGCTTCACCGCCCCAGTGCCTAAACCTTGACGTGTAATTCCTAAAATGCCTGCGGGAACTTGGTCGACTGGGACCTGACTCCCAGTGGAAACATGGTTGGCTGGCCCCGGGGGGTTAGGAGCGCACAGAGCCTCCGGGCACCAAGGGAACCAGGGAATCACCTCCCTCACGCTCTCCCACCCCAACGCCCCCTGACACCTGGAACCAGCTGTGAGCTTCTTGCCAGGTTACCCTCTGCCAGGAGCCACCGTTGGCCCCTGGGTCTGGAGAGAAGGTGGACTTAAAATTGCCTTCCCTGGGGACCTGGGTCTCTGGAGAAGTCTACACTATAATGCCGTGAGAGCAGCTCTTGTTGTGAGCCGCAGGCCACGGACATGGCTTTGATCCAAGCTCCGTCGCTTGGGAAGCAGAGGGGGCTGAAGGTCAGGGGGCCTGAGGTCCTCTCCAGAGCTCCAGCCCAGCTTCCTGTACACCCCGTTCTCATAGTGAAAAAATGGGGGGGGGGAGCACTTCACACTTGGTTCCAGCCGAGGCCGCCTCGGTCTGTCTACTCCTGTAGATGTGGAGCCCTTGGGAAGAACCTGCGGGGATGTGGGGGAGGGGGGCGCAGATCCAACCCGGGTGTGTTTGTGCATCGTGTCATAGACCTGGCCTTGCTGGTTTGCACTCTGTCACTTCTGTTCCCAAAGTTCCTCTTGGTCCTCAGCTGGGAACACGGATTAGGCAAGGAACCCAGCATCTGTCCGGGCGTGGTCCACAAGGGGCAAACCCAAGGGCTGCGCTTGAAGATTCTTTGGAGAATCCAGGGGTCACAACCAGAAGAAACCCCCCGTGGGCTCCACTGAGCTGTGGGAGCTCCCTCTAGGCGGTGGGTCCTGGGAGTGGGGAGGGGCGGGGGGTCGGCACAGTGATGGTGGAGAGGAGAGGAAGGATCCAGAGACAGGGATGGGAAGGGCAGAGGGGAGGGGGCGTGAGGATATGGGGGCTCAGCCCCAGTGCGCGTTGGGGGGTTAGAGGTCAGGGAGAAAGCTGCCTGATCTGAAGTTCACAACAAACCCTGCACCGTGTAGGGAATATTATCACAGAATGAAAGCAAGCCCCGGGCAATTTATCACAGTAAGATGAGAGCTTTGATGCTGGGGTCATGGAGCCGTCCTCAGAGCTGACCACGTCCAAGGAACCCTCCTGGTCCAGCTTTAGTCCAGTTTCCCTTTTACCTGAAGTTCTTTAGTTTGGAAGTTTTAAAAGCAGGGCAAGAAAAACTCAGCCTCCCTTTGCAGTGAATTATCCAGTCCTGTCTTTTAAACGTTGACGCTGTCGCGTCCTATAGTAAATTAAAGATCAGACTCTCCCCGATGTTTGTCAAAGGAGGAGACTGTCTGTCCTTCCACGAGGAGAATTGCGGTGGGCGGGCTCTGACGCCCAGGCCCCTGGCTCCGCTCCTTCGTCCTGCTGTCACAAGGATCTGGTGAGAGAGGGGCAGGTGGCAGACGGGACCTGCTGTGTCCTTGGAAGAAGACGACGGTGCCTGCAGGGCCCACTCAGCCCTCCCCACGGGCAGGGAAGGGTCTGTGCCACCCCTGCCTTGGCTGGCAGCCCCAGCTCTTGGACCACAGGCCAGGCTTCTGCGTGGCGAGTGCGGGCAGGAGGGGCGAACTCCCCATCACCCCGGAGAAGGTGTGGCCACTTTGGACCCCGATGGAGACCTTGGAGATGGATGACCTTGGGTTTATGTCTCTGCTCTATCAGGCAAATCCCCAGACCTCACTTTTGTCTTTTTAACCTAGAACAAGAAGTGCTGTCAGAGTTGAAACAAACATCCTGATCAATGTTTATCAACTTACGGCCCCTCTTGTTTCATCTGTATCTCCCCCACCCTGACTTCCCATCTTCCACTAGCTTTTTATGAAGCAAATCCAAGACATCATATTTTTTCTTCCATAATTACGTCAATATCTTTTAAAAATATGGACTTCTTTTTTAAAAAATAAAAATGTAACCCCATCACCATTGTCAAACATTGAAAAATTGCCAGTATTTCCATAATGTTACCAAATATCATCATAATTAAATTTTCCCAATGCTTTCATTTTTTAATAAATAGTTTAATTAATCCAGGGTTCAAATAAGGTCCTCTTGCGTTTGATTGATAAGTCTTCTAAGTTTCTTGAATCTATAGATCTTTCTTCCCTGTTTTTAATTTAATTGTTAAATAAGCAGGTTGTCTGTCCTGTAGAAATTTCCTGTAATTTGGATTTTGCTGATTATGTCCTGTCCGTTAACACAGTCTTCTGCCTGCTGTGTTTCCGGTGAATTGACAGATCTAGAGGCTTGACCATACTCACTTCTGATGTTTTTTTCAAGAATTCTGATGATGTTGTGGATTTCTGTCAGGAGGCTCATTATGACAGGGTGTTGCTCTTCTTGTGACTTAAGGCTAATCAGTGAATTCAAATGTGAGCTTGACTCATCCACTTCAAAGCTCCCCATCAGCTTCTCGCCTCCTGGTCTTTGCAGCCGTCGCTGACAAGTGCCCTGACAAGTGCCCTGACAAGTGCCCGTCACCATCAGGGGTGGCAAGATGGCGACATTCTCTCGTTTATTTACAAGCTCTAAACGTATTTGAAGAAAAACAGTTCCTCATCAGCTCTTTGTCTCTTGGAAATACCGTCTGTGCAGGAAAGAAGGTTAAATGCCTGATTCCTTTTATTTACTTCTTTTCAAATAATTTGATAGTTCTTCTAGAATCCATCAAAAGATACACACATCTCTATAAATACCATAGTTAACAAATAAGTCTTTCACATATATGGCTTGTTTAAATCCATTCATAGCTTCCTAGACTTCTACTATGACAAGATATTCCAGACTCATTTTCTATTTCCTGCCTCATACCTGGAGTTATCTATTTATCCAAAGTATCCCTGGTTCTTTATAGATAGAAATAGTACTGAGGGACCAAAGTCTGAGTTCTAGACCTGTTCATTGCTCCTGGGTTGGTCATTGTTTCTAGGACTTTACAATGGACAATACTAGGGAAAAAACTTTCTTAAAATATATGCTATTTCCAATTCCACTATGGGATTACAAGGTTTTCACTTAGGTTTTTTAAAATTTTGTGTCTATATCTATTTTCCCTTATGCTGAATATCACATCAACATAGCTACTCATTTGCTTTATCATTCCTGTGTGTGTGTCTCTCTACCTATTCCTGTTTCAGAATGTCACTTTCAATTTTTATTATTAACATTGTAATTGCTGAAAACAATTTGAGTTTTACTTGCTGTTTTTTTTCTCTACGGGGATATAGCTCACTAGCTACACAGTCACATTACTGAGTTTTAAAGTTACTTGAGATAATTGGACCCTTGATATCAGGTTAACATCATTTGGTGCATTTTGCTTTTTGTTTCCTTCATTGTTTTAGTTTTTTCATAATTATGTAATACTTATCTGGCTTCAAAATCAAAGCTGTAACCTGAGTTGTATTCAGGAAAATTTAATTTTCATCCCTGCTTTTTCCACCTTGCCTTCTTCTCTACTCTGTAGGTAACCATTTGATAAAAGTTTAAAAATTACCCTTTGCATTAGTTTGCTAGGGCTGCCATAACAGGATAACACAGACTGGATGGCTTAAACAACAAAAATATATTTCTCATGGTTCTGGAGGCTGGACATTGCAGATCAAGGTGTCAGCAGGGCTGGTTTCTTCTGAGGCATCTCCTTGGTTTGCAGACAACATCACAGCACCATGGACTTGGCCAGTGAGAATGGAAGGTACATAATTGGTGGCATGTGTTGCATGATGTGTAGAGGGTCCATGTAAGATGAGGGGCTCGGTTGTTTGTCAGAACATGCTGTGGTTTTAGGTGGTCTGACCATATATTCACTGCCCAGAACAGTCCCATTTTCTGCTTGTTGTCCCCATGTTATTATTATAGGGTCCCCCTTCCTGTTAAAAGTGTTGCAGTTTTGGACAGTAAATTCTACGGGCACCCTAGTTTGGGAGGTCCAATAAATAATAATAAAACTGATGGTCTCTGTGTTAAAAATGTTAGGGCTATCATTTTCTAGTCCTGGCTTGAAGTCTGAGCTCTACATTATTCCCAGTTAGTTTCTTGGCAGATCCTGGTGCTAAGCCAGACTCAGCCTGTTCTAAGGTCTCCTCCATTCTTTTCGTAAATGATCCCATGAGCCTTGGACTTTGGGGTTCAGCTTTAGCTGGGAGGAGCCTTGTCCTGGTCTTTCCCAGCCTAGGCTGGTCCATTCAAGAAGCGGTCAGCTGCTTTCTAATTAATTCCTCCTCCCAGGATGGAGTCTGTGTTGTTACCTGAAGTAGGCTGCATGCCAGTCTGTTGGCATACGCCGCCCACCTGGAAAGGGCGGGCAGGATTGTGTAAGGCTGCATCACAACATGTTGTGCAGAATGTGAACACTGGGTATAATGTTCAGAAAGCATGCTGGCAAATGCAGACTGAATCAGACTGAATCAGCATATTTGCTTTTGCAAAAATGCAAATAACGTGTCCTGTGTAGTGCTGATGGTGATCTGCCCGAATTCTCCCTTTTGCGTTTGGAGGATTCCTACAACTTCTCTACCAAGTTCTTCCCAAGTTGTAGAAAGAGAGCCATCTCTCCATATTACTGCTGTTTTCATGTACCTCGAGTTATGTTCTTCACTTTCAGAGTCTTCCGTGTCAGCTGGTTTGCACACTGCCTTCAAGTTCACTTACAGTCTATGGGGCCGACTTTGTTCTCAGGCCAGACTGGAATCAAGCTATTCTCTGTTGAATTTATAGTGCCTAGTGCCCTAGGAATAGTTCCCAAGCTATTCTGTGTTGAATTTATAGTGCCCTACATTGTAGCCGACATATAATTTCTCCATTTTAAATTCCCCATCAGGGAGTTTAGATTATTTCTCTTCCCCCTTCCTTCTCATTTAAGCTCTTTATCTGTGAATTAGAAATTATCCTGATGGTGGTCAATAGCCAGCAGCCTAGTGCTGGTGCTACCATATTAAAGAGAAGCATGTACAAGTTATGATGGGCAGTTGCACCGAATGGAGACTACGGACGTCTTTAGGAGTGTTGAAAAGTTCCCTTCAAAATTCCACCAGACCCCCATCTAACTCCTTAATCTTGGCTAAATTAAACTGAGTGTTGACTATGGAGCAATAAGAAATATTATGACAATATTATTCTACTAGTTTTATGCCCCAGAGTATCTGCCACTCAAAATAGTTGATCAGTTTATATTTTTAAATGAATAAACACATGACATCATTCATGTGTTTAAAGCACTTCAAAAAGCTTTTTGTTATGGAAAGTTCCAAACACTTATTTTAAAAGGTGGAGAAAATAGTATAATGAACGCCCATGTACCCAATATCCCACTTCAACAACTACCAGCTGGTGGCCAATATTGTTTTATCCTTACTTCTTCCATTCCCCTGCCACCTACATTTTTTAAAAGACATATCTCAGATATCATATAATTTCATCTGTATTTCACTATGTACTTCTAAAGATAAGAACTCATTTAAAAATATAACAGTACCATTATCATACCTACAAAATTAACAGTAATTTTTAATATCATTAAATACTCAATAAGCGTTAAATTTTCAATTATCTTAAAGATGTCATATTACTTTAAAGTCATTTTTATTGAGGCGCATTTTTCATGTAATAAAACGTACCTATATTAAGGGTGCAGTTAAATGAGTCTTGACAAATGTACACACTCCTGTAACCACAATCATAGTCAAGTTATAGAACCACCAATTTCACCACCACAGGAAGTTCTTTCATGCCCCCTGCAGTCAATTTCACCTCCTCTTCCCATCCTCAGCCCCAGGCAACAGCTAATCTGCTTTCTTTCACATTTATATGGGCATAGAAATATAGGAATATAGATATATATCTATCTTTTTCTGGCCACTTAAAGCATTTACTGCTAACAATTGGTTCTCAGCAAGTTGATTATGATGTTCCTCGCTATGGTTTGTGTTTATCCATCTTGTGTATCATTGAGCTTCTTAGACCTATGGATTTGTTGTTTGCATCAGAGATGGAAAATTTCCAATCGTTATTCTGCAAATAATTTGTTTTTGCCACCTACTCTGTCTTCTTCTTCCTGGACTCCAGTTACATGTGTATTTGACTACTTGATATTGTCCCACAGGTTGCTGAGTTTGTGTGTGTGTGTGTGTGTGTGTTTTGTCTTTTTTCCCTTCTATTTATTATTTGAATATTTTCCATTTCAACGTCTTCCTGTTCACTGACCTTTCTTTTGTAGCATCTGATCTGATGTTACAATTGTCCAATTAAATTTTCCCAACAAATAATGTATTTTTCTTCTCTAAAAGTTCCATTTGATTCTTTTTAAAAATATTTTTCTTCTGTCTCTTCATTATGTGCATGTTTTCCTTTGAGATTTTAAGTATACGTATAAGAGCTTTTTAGAAGTCCTTGTCTGCTGTTTCTAACATCTCTGTCATTTATGGATCTGTTTCTTTTGACTGATTTTCCTTCTTGTTATGGGTCATAATTTGCTGCTTTTTTGCATGTCTAGTAATTTTTGATTGGATGTGGGACGTTATGGGGTTTAGGTCGTTGAGTGTTTGGATTTTGTCTTCTTAAAATGTTTTGGAATTTGTTTTGCTAGAAAATTAAGTTACATATTTCTGATTAATCCTTGCCAGGTTTGTATTTAAGCCCTTTTTAGGGCAGTTCTAGACTAGTCTGTACTTTAGGGCTAAGTTAACCCTATTACTAAGGTGTGCCACTTCTGGCATCTCTACATATTGCTCTGGGTGTTCAAGCAGGAGTGTCCACTATGGCTGGTTAGAATCTGCATCCCTCCCAGCCCTGTGAAAGCTCTGGGAACTGTTCTGATTATACTTCTTCTTCAGTTCTTTGTCCAGCCTTGTAGAAATTTCCCCTATGAATGCACAGGTTTGGATTCAGCCAAAGGCTCAAGGGGCCCCCGTGCAGATTTCTGGAACCCTTCTTTGCACAGTTCAATTCTCTCTGGTACGGCCTCCCTGAACTCTGATCTGTTTCCCTCAGTTCAGATGTGGAGCTCCTCTTGGATGCTCCTGGCCCTTTGCTGTTGTTTTAAATTTGCTTTCAGGCAGAAATCCAGGAGATTGTAAAACTCAGTTTCTTTGTTTCTTTTTCTCCAGGATCAGAGTCATATTGTTTGATATC
The DNA here is from genome assembly GCF_028023285.1 of Balaenoptera ricei. Lineage (NCBI taxonomy): Eukaryota > Metazoa > Chordata > Mammalia > Artiodactyla > Balaenopteridae > Balaenoptera > Balaenoptera ricei. Next base: position 1,201,790 of record NC_082649.1, on the reverse strand, counting down.
TTATGTCTAAAAACGTTTTTATTTATGTTTTGTACAATTTTCTATTTGTTTGGGGGAGAAAAATAATCTGTAGTGGTTTCTCCTTCATGGCCAGGAATTTAAGTTGTAATTTTAAAAAACAGTTTGTATACTTGAATTGGGATTCAAATAAAATTCACGCAATTTGATTGGCTGGTGTGTCTTTTTACCTTTTTAAATAATTAAGTCCATCCTTCACCTTCCTCGCTCTCTCTTTTTTCTTCCCTTTTCTTTTGTTGAAAAACTGGCCAAGTTTGTATGTTGAGTTTCACACATCATTCTGGATTTCACTGACTGTGTTCCCATGGTGTCGTTTAACTTATTCCTCCATACACGTTCCCTGGTAACTGGTGATTGAATTGAGAGACTCGATCAGATTCAGATTAGCTTTTTTTTCAAGATGACTTTAAAGGTGTTGGTTGCTTTTCCATCAAGCGGCACATGCCTTTTTGTCGTGTTAGCAGCAACTGATGCTCAGTAACTAGAACATTTCATTTAATTTGCTGATTTATCATAGAGACTGGGCCTCAGCAAGGATGAATTTCTAGACTGAGCAAATGGGACTATTATTTCTAGCCGTGTACTTGTTTTCAAAATATCAATTACAGTGACAAATTGGAGCTCCAATAAAGAGTGGAATGTTTTTAAACTTGCTCAAAGAAAAGTTGACCCATTTTTACAAAGTGGAAGGAGGCCAGCCTGAATTATATCAATCCATACATGTGACTTTCAAAGTTGTGCTCTAATTAAAGCTGGGCTCAAGCAGTGCTGCCAGGGGGAAGACACCCTTTCTCTGCAGTGTGAGGCAAGAATGACTTTTCGGCTCGGTCATAAGACACGGATGCTTCTGTGGTGCTTAAGGGCATGTTAAAGCTTTTTCAAGTGTAAATTTGTTTAAATATGTCCTTTCCTGGTAGTTTGTGGGGATGACATATTAGCTATGAACGTAGGATTTTCTAGGTGAAGTTGAATATCTGTCCTAGCTCAAATACTAGTTGACATGATACTGTTTATTTTTACAAAGCACTTTCCACTAGGCTCTTTCTTTTCTTCTTCCTCAAGATTTTTGTCAATATTAGCAACCTAATTTTGTAAGACATGGAAACTGGGGCACAGAAGACCCGGGACTGGGAGAAGCTCGTTCAGCTCCTGGCCTCCGCTGTGGCTGACACCCTCCCCCCTGCCCCACCCCATGCCCTGGAACACAGCCAGAAGGTTCTCCAGTCTCCCCACTCAGCACTCCTGTGCAGAAGAACCAAGGCCGGCATTTCCCTTTAGCTTTTGGGATAGTGATCGCAGGTCAGGTGTGCTTGTGGTGTCTTGCTTTGAACTTCCTTTCTCCGTGGTGTCTCGGACTCTCTGGAGCATCTTTCCAGGTGTTGGTTGATCGTCACTGGTAAGCTCGACAAGCAGAGCGTGTAGGTGCTCCCAGAGTGGTCCAAGCCACACAGGCAGTCCGTCTGCAGCCAACCCCTGTCCTTCTGGAGTGCTCCCAGGATGATTTGTATATTTGGTGAAGCACAATATTGGTTTCCCAGGCTCCATGTGTTTATTTTGGGAGCATTGCCATGTTAGTGTCCTTCACCCATCACACTCCAGATACCCCTCAGAGGGTAACCTCCTCCTCTCTAAAATATTTGTTTAGTGTGGGATGTTTGGTTTCGACTTTCTGGAAAGTACATTTTAAAGGATGCTTCAGCCGTTTCAGCTCAGGTGTGGTGACAGCCGCTTAGCGTTGATGTGACCGACGTTTTCTTCCTGCCACACTGGACCTGATATTCTTGGCCTCTTTGTCTCTCAGGCTCCTCAGGGAAGTAAAGTTAAACTTTATCTTCACTGTTCTTGTAGAGCTGCAGCCACCAGACATCCCAGATTTGGGCAAAAGCCCTATTTCAACTCTTCTGACTAATGGTCCACACAAATTGTTGAGATGCTGTTCGGAATTCTGTATATTTCAATGTTGAATCCGTGTCTCCCGGGCTGCCTCCTTGAAAGTAGAAATGGACAGAAACATCTTTTGTAAGGTCTCATCTCCTGTTGATTTGAAAACTATTGTCGTTGGATCTTACCGCAGGGAATTATTTTTCTCGTCTGGGTTACCCTGAGACAGAGGCTGGGAGAGAGGCTTGTAGGCAGGTGGTTGATTTGGGAAATCATGCTGGGGAGCAGGAAAAGGGAGGAAAGGCAGGGAAGGTCCTACAAGCTGCCTTATGGCGGGAGACCGGCCCCCAGAGGCCTCCCCGCGTGCCTGGAGAAACGCGTCTTGGAAATGTCTGCCTTTACCCACAAAGGGAGGAGCCTTCCCCGCGGCTCTGTCTCCCGCTGGTCGGCGGTGGCGGGGTCACTTCCTGTGTTGGTGCCCAGAGGTCCCAGCAGGCACCCGAGAGACCTGGCCAAGCTGCCTGCTCAGAGCTGGTGGCAGCAGTGGCTGCAAGGGGAGGTGGGCCGGGGGGCTCCAGCGGTGCCCGCCAGTGGGGTTGGATGTTTTACTGGAGCAGAGGGAAACAGACGCCCCATAGGTACCTTTACATGAAAGTACCTTCTTCACTTTTTACCAGATCTCCATTCATGTCGAGACGTGGGTCACGGTGAGAGAGAGCGTCTGCCCTTACAGAGCTGCTCACGGCCCCTCCCGAGGAGTCCATCTGCGTCCCGTTTCCAGTGTCCCCCTGCCCTGGAGGGGGCACAGTGGCTCACTGCGAAGAAGGTACATTTATTTATTTATTTATTATTATTATTATTTATTTTTATTTTTATTTTTTTTAGAAGGTGCATTTAAACCAGCACAGTTCTGAGGGCCTGTCGGTTTACCAGACCCAGGTCAGTTCAAGCAAATCATGCGTCCTTTTCAGTATTCTCTTCATCTTGTATTATCTTAAAGGGCATCGAAGGATTGGGCACCGGAATTGTGCGGAGGGACTCCTGCGGATGGGAATGTGTTCGGCTGGTTGGACCCACGAGCTTGTAGCAGTGAGGCCTCAGGGCATCCTGACTCGCGGAGGACAATTCACTTTGCCATGGAGACCGGGCGGCTGTCATCCAGACAGGAGCGGGCGCGGGGCTGGGTCGGGGGGGGCGCTGCCCTGTCTGCTCGGAGCCCCGTGCGGGGCTGGAGGCCGGGGCCGCTCCCTCCTCTGTCTGCTTAGACGTGCCGGCCAGTGCGGGACGCTGTCTGTCTGCTTAGACGTGCCGGCCAGTGCGGGACGCTGTCTGTCTGCTTAGACGTGCCGGCCAGTGCGGGACGCTGTCTGTCTGCTTGAACACAGTGGGTGCTCATGACGGTCTGTGAGGATGGGGCCGGCGGGGGGCCCTGGGGTGTGGTTCTGGCCGAGGCCCCCATCCTTTCTGGCCCCGTAATCCTGTCCAGTTGCCTCCTCTCTCGGCAGCTGTTTCCTCACTGGGGGAGTAAGTCGTGGGGAGGATTAAACACGAGCCTGCTTGGAGACAGTCAGCTCAGCACGATTGCTCGGTGAGTGACGAGAGTGCGGCGGGTCAGCAGGCAGTGCCGCCCAGGCCCTGGCCGGTTCCTGTGTTCTTCCCCGAGGAGGCTGCGAGTCAGGGAGCTTGACCTGCCCACCCCCGAGGCCTTGCGCGAGCTTAGGCCGCTGCCAGGACGTTTACAGGGAGCTTGGCGATGCTTTCTGGGCCAAGGGGCTACCCAGACTGTCCTCGTGAGCCAAGGACGTGTGCGAGCCCAGGGCCTTTGGATGCTGACCCTGGCCGGCGTGTGGCGCTCCCGCCTCGCGGCCCCGGGGTGTCCGAGTGGGTTCTGAGGCCAGGCCGTCAGGGACGTGTCCGCCTCTCTCCTCGGGTGCACTGTGGTCCTGCGCGCCCTAGGCCCCCGCGAGGCTGGGGGTCAGAGGCGTGAGGAGGGGCAGGCTTCTGACCTTCCCCCCCACCCCCGGCTGGACTGAGTCCTTGGGAAACAGCGACTTCACAGACGCTCTCAGGAGCTCACCACACGCTTGGCCAGGGTGGAAGGAAAGCTCTCCTGTGCCAGGTCTGGGCGCCTCCCGGGTCAAGTTCTCAGCTGACGTGGGGCCACCGTTGCCCTCCGGGCGCTGTGATCTAGTGGGGACGTGCAGACCCAGAGGACGTGGCTTGAGAATGCTCGGACGGCAGCACGTGGAGGACAGCAGCATAGAGGCCGGGCGCCCGGCGTCCACCGGGAAAGGACCTCTCGATCGGGTGAGTTTCGAGAGGGTTTGGGGAAACTTTGCTACCACCCTCACCCGCGGGGGCAACTGCAGACCTGGAGTTTTGGAAAAGAACGGGCAGGACGGCGCTTTTCTCCACCGCGGGCGGTGACCAACCCGGTGCCTTTCTGTCTGTTTGGCTGTTTTGGGCCGGGAGGCAGCAGCCAATGTGCAGCATCTCACTCGCTCTGGCGACACCCCCGTGGGCCCGGACTCAGCGCGTGAGGATGGCCAGCTGCCCAACGTCAAGGGCGGGGTGGGGGGTCTTGGACCCGGGCTGACCACAGAGACCCCAAGCTTTACACCAACGTCTCCTGCCCGCACCCATCGGGACGCGGCCGGGTCTCTGCACCAGGCGCCAGCATGGGCCCCTCCTGAGCATTTTTACCCATGGTCACTTCACAGCTCCATGCTGCCGCTGGCCTGCGTGTCGGCCGATTGTCAGGTGCAAACTCAAAGCTGAAAGTAAATCAGACCTCCCCCAGCGCACAGGGTCCCCTCTGAGAGCTTCCTGGTCAGCGTGTCACTGGGGCGACGTTCCTGCCTGAGGAGGAGAGGCACGGATGTGTGTGTGCAGGTGTGTGCACGTGTGCATGTGAGTGTACAAGCACATGTGTGTGTGTATGTGCGTATGAGCACATGTGCCATAGATGCGTGTGCACATGAGTGTATGCATGTGTGTACGTGTGTGTATGCACGTAGGTGTGTGAGTGTGTTCATGCATGCATGTTTACCCATGTGCATGCGTGTGTGTAGGCATGCATGCGGGTGAGTGTCTGTACGTGAAAGAGGATTGGAGGGAAGTCCAAGTGCCTGGAAGCATGCGTGAGGCGTTATTGGAGGCGCCTGACTTCCGGCCACTTTCCTGCCATTGACCAGCTGACCCAATCCCTTAACTAACCTATTTGGAGGTTAGTTCCGTCAACGGTTAAACACAGGGATTGGACTGGATTATCCCAAAGAAGCCTTCGCGATTCCTGGTGGAGAGCAGCTCAGAGCAGCCTCGAGCCGGCCTTGCCTGTGGCTTCTCTCGCGGACGAGCCTTCCTTGGCATCTGTGCCCTTGAACTTGGGGTGTGTGTGGTTCGCATGCCAGCCCTTCTCGTAGGTTTGTTCTAATCCTCCATCTGGGCAATGCTGGTTTTGGCTGCATTTCCCAGCTTCCTCCTAAGAGCTGTGATGGGTTTTACCTCCTATCGTGTGGCCCCGAGGGCTGTGGTGTCACCCGGTTCACAGGTGAGCTGAGCTATGGGACAGCCCCGGGGACAGGCTGGAGGGCGGGGGGCAGCACCCGCTTGCTGATGCCAACGTGACCGCCCTGGGGAGGACCGTGGGCGCCCAGAGCCTGGGCCTCCAGGCCGCCCAGCGAGCGCTCAGCCCTGACTTCGAGCTGCCGAGCTGGGACGCTTGTGTCTTCCTGACCGAGGGCTTCTGGGCGGGGGCGCTGGCGGGAGGCTGCCTGCGGAGTGTGAGCTGATGCCTGGCTCCCGTCAGGAAATGGGGACCAGGAGCTGTGCTGCTTGGAGGGTCTGGGGGAGACCAAGGACATGACGAGTGCAGAAGGGCTTGGCAACTGTGCGGCCAAGGGCACGGTGGCCAGGCTCTGGCCAGAAGCACCTGGGCCGCATTGCACTTCGGTCAACTGTGCGTTTCCTCCTTTGCAAGGAATCGGGCTCCAGGCGTGGTGGGAACACCCCTTCCAGTCTGAAGCGCTTTGGGCGCAAGAGCAGAACTAGGGTCAGCCGAGCCGAGGCCAGAGGAGGGGTGAGGGCGAGCTAGGAGGGGTGGCTGGGAATTAACCGGTATTGAGGGATCGGGTATCAGCTGGCGAGGGGATTGTTTTGGTCCCGATAGTGAATTAAGCGGATCACCTTTCTCATCTGTCTTCCAAGGAGTTCTGATGTATTTGGGATCTTGTTTGTAAACTTTAACTCTGCCACCCTGTATAATAAAAGGCAAAGGCAGAGGCTCCTAGGGCTGCGGGATGGCTCTGGACCAGCCCCTGGGGCCTGCAGCTGTGGGCGGCAGACAGAGGCAGCCTGCAGCCCTCCCGCTGGGTCGTTGAGCTCGGCCGCTGTCCCGCGGGGCGATTTTGGAGACACACAAGCTGACGTTCTAGGTTCCGAGCAGGGCAGCCAGGTCGCGGCAGCTTCACCCTCCTACGGGCGCCCACGAGGCCTCCTCTCTGCTCCGTCTCTAAGGGCCCCGGGGGGAGGGTGGGTGGGCAGCGGGCCATCGGCTGAGACTCGGGTCCCATGAGGCAGAACGCTTGATGAGCGTTTCCAAGCCACCGTGTGACGTTGTCATCGTTTCCCCATCTTGCTGACGAGGACCCTGAGGCCAAGAGCCTGGAGCAACTTGCCAGACGCCCGGGTGGCGCCCCGAGGCCTGGCCTCTGACCGCCCCCACCCCACCCTTGGCGTGTGACCTGCTTTCTGGAGGACGGTCTGTCAACAAATCTTAGTCTCTGCTTCAATAAAGGGAGATTTAAGTTTGGGAATGAGAAGAAGAGGGTTAGCTCCGTTGGAACCATCCCCAGTGACAAAAGCCACTTCTTCGGGGGGTGGGATGGGGTGGGGTATGGCAGAAGGGGCAGCAAAAGTCCTGGAGGGGCAACTCAGCAAGAGACCCAACAGAGCAGGAACCGCTGCTTCAGCTGACTCAGTCCGTCTCTTTCTTCCTCCCTCCTCCTCCTCCTCACGGCCAAGCCCCTGGCTCGGTGACTGAGTCACCAGCTAAATGTGACATCAACTCAGCCCGCCTGCTCGTGACCCTCTGTGCGTTAGGGGTCCTACATCAGGCTCTTTCCAGCCCTCGCTCAAACCCCTACACTGAGTATAAACAGAAGTGAAAGTTGTAAATTGGCTGTAAATACATTCCACAGAGAAAAAGTAGCCAAAAATGACAAAGAGTTTATTATTCTTAATATACGAAGAGTTATTGCTAATTAAGAAGAAAAAGATGAACACTCCAATTGTCAAATGGGCGAAGGGCATAAACACATAACACCCCCAGCTAGAATCATCCCTAGAAGAAACACAGAATCAGCCCACTGGCATCTGGAGGTAAGTGGAAGCACAGCCCCGCTCGAGGACATGGCTGTGGAGGCAGGTCTACCTGGACTGAGTTCTGGGGTCGCTGTTTACCGGCTCCTTGACCTTCGGCAAGTGAAGCTCGCTCAGCCTCTGTTCTTCTCTGTGAAACAGGGGCGGCGGTACCTGCCTGCAGGGTTATCGTGAGCGTGAAAGAGAGAATTCCGTGAGGAGCTCAGCGCAGGGCTCAGTACACAGCACGCTTTCATCATCACTGCTAGCGGTACAGGTGCGTTGACAACGAGCCATATTCGTAAGTTCACACCTCACTGAAATCAGAGACGGGCGATGAAAACAGCAGTGGAATATTATTTGTTACCTATCAGGTTGGGAACAAGGTGGAAGGATTGGTGACAGCCCCTGTTGGTGAGGTGCTGAGGCAGTGGGACCCGGCACCCACCCTCCATGGAGCGATTTGGTGGTTTGCACTAACGCTGGAACCGCAGACAGGTTTTGGCTCTTTCTTCTGCTAGAAATGAACCCCGCGGAGGTAATGGGACCAGTGCACAGTGATGAATGTGTAAGGATATTTATCCTGCCATTGTTTGTATGAGCAACAATTCAGAAGCAACTATAAATGGATCAAAGTAACATTTTTTTAATAGTAATCTTTTATTTATTTATTTATTTTTATATTTATTTATGGCTGTATTGGGTCTTCGTTTCTGTGCGAGGGCTTTCTCTAGTTGCGGCAACTGGGGACCACTCTTCATCGTGGTGCACGGGCCTCTCACTATCGTGGCCTCTCTTGTTGCGGAGCACAGGCTCCAGACGCGCAGGCTCAGTAGTTGTGGCTCCCGGGCCTAGTCGCTCCGTGGCATATGGGATCTTCCCAGACCAGGGCTCGAACCCGTGTCCCCTGCATTAGCAGGCAGATTCTCAACCACTGCGCCACCAGGGAAGCCCCAATTAACATGTTTTATACCTTAGATTTACACAATGTTATGTGTCAACTGTATCTCAAAAAAAAAAAAAAAAATTCAGAAGCAACTTAAACGTCCCTTAGTGAGGTTGATTAATAAATTGCGCTTCCTCCGTACGAGGGAATCCTACACGACCTCTAACAGCATAATGAAGTGTCCTAGCCCTCCACTGGCCATCATGGGTGAAGCTCTCTGACACTGATGGATAAACAAAGTGGGTTGTAAAGTAACATCTTCCTGTGTCTCCATTTGTGTCCATCCACCTGTTAGTTCAGAAACAAGTTTGGAAGGATGCACCCACTTTAAGATGCCGACATTCCTTTCTTCTTGGGAACTAATTTTATGATTTGATTTTTGTGTGTCTATTATCTTTCAATTAGAAAAGAAGAAAGGAATGGATTTTTTTTTTTTTTTGTCCTTTAACAGCTTGCTCTATAAACAGAGATCTGCATGTTGATTTTGCTCATGTAAACTGACTAGGAGTTGTGGTCCAAGAACACATCATCCTAGCTTTCTTCCTTTTCTTTTTTCCTTGTTTGTCATTCAGAAGCGTTTCTTCATTCTTTAGTCTATGACTCATGCAGGAAGGCATGAGAACCAGTGTTTGGCAAGATCTTTCCATGCAATGGAGAGAACCTCAGCCTTGGCGCCAGTAAAAGGCAGGCACGTGGGCTTGCCTCTCCACCCTGATAGTGATGCAGTTCTGCAGGGGTGGGGTGAGCTGGAATGATCCGGCATCAGACATTCGGCTGCTATCACACACAATAGCCCTGGGGCCAATGGCAGCAACAAGACAAACTTAAAACCTCCTTTGCTTGTGCTGCTGAGAATCACTGCAGCAGAAGGATCCCTGAGGCGTCCGCCGCACTGTTACCCGGCCAGACACTGAGGGGACTCGGAGGGTGCACCGCGATGGCTCCCATCAATCCTCTCACCCATCTCTTCCCCTCCTGGCTTGAACTTCCCACCGTAAACCGGACGTTCACGGGGCCCCAGTCAGCCTTGTTCTGTGCCGTGTGCAATGTTTAGCAACCGTTGCTCCATTTGAGCTGCCCAGAGCCCTGGGGGCAGGCAGGGCAGGAATCGCCATCATCATGTTGCAAATGAGGAAGGAGCTCAAAGAGATCTGGGGCTTGGCTGGGGACACACAGCACGGCCAGAACTGACTCTGGGTCCTCTGTCCCCACTGGTTTTGTTTTCTTCCCTGTGACTTCACAGCTCTTCAGAAAGCCATTGCCATCATGCTCTGTGGACCACCCGAGATCTGCCCTTCGGTTTCCTGAGTGAGACACACAGTTTTAAACTGTGATCCTGCACGTGCGCGCGCGCGCACACACGTACACAGAAACAGAAGTTTCAAGAAGCAAAGCTTAACCTTTCTACCCCGTGTACTCCATGGCTCAGCTGTTTTCTAGTCTTTTCATTCCGTTCCATCCTATTCTTTTTCCAAATAGGAAAAAGACCAGTAACTTGATTTCGTGACCCCTGGGGACGGTCCTCTGGCTGCCCAGCGAGGCAGATTTGGGATTCCTGTGAGCAGCTCCGGAGGGTGGGCTCCCGGGCCGGGGTCGGTGGAGCCAGAGGGGAAGGGCTGAGCTCGCCGTCTCTGCAGGACGGAAAGGGGGGCTGGGCAGGGTGGGCGCAGACGGAGGCGGGCAGGTGTGCACGGTGCACCTCTAGGGCTGAAAGGTCTGCTTCATTTTCCTGCCCCCTGTCTTACTTTGCATGAGGATTTTCCCGGTTGCCTGGAGACCTCTCGGCCCTGCCTCCTTCCCAGCTTTGGGACAGGCAGCCTCGCTGGGGAGGACCGGGCAGGACACGCAGCCTTCCCGCCCCCCCCCCACCCCCCCGCCTGGTCAGGGCGTCACGGCCACGCCACCAGCTGCTGAGTGTTCTCACTGTGGCCGCGCCCCCGGGTGACCAGACCAGGGTCTCCCTGGAGTCGCCGTGGGCCTTCAGCAGACTCCGGGCCAGGGTGCCCTTGAGCTGCACCCCGACAGAGACCCCACCCAGCCCCGGGATGGGGAAGCCTGCAGCCGGGCTCTTCATCTTTTCTGGTCGGAGATCGTTCTGAGCTCTGACGGACCTCATGAACCTTACAAAACACACAAACGCACGTGCATGAGAAAACTGGGGGGAAAATGTCTCGTGTTTCACGGATGCAGAAGTCAGTACCTGTCCAAAGCCAGGAAAGGGCTGTGGACCCAGAGGATCCTAAAGGCTGAAATTCAGCGAAGGTGGTGCTAGAAAGTGAATTCACAAGGAAAATTCTTCCTTGCCAGCTCAATTTTATCTAGATTATCTGATGAATCTGTCTGTTGGCTTTGGGCTTCACAGAATCAGCCCTCTTCTTTTCCATACTCTTCCCTAAATTTCTAACAAGTTTTCCTCGTACGTTAGGCTGTGTATGATTTATGCTGGCACCCGATTATCCCCCATCCATGCTGCAGGAAGAGCTGCCTCCAGGAAGGCTGCCTGGAGCTGGCCAGGCCCTGTCTTGGTCCAAGGGCTCCAGCTTCTTCTTCCTCTTTTGCTACATGTCACCCCCACAGGCTCTCGATCTGGATCTGGATCTGTCAAACGGGGTAAGAATACCCTCCCAGAAAGTTCCTGTAGGGATGAAATGAAATTGTTCATATAAAGTATTCAGCACAATGTGTAGCACACAGGAAGTGCTCAATAAATGCAGACTGTTATCATTATCACTGGCCACTGCCTGCACTTTGGGACTCTGCGTGAGCTGGGTTACTTCGTCCGCATCAGTGTCGGGCTTTCCCCTTCCTTCAGGTTTCTGGTGTGTGTGGTTAAGCGTTGAGGGCGCGTGTTTGTGCTTCTAACCACAGCATTAGACTTGGACTCCAGCGCTGTGGTCCCCCCGTGCTGGGAACCGGCTGGCGTCTCTCCCGTGTGGCCCCAGGTCAGGCTCAGAGTGGCACCAGAGGTAGGGCTGCTGCCCTGGGACCGCGAGGAGGATGCTGGCGACCGCCGCGCTGCCGGCGTCTCGTGTCCGAGCTGGCGCCCCTCCTGCTGTATTGCTGGGCTGCCTTCGGCTCTGCTTTCAGAAGAAGGGCCACTTGATCTAAAATTTATGGTTTTACATGCGTCTTTCTGAGCACTCGCAGTAAATCTGAGCTGCTTCAACCTCATTGTTAAATTGGTCCCTTGTAGCCTTATTTTTTGTTGCAATGAGTGAAAAAGCTCCTTTGATGGGCGAGGACAGTTGTAGACTCTTATTATTGTTACATTATAATTTACACTTACACAGATTTATCACTTCTGATTCTGGTTTCTGGTTTAAGACACCGCAAAAATCCATGTTTTCATTTAAAAATTATGTGCTTTTCATAGACTCATAAGAAAACGTGCGTGGCTGTTGTCTGGGAGCTTGAGAGCAGAAATCACCATGTCTGCCTTCTGTGTCTCCTTAGATCCCAGGGCAGTTTAGACGCAGAGGAGACAATAAATGCCTAAGGCACTTAGAAAAGGACCAACTCCCAGTTTGTATGAAGTGGTGGCCAAGGGATGAACGCCTGGATTTAAAAGGCAGAGCAGCCAGGTCAAGGGGGCCGAAGCCTCAGGACTTGCCGGGGGCTGGTCCCTGTCCACAGAGGGCCTCCCCAGAATACGGCCTCTCTTCTTGTCTAAAAGATGTGCCTTGGGAAGAGTCAGCAGGAAGGAGAAAGCTAACCACTACAGTCAGTGCTTTGGTGGAGGAAGGTTCTAGATCACGACAGGTGTCTGTCACAGGGGTGAAGTGTCTGAGGCGTGAGCTGTATGGCTGGTCAAGGGCTCCTGGCTTCCCTCCGGTCAGAAGATTGGTGGGTTTTGGTCAGTATTTAATGACAAAGAACAAAAGTCACAGACAGGCCATGAGGAATCAGAGCATGAGTGATTGGGTTGCAGAAGGTGCTGTTTTCTATTCTGGTCGTTCTCCGCGCCCCCTCCCCCCGCCCCCCGCCCCCCTCCTCCCTCCCGCCATCACAGAGCAAAATGCAGGAGGGAGAGGAATATACATGTCCCCAAAAGCATAGGCAGCCTTTTCTGCTTTAAGAGTCAGCATGAGTCACTCAGCAGGTGACAAAAGTTTAATTTAGAGAAAACAGGGGAAATAGCAATCATTTGCCCACAATTTTGTTGCCCGTATCCATTAGGAATAAGATGAGTTATCAGTGCTACAAAACTCAAATTAACAGTGAATCAAACCCAAAATGCTTGATGTGCCCCTAAAACATTGGAAGATGGGCAGTCCGGGGCTAGCATAGCTATTCCACCAGGTCCTCAGAGGCCCGGGTTCCTTCCTGCCTTCTGTTCTGTCACTCCCTAGGCTTCATCATCCACCGTGGATGCTTGTGCTCCTGCCATCACACTCACATTCCAGCCAGCAGGAAGGAGAAAGGGGCAAGGAAGGGCGCCTCTCTTCTTTGTATGCAGGATTTCCCAGGAGGTGCATACAACACTCTGCTTGAACCCCATTGACCAGAATGCACTCACATGGCCACACATAGACACAGGAGGCTGGGAAATGTAGTCCTTACTCAGGGCAGCAGGGGCAAAGAACAGGGAGTCCTAGCATTTAAGGAACGGGGAGAAGAACCTCTACAGGGGTCTGGCGTCAGCTTCTGCCACGCTGCTGCAGGGACTTGATGGCTTAGGCAGAGGGGGGCTTGGAGGGTCCCACGTGAAGCCCTGGATGGTAGATTTCAGTAACCTGGCTTCTGTGTTGCAGAGCTGAAAACCTGGGTGACTGGCTGGTGGGCTGGGCCACTGCACTGGAATCGATCTGGAAGACGGGGAGAGGGAGGGACAGGACTCCAGGGAGATGGCGTCTGGGGAAGCCGTCTTCAGTGGTGAAGCAAAGGTTCTGGAGTCACTCTAAACTTGGACTCACATCCCAGAGCTGCTGTGTGATCTTGGGAAGTCGCTGATCTCTGGAAGCTTCCATGTCCTCATCAGCCCTGTGGGGGGCCTGATATGCACCCCAGGGCTGTGAGTGGGGCTGAGGGGTATAACGTGGGGTGAGGTGGATGTAGGTGTTCAGGAAACAGTGTCCGTTTTTACAGCTGGCCGCCCGGGAGCAAAGGTGGGCCTGACACCTGGAAGGGTCGCCCATCAGCCTGGGCCGAGCTGAGCTGTGGGCAGCGGGGAAGGAAGGGCCGGGAGCGGGATCCCGCCGTCTGGCCTCAGCTCCTGGGCGGGTCCCCTGCCGTAGGAGGCCGTTGGCTCATGGTTTTCAGGGTCCCTGCAAGCCCCAAACTCCTTGGACTCCTCATTCAGTGCCGGTCAGCCTAGCGCAGCTGCACCAGGCAGTGTTTTTGATGCTGACACAATTCAGTTATTTTAAAAACAGTTTCCATAAACAGAGAGAAAACAAATTGTTTTTTACTTGCGTTTCAGGCTTCAGTAGATACTGACAAGTGCACGCAGGTAAGTTTCCGTGATGGAATCTATCACCTGTTCAGACTGCACATCGCGGACACACAATGGACTCGGGCTGGACGCGACACAGCGAGCGACACGGGACACCCGGAGGTGAGAGGTGGGGCGCCTCAGGACAGGGAGGGGCTGTGCCCGGCTTCCCTTGGACGCCAGGACTTTCAGGAGACAGTTGCTGTGGAAACGTCAACAACGTGTTTCTTTCTTTCTTTTTTTTTAATCTATTCTTTTCTTTTCTTTAATTTTTATTTATTATTTATTTTTGGCTGTGTTGGATCTTCGTTTCTGTGCGAGGGCTTTCTCTAGTTGCGGCAAGTGGGGGCCACTCTTCATCGCGGTGCGTGGGCCTCTCACTATCGCGGCCTCTCTTGTTGCGGAGCACAGGCTCCAGATGCGCAGGCTCAGTAGTTGTGGCTCACGGGCCTAGTTGCTCCACGGCATGTGGGATCTTCCCAGACCAGAGCCCGAACCCGTGTCCCTTGCATTGGCAGGCAGATTCTCAACCACTGCGCCACCAGGGAAGCCCAACAATGTGTTTCTAAGAGCAATTTAATCATCATCCCCAGCACCAGTTTTGTATTAATTTCCCTGACTGAGGGTTTGTATCCAGCTGGGAGAAAGGAGTTCTGACGCTTCGCTCACCGTTAGGAACCTGTGCCTTTGGGGAAGGCGGGAGGGAAGAGGAGAATCTCGTTCTCAGTCCAGCGCACTCACTGGAGTCCCGGGGGCTCTGCCAGTTGTCGACATGGGGGACCCACCTCCAGGCTTCTGTGCCGGTGGGTCTGGGAGGGGGCCTGGCCCTCACCGAAGGGTTTCCACGCGTCACCAGGCTTGGGGACCACGAGGTGAAACCATCGAGTCATCACACCCCTCCCCTGGCGCTGCTGAGGGTCATTGTTGAGCACACCCACCCCGGTGCCCCCACTTCCTGCCAGGGAAGGTCTGGGTCCTCAGGTTTCCTGGGTCCCCTGCACAAGGGTGCTGCTCCCAGGGTTTCTCAAGCAGAGTCTTCTTTGTCCCCAGAAAAGGACACCTGGGAACTCGTTGTGATGAAGTTATAAGCCTGCTGGGACGCAAGGAAGTCTGAGTGCTCCTCGCTGGGTGGAGAACAGCCCAGAGCAGCTTCCCGTCCTCTCCCTCCAGGCCCGTCTAGGCACGGAACGTTCCAGAATTGTGCTGCCCTGTAAGCAGCTGCAAGCCTTGGGTGGTTCCTGGGCGCGTGAAGTGCAGCCGGTGTGGCTGAGAGCGTCTGTCTTCATTTCACATCACTTCCAACGTGCATCTAAACAGCCCATGGGGCTGGTCCTGACCGCACGGGGCAGAGCAGGTTAGGACAAAGGTCGGTCGTGGGGTCTTTCAGTGCCAGGCTGCCGGGATCTGGACTTTGTTTTGCACGGAAAGGGGAGGAAGCTGCAGCTTCTGGACTGAGTGCAGGGAGCTGGGGGTGGTGACCGGGAGGAAGGCTGGAGGTGGTGGCAGTGACCAGGTGAGTGACGAGGGGAGGGACACGGGGCGGGGGCATTCAGGGGTGACGCGATCGGGCTTAGCGCCGGGAGGTCCACACTGGTTGGGCAGCTGGGCCAATTGCGGGCATGTTGAGTCAGGAGAGAAAACCTCAGGATGCGAAGTGATTTCGTGGGAAAATACATCAAGCTGCTTTTGGATGGCAACCTCGTCGTTTGCCGGCAGATATTTTACTTTCAAGGCAGAGATAATGCAGGCGGCGTCAGGGGCCTCCCGGGACGTGAGGTCCGTCCTCACTCTGTCCACCCACATGGGGGTGGGCTTCCCCTCTGCTGGGCGGCCTGCGGGTGGTCCCGCACCCTCATCAGACCCCCTCCCCTCCCGGCCCGAGGCCCGAGACCTCATCCCCAGAGCTGAGCGCCCACAACAGAGCCTCCCCGGGCAGGACCCTTGATGCTTCCCCCCCCCCCACCCCGGGCACCACTGAGCACACCTGGGTCCCGGGGCAGGTCCAGAAGCCGAGGCTGGGGAGGACCCGTTCCCGCCCTGGGCAAGTTCATCTTCTGATGCGAGACAGGCGCGGGGCCTGGCCCAGGGCGGGGATCGTGCGTGGGGCAGTTTTGCCCTCCAGGGCCCGCGTGCCCGGGGGGTGTTGAGGGAGGCTCCTTGGGGGGCTGCCAGTGGGCTCGATCGGGGGCCGTGTTCCGAGTGAGGGGCAGGGAGCCGGCATCGAGGACACTGCACACGGGGCACAGCGCAGGGCGGGGGGCAGAGGCCGGGGTGCGTCCGGGGAGGTGGGGTGAGGCGTGGGAGATGGACGGGGCCCCTGAGGAAAGGCCTGTGTCTGGTGGACACTGGGGGCGGGCCCTGGTTTTAAACTCAGGAGCGACACGTGCTGCTTGCCTGTTTGAGGTGGTGCAGCTTCTCCCCCATCACAGCCGGAGAGACTTTGCCCTGGCCGGCCCCTCTACCGACTCTCCATCCTGAAATGGGTGTGGTGTGCGAGATTCCTGGGGAGAACGAAGCCTTATAAACTCCTTGGAAAACTATAAGTGCTGTCTAAAGATAATCACTGCTCTCAGTTAAGGAATTACGGCGGCAATTACCTTATTGCAAGCAGGCTGGCTCCTGGCCCCCCAGTTAGCTAAGTAGCTGGCAGGAACGCTTTACACCCAGGTGCAAATTTTCCAAAAGCGCAAAACAGAATGTGTGGAAAAGTGAGGCCGAGTTGAGTTTCCTTAGAGTTGGTCCTAAACACCTGAGCACGCCCCGCCTGGGGCGTGTTCTTTCCCTCCCATCGTTTATGTACGACTTGCTCGAGATGTTCTCCTGCTAATTCCACAAACTCGGGGGCATCTCACCGTCGGGAAGTTCTCAAACTGTGAGCGAACGGCAGGAGGAGGGGGTACCCGAGATTAGAGGTTGCCGTTATCTTCCCGTTTTGCAGAGAAAACTGAGGCGGGGGCGTCCAGGGGACTCGGCAGCCGCGTGGTGCCCGGGACCGGCTCAGGCTGCTGCCCACCCGCCCTGCGCCCGGCTCCTCTCAGCTCCGCCCTCCGTCCCGGCCCCTCCTCTCGGCTCGAGCCGGCCCAGGACCCCGGTCTGCCTCGGCGTCGCTGCCTGCGCCGTCATCCGCCCCTCCGGTCGCTTTAGAAATGTGTCCGTAGAGAGCACCTCGTCATCCAAGGGCCTCCTTTCCGGCCACCGTCGAAGCCCCCCTGGGGAGGCTAGCGCGGCTCGGCTCACTCTTCATTCCGCATTCCCACGGCGCCTCCCCAGGTCGGGTGGAGCCGGAAGGCGGGGCCTCCGCAAGCTCTGGATGGATGGGGTCTGCGCCCAGCATCTCCAGACCCGGCCGCCCAGCGGCCCCTCCTTCACGGAACTCCCCTCCCGGTGGAGCGAGCAACCGACCAGCACCCACTGGGCCAAGGGACCAGCACCGCGGGGGGCGGGGCCTCGGTGCCGAGGGGAGGGGGCTCCGGGCAGGACCCACTGAGAAGCTCGCCCCGACCGGACCAGCCGTCTTGCAGGGGTTCGCCCCCGGAAGGGGCACTGCACCTGTGCGCATGGGGCCCTGGCGCCTGGCCTGCCCAGTGGGCTCACCGCGAACCGCATCTCACCCCGAACGACTGTTTCCTTTACCTCACGTGTGCTGAAGTGTGGGGTCCGAGGACCCGAGTGCAGGGCTAGCGGTGACGTGGGGAAGGCACGGGGGCGGCCCCCGGGGCTGGGGTGACCTTGGCTCCTCCCTGAAGGGGCGGCGGGGGCTGGGAGCCCCCTGCTGAGCCAGGCCCAGCCTTGTCTCCGGGGGTCCTGAGTCCCTCCCCTCTCGTCCACTTACCTGTGCGGGTGTGCGGGGGTCAGTGCTCCCCTTTCCCACGTGCTCCCGCAGCCCTTCTGTCCCCGGAAGGGCCCGGCCGAGGAGCTAGAGGTCCTGGCCCAGCGTCCGCGCCGGGGCCAATGCTGGGGCGGACGTGTCCTGGTTCTGGGACGCCAAGTCAGAGCCCCCGGTGGTGCGTTCCTCTGTCACGTCCACTTCTGGGGGTATTTCAGGGTGATGCCATCATTACATAGTAAGCCATCGAGAAAAACCAGGGTGACATTGAAGCTGTCTGGTAGCTTATTCTTTACAGTCATACATCTTTCCCTCCAGACACATATGCAAGAAATGAATTTCACTCCACTCATAGGGATTCCATGTGCGCTTGACTGGGTCTTGTAAGATTTCTGCATTCAAGAATGAAGACGCTTAGCTCTGGGAGAGCAGACAGGTTCCTGGGAAAGTGCAAGCTGGTTGGATGTGTAGATGCTGCCATGGGGCTGAGCGGGGCGAGAGCCGTGTCTGGACCTGAAGGCCCAGGGCCATCGTGGTCCCTCGCAGCCTGCCCGGGGGGGGGCAGGCGGGGGTGGGCTGGGGCCTGTACTCACCGACGCTGGGCCTGCCTGAGAGTAAGGGTGCGTGTGTGTGTGTGAGTGTACGTGTATATAAGCGTGAGTGAGTGTGAGTATGTATGTGAGTATATGTGTATATGTTCATGTGAACGTGTGTGTATGTGTGTGAGTGTATGTATGTTTGAGTGCACGTGTGTATAAGTGTGATTGTGTGTATGTGAGTGTATATTTTTGAGTGAATGTGTGGCTATGTACGTGTGTGTCTGTGTCTGTGGGTGCCTGAGTGCACATGTGTGTACATGTGTGTGAGTGTATGTGTATATGTGCGAGTGAATGTGTGTATATGAGTGTATGAGTGTGTGGAGTGTTGGTGTCCACGCCTGTTTCTCCCGAGCCCCCCCCCGGGACCTTTCTCACCGAATCCCACTCTGCTTTGGGAAGCTGGACTCTCTCCATTTTATTTATGAGGCAAAGAGCCGTGAACAAAGGGTGTCGGGCTGGGCGTGGACCTCTGTCAGCACCCTGTGCAAGTGCAGACCCCGTCGCTGACCCTCGCCGTGGGCTCAGTGGGGACCCCCTGCCCCTGGGGCGGGAAGGCCGGCGGCCTGGGCAGGAGGTGGTGGCTCAGGCTGGATCCCCCGCGGGTGCCATCCTTTCCCGGCCGGGCCTACCCTGGCCCTGCGCTCACGCGGGGCGTCGTGATGGCCCCCCAAGTTTCCAAGCCGTCGGTGCCTGGGCAGGCCCGGGGAAACCCTCTTTGCTATCTCACCGGAATGACTTCCAGACAACTCTGCTCTTATCCCTCAAAGTTCCCTTTGGTGGCGCTCGCCGCGGAGGCTTACTGCCCACCGCGCCCACGGTGCAGCCCCTGCAGAGGCCCATATTCCAGAGGCACCGCGCTGCAGGCCGACCTCCTGGCCAGACAATGACTAAGGAGCAAATTACATAAAGGCCCGCCTGGGCCTGCGCTGCTCCAGGCCCGCGACTCGCAGCCAGTGTGCTTGTGCTGCATCCATAGGCAGAGACGCTCTAAGGAAACACGTGGGAGAGCAAGAATTGTGCAAGATGCCAGCCACAGAAGCCTCTGTCAAGAGGTGATGACTTCCCGGCTCGAGACGAGGCTTCCACCCCTGTGGCCTCCGCGCAGCCCCCAGGACCCCTCACCGGGGCCCCCGCCTCTCACCAGCGCCGGCAGGTACAGTGTCAGGAGGCCAGGATGATGGTGCCCACGATCTCTTTGCAGGAAGTTTCTTGTCTTTAATAATAGCTGATGCTATTTAAAACAATTATGGTAAAATACACATGACATAAAATTTATCATCTCCACCGTTTTTAGGTTCACAGTTCAGTCATGGTACGTGCATTCACAGTGTTGTGCGAATCAGATTCTCTGTGAATCTGATTCCTCCAGGCACCTCCCATAAGTGGAACCACCCGGTATTTGTCTTTTCCTGCCTGCTTTATTTCACTGAGCATCGTGTCCTCAAGGTTTCATCCATGGTGTGGCCTGTGTCAGGATCTCCTTCCTTTTTAAGGGTGAGTCGTACTTTGCTGTATGGGTGGACCACATTGTGTTTACCCATCATCTGTGGATACGCGCTGGGGTTGTCTGGGGGACATCTGTATTCCTGTTTTTCTTAACTTTAATGCCGCTCCTGGAACCAGACATGTCATGTGTGTCAGGCGTGTCAGGCGGGCAAGATGTAGCAGCAGGCCATGTGTGTCATGCACGTCATGGGTGTCAGGCGGGGGCCGGCAGAGTGAGACGTGCTCCCGACACCTCACTGCGGAGCTCAGCCCTCTGTGGACGGCGCTGCCTGTAGGAATCCTGCCCGTGCATTACGTCAAGCCTGTTCCACCCGGGCTGCGTCGTGGCTTCAGGACAACTGAGCTGTGGTCTTTGCTGGCGACGCTGGTCCCCGCACGACGTCAGTGCTGTGGACTGAACGTTTATGTCCCCCAGATCTACATGCTGAAGCCCTCACTCCAGGGTGGCTGATTCAGAAGCAGGGTCCGTGAGGAGATGGTAAAGGTAAACACGGTCCTGAGGACAGAGCCCTCGTCTGGCAGGGCTACAGCTCCTACAAGAAGAGGAAGAGACGCCCTGGCTTTCTCTCCACCACGTGCGGACACGGTGGCGGGACGGCTGTCACCAGGGATGGAATCAGCCGGCACCTTCCTCCTGGACGTCCAGCCTCCGGGACTGGGAGAATTACATTTCTGTTGTTTAAGCTGCCCGGTCTGGAATATTTAGCTCTGGTGGCCCTAGCAGACCGGGACAGTTAGTGACCTGGGAGAGAGGCTGGAGGTGGGAGGCCGCTGCGTGTCCTTCAGTCATGTATGCGGCCTCGACCAGGAGGCTCACAGCTGTGTCCCGAGGACCCACACGCCTGGGCCTGTCACCCCCCCATCACTGCCGAGAGCTGGGTCCCACTGACCAAGACTGCTGTGCGAATACAGTGACTTCACTTGGAATGTCTTTGTGATTGTCGACATGCACAATCCTTTTCTCACTCTTAGGGAGAAATTTAAATAGTGTTATAGGCTGACTGTTGGCAGTCGGGACTCAGTTAATTCATTAACGCCTGTGGGGGAAATCTCTTATTTCCTCTTGGAATACACTGCAGATTTGCATTGTTCTAACCTTCTTATTATTTTTCCTCATAGACCAGCAGTGAGATTAACATTTTCTGAGTGAATTGGGGGGTGGAGAAAGGCCGTGAGCCACATCCTTGGACATCTAGGCTGTTTATAAAACCGGCCACGGCTGGAGCGGAGGCCGCGCTGGGTCCTCCGTCACCACCTCCCAGTAGCAGGGCCCCCCAGCGGGAGGGGCCGGGGATGCACTCGCCCCTCTGGAATGGCAGCTCCCAGGTATTTGGAGGGAAATGGACGCTGACACAAGTTTGGAAATGCCGGGTCCTGCAGAGTTAAAGGGGCTTCTCTCCATCTTTCACCCACTCGTGCATTTTCCACTTTCACTGGACGGTCCCCGTGTGCCAGGCCTTGTGTCAGGCCCTGGGAAGGGAGACGGGGTGGGCCAGGTCCCCAGACACACTTACCGAGGAGACCCTCTTCCGGTACCTGTGCTGGCTCGCGGGTTTGTAGGTGCCCCTTGGAAAACACAGCCGCCGCCGAGGAAGATCGAGGTGAGCAGGAGCCCGGGGGTCACGGTAGCAGCTGGACCTGCCCCGCAGGTCACACGTGCCGTCTCCATCCTCACCACCGTCCAGAGCCAGAAATGCTCCCATTTTCCAGGTGGGAGGATGGGGGCCCAGAGCCCTTCGTGACGAGCCCCAAGCCCGGCTGGCAAGAAGGAGCTGGGAGTGGAGTCCAGTCTGTTTGGGCCCAAGTCCACGGTTCTGCCACCTCGTGTTGCTGTGGGTCCTTGTCCCGACCTTGCTGTTCACCAGCCTGTCTGTCCTGACCAAGGCCTGCAGGTTCCCGGAGGCCACGTCTGTAGACGGCTAGGAGGAGTTAGCGTCCGCGCTCGCCGCGTGCCGAGCGGGGTATGGTCTGCCTCGCGAGGAGGGACGGCACCGTGTGCACAGCGCTATCTGTGTCCCGAGCGTCACGTGTGAGTTGGTGGGAAGGGCAGGAAGTTGGTGGTGCTGGGTCAGCTCCACTCCACACACGGCCGTGATGCTTTGGCGCCTTGAGAGCACGTCCTGGACCCCAAGCCGGGGCTCCTCTGCAGAGGACCCTCCCTACCCACTGCCTCTGTAGACAGCTTCCTCCTCACGACGCTTGTTGAAGGAGTTCCCAAGAGCCGTAACACCTAGAGGCCTGTTCCTCACCATCCCTGCTCACCGGAGATCCACTACACATGAAGAACGAGGGCAAAAATACTGTTTATGCAGGAAACCACTGAAAAAAACGAGAAAGGAGCACCTCTGTGGCGGAGACATGCAGTCCTGAGCCGCCTGTGACGGTCCTCAAGGGCGTCCGGACCAGGAAGGCCTGTGGCTTCACAAGCACAGAGGGTTCTGACCTCGCCATCATCGGGGAGAAGCATTTTCCTCTGGGATCCAGCCCGACAAGAGGCATATTTCTCGGTGTGAGGCAGGACCACAGGCTCCAGAAATGCTTATCTTTAGCTTGATTGGGATGCTTTGCTCTGTTACCGGGATGGGATCCTCTTGCAACGTGAATCCATAAACCCATCCAGACAGACCCGAGAGCGTCAGGGGAGGTGGGACGGGCCTGTAGGCGGCAGGGGCTACACCCAAGGCAGCGCCTGGCCCGTTGCAGGGGACCCAGGAAGGCGTTCTGAGGAGGGGACAGTCTGAGGGCCCTTGCCTGGAGCAGGGGCCTGCCCGGCCTCCCGGACCAGGAGTGGGCAGCAGCCCTGGACCTCCCTTCCCGCCCTCTGTCCCCCCAAGAGCCCTTGAGGGAAGGGGCACACGGCTCCCTGGACCCATGCCCAGCCGGGCTCTGGGGTGGGCATAGCCCCAAGACCTCTGCAGTTCCCAGCGCCTCCGCGGACGAGCCCCCCTTTACCCTGGCCAAGTGTCCTGCACACTTTCCCAGGGCAGGGCTGACTCTCGGGGCCTGGGCAGATGCTCAAGTCCAGGGTCGCGGGGCCATCGACTCGGGGTCAAGGAAGTGTGGCTACTGCAGGGCGGTTGGCAGGTGGCAGAGTCTCTCCTGATGGTGTCCTTGCACAAGACGAAGAGCCCATTAGGACGGGCAGACAGGAGACATCTGGCTGTGTATGTGCGTGTGTGTGTGTGCCTGTGCACATGTGTGCATGTGTGTGCGTGTGCCTGTGTATGTGTACATGTGTGTGAGCACACGTGTGCCTGTGTGTATGTGCACACACATGTGCATTGTGCACATGTGTGCCCGTGTGTGCCTGTGTGTTGCACATGTGTGCATGTGTGTGCCTGTGTGTATGTGCCCATGTGTGCCTCTGTGTATTGCACATGTGTGCATGTGTGCACACGTGTGCATGTGTGCATGTGCATGTGTGTGTGTTGGGAGTGGTGCTCCTGTGTGGCTTTGTGTGAGCCCACGTGCTCCTTGGCTGGGCTGTGTCCGCGTGGGACGCTGGGCCAGGTCTGACCCTGCGGGTGAGGGTTCAGCTGGTGAGACGCTGTGTGAATGAGGTTGGAGACGCACATGTCAGCCGTGCACGGCCCCGTCTTCAGAACACCAGCCGCATGGGAACCGGGAGTGAACAGCATTTACTGGGCACCTGTTATGTGCTGACACCCCTCCCATCTCCTAAAGAAAAGCCGTCTTAGAAGGAAGTCCACGGCCTTGGCTCTGACTTGACCCGGCCGGATCCAGATGCGGGGAGGGTGGTTCCCAGTGAGTCAGTCGGCGGGCGAGCAGTGAGAGCTCCTGGCTCCTCCGCATGGGCTCCTGCAGCCTCACCTCAGTGCCCGCGGAGACGAGTATTTGACAAGTATGTTAATGTCCTGGGGCCGCCATAACAAAGTACCATAGGCTGAAACAGACATGTATTTTCTCATGATCTGGGGGCTAGAAGTCCAAGATCAAGGTGTGGGCAGGGCTGGTTTCTCCCGAGGCCTCCCTACTTGGCTTGGAGATGCCACCTTCTCCCCGTGTCCTCACGTGGTCATCCCTTTGTGTGTGTCTGTGTCCTCATCTCCTCTTCTTATAAGGACACTGGTCCTGTGGGATCAGGGCCCACCTTAATGACCTCATATTACCTTAACCACCTCTTTAAAGACCTCTACCCCCAAGTAAGTTCACATTCCGAGGTGCTGGGGGCTGAGACTGTACCATATGAATTGGGGTCAGGCCCAGTGCAGCCTGTCACAATAAGCAAAAATCCCAGCTAGGAATCTGGTATTTGTTAATGCAGAGTGCTTATCTGACCTGTCTTGAAGGCCCCCCGACCCCATCTCCTCTGTCCCTCGGCATCCCCATGCCAGGTCGGCTCTGGCTATGGCACTGGGCAGGGGCCACGCAGAGAGAGACAACCAGGGTGAGGGAATGCAGGGGTGACCTGATCCGTGAGTCTAGGGTGGGGCGGGGGGTAGAGAAACATCAAACAGCCTGGGTCTCGATGGGAGGAGAGCAGAGCCATTCTGCAGGCTGCAGGAATCCCCCCAAGGAAGGATGTGGCCCCATAACCAGCAAGGGCTTTGTGCTGCGTTACGGCACCTGTCACCCTGGCCTCAGAGTCCATTCCTTCTGTGCGGGGTGTTTTCTTCTGGCCTAAAACATTTCTTTTAAGGGCTGTTGGGACACTGAGGTGAACAAGATGCTTTTAGCAGGAAGGGCCTTTGGGGGGAAGAGCTGTATAGCTCCCAGACCTGGAGGGAAGTTTCCAGCCTGCAGCACAGAATGGTCTCAGCCAACACCAGAAAGTGGGATGTGTGCTGAGATAATGAAGAGTGTTCTGGAGATGTGTATGAACAGATATATATATTTGAACCTCAACTGGACATACTCTTGAACATTAAAGGGTTAAATAAAAGGCAAGCAAAAAGCAAACTGAGGTTGATGAAAATGCGAATGACCACAGATCCATGTTTTTACACGTGGCCTTGGGGACTGCCCTGTGGAGCTGCCCTTTTTACAGGTGAGAAAACTCAAGTGCAGACGCTTCGAGGCCAAAGCGGCCCCTTGAGTTGGTGGAGAATTGGAAACGGAACTAGAGCTTCCACTGCGGGCCCAACACTTGTCTGAAACCCTGTGGACCAGAATTTCATCATCCGGGGGAATTTCATCCTTCCTAGCAGCCTGTCTTGACAAAGCTGGGTTTTCTCATTCTCCTTGGGTCTATAAACCATGTACTTCTCACTCAGAAATTGGGCAGCTTCAGAATCTCAATTACTCATTCTGCCACGAGGTTAATTTTCAGTAAAGTAAAGCTTTAGGGTATTTCTTCCTGGTATATAATTTGAGGGTGCTCTCATTTTTTCTACTGAGTGTTTTTTAATTCTTATTTTATTCTTCATCCATGAATACAAACAAACAAAGAGGCCTTTTCCTCCGTGCCATGGTGAGCATTCTAGAGAATGTACATTAAAAAGTCTAGGACCAACTAACAGTACAATTTCAAATTTTTTGAAGTGCTGTTTCTTTTCTCTTCATTTTCCTTTTAGTGACATACCTAACAAGTTTGCCCCAGAACACCTGACCCCACTGACACATTTTTTATTTTAAAAATGTGTATTTTTAAAATAAAATTTATTTTCCTTTTTATTCTTGTACTCAGTTTCCCTTAGCATATTTTGCTTTCTAAACTAAGAAAGGAAACAGAAAAAAAGGAAAAATTACCTTAATCTAACTGCTCTAACACCACTTTGCAGTTCTTTTTAAGACCAGCAAACCTGCAAAACACAAAAACCAGAAACTGCAAAGTCTAGGCAACATTAAACACGCTCTTGCCAACCAGTGAAAATACGATTCTGTGAACAGATCGTCTACGGAGCCAGAATTTCCAGTTTGTTCGCGGGACTTTCCAGGGCGCCGGGCTCTGCCTCTTGCACTGAATAAATAGCAGATGATAAAGAATAGAAACAGTTCCTCTTTCCTGGTTGAGCAACCAAGCAACACAGAAGAAATCATTTTTTTTGTTTGGAAAGAAAATAAAAGAAAGTGCTGTTTTATGGACGAGGGGTGACGTCACCCCGCGCTGAGGCTCCTCTGGGCCCCGCGTTCACTCTGGGGCCTCCGCCTTCAGGTCACGCGTCGTCCAGGCCGGAGGTTTGGCATCCACACCACGGAGAGCATCGGCCAGAGGCCGGGTCCGGGGGCCCCCCCAGAGCCTGGAGCTGGAGGTTCCAGGAGGCAGGGGGCTGCAGCCCTAGCGCCCGTGCACCCTGCGCCGTGTCACTAAGCAGTTGCCACCGGCTCAAACGCAGGGTGTCGGTTATGGTTTTGACCTTCCTCGCCTGTGCCCACTGTGTTGTTCCAGACCGACATCTACAGAAACAACCCTTCCAGCCCTCAGCTCGCCTTCCCCGCCCGGAGCCCGGGGCTCCGCAGACGTGCCTGCGGTCACTTTGGGTCAGGGGACGGCGCGGGCCTGCCCCGTGACATGACCAGGTGGTGCCCGACCCGGTCAGCACGGGTGGGCTGGGAGGCAGGCATCTCCTGGACCAGCGAAGAGGGGCGAGGGATGAATCCCAAGACCCTTGCGTCTGAGAGTCGGGTCTCTCCTTCTCCTGTGACTCTGTCTGGTTCTGATGCTGTCTGCTGGTTTATGTAAAGTCTCAGACTTCGGTCTTGGGTTGGCTGAGCGCTCGCCATCGTCTCGGGGGCTGCAGTTCTATCCCACTTAGAAGGCAGAGCAGGTGGTGCTCGGAGCGCTGACTGCAGGCTGGACGCTGGCATTCACATCCCAGCACCGACACCCAGACGCTGTGTGACCTGTCCAAGGTTCTTAACCTCTCTGGGCCTCACGGTGAGATTTGTTTCAATTCGGGGGAAACCTGGCACCTAAAGTTTCAGAAGTTTCCTCCCTTGAAGTGCATCTGAGCGCTGCCCACTGAGCTCTGAGAACCTTGGTGGGGTCTGCAGGTGTCTGTGGGTATTTATTACAACTGTCATCACCTGTTGACGTTCTTGCTGTAGGGAAAGGCCACAGGGCAGGGTGTTTCGTGGTGGGCGTGCGACCTGGGCCTTTGAAGCCAGCCCTGCTGGCCACGTGGAGGAAGCTTCCTTCCCAGGCTGTCCCCCTTGTGACCCTGTCCAGGGTGACGAGACCCCACGATATGTCTTGTGCAATTACAAGAGTAGCTAATATCTCGGAGGAGAGAGAGAGAGACCCGGATTCCCGGGGGCTTGAGGCTCTGACAAGTCAGGGAGGCTCTTTAAGGAAAGCATGAGAAGCTGGTGTGCTGAACGGCCTCCGAGTTTTTGGATGAGGGACTGTAGCCTGCACAAGGTCACACGTTAGCGCTGGGTGTGAGGTCCGACCCCCGAGCCTGGCACCCAGATCTGCGCTCTACCCCACTGAGCTGCCTTTCCCGAGTTTGCTACCAGCAGGCTCTGCCTGACTCACCCAGTTTGGTTTACTGGTCTAACCTTACACTGTTCCCCTCTGCTCCCTGGAACCACCGGCCCCCCAGATCTGCTTACGCAGCCCTTCCCCTCCCGCCTGGAGAGCCACTTTCCAGCTACGTGATCTCAGGCTCCTCCGTGAAATCGAGACCATATTCAGCCTTGTTCATCTCACAGCAATGCTATGTCAAGAGGAAACGTCTGAAGGCACTTAGAAGACTGTAAAGTGCTGTGCCGTGTATGTGAGCTAGGTCGTTAGCTCCCGTCCACACCGAGCTTTCCTGTCTTACGCACTCTGAATCTGTCTCACAGGTCAACGTTTCAGTGTCACCTGCTTGTTTTCTATGTGTTTGTTTTATTTCTGTTACCAAATCATACATTCTTTGCAAAGAAATCAGACTTTTTGCCTCTGCATCCTGTCCTAACTAGCACACTTAGAAGTCTCTTCAACATATTTCTTATAAAATTTTAAAATTTGTTAACTTACTCAGATTTGTGATAACTTAAAGTTTTGTTGGTTGCCTCAGATATTCATGATTTTATCTCAACCGTTTCCTAATCATATTTGAACTTTAAGGTATAAATTCCGTGGGCTCTCGTGTATCTCCTAGCTATAAATTACAGGTCAAATAGGCAACTTGTCTCCTGATGAACAGAGCGCTTGAAAGGCCTCTACGAGTTTCACGGGGCCTGAGCTCGCCGGCTATGTGGGCTGTCCAGCTGGCCAGGTGCACAGCGTCAGGCCTTCCCGGCCGTTGTTCTGGTTAGAACTCTGTGGGCAGAAGAAAGAAGAAACCAAACCCTGTATGAGAGTTTGACACTAAAGAAATGTAGTTGTTAGGAACTCATAGCCTTGGAGAAATTTTGTCCCAGCACGTTTCACAGTGAGGACTGGGGTCTCCACCAGAGTCCACCTCCGTGGCCGAGCAAGCTCGCCACACCTGCCTTACGTTTGCCTACCTGTTCCTGCATCCGGCTGCCAACGCATCTTATTTTTAAGTACATTTCAAGAATGTCCTCCTCTCCATAAATACTTAGCCTTGAGTGAGTTTGATATTTACTCATAGTTTTTCTCTTTTGAGGTAAACTTGACTCAAAGAGGAATGCAAATCTTAAGCGTCCTATCCTCTGGGTTTTGACAGCGGTGTTTGTGTAACCCAAACCCATATCAAGATGTTGAACGTGACCATCAACCCAGTTCCACGATGCCTATCAAGCTCCGTCCCCACCATCCTCAGATTAACTTTTCTTGTAGAATTTGATACAGATAGACTCACATGACATGTACCCTTTGTGTAAAGCCTTCTTTCACTTAGAAAAATGCTCTTAGGATTCATGTGTGTCGTTGTGCATATGAGCAGCTCACTGCGTTTCATTGCTAAACTGTAGCTCATTGGTGGAGTACACTTCAGGTAACTTACCCATTCTCCAGCGGACGGACTCCTGGGCTGTTTCCACCTTTTGGCTATTGTAAATAAAGCCATTACAAACATTCTTATGCAGATCTTTTGCAGCAATACACTTTCGTGTCTCTTGGGCAAATACCTACTAGTAATTGCTAGATCATAGGGTAGATATATGTTTAGTTTTTAAGAAACTACAAGATCTTTTCCCAAAGTAATTGTACCATTTTATACCTCCACCTGATTGCTTTAAATCCTCACCAATATTAAGTCTTGTCAATCTTTCTTCATTTTAGGGAATTCCCTGGCGGTCCAGTGCTTAGGACTCCGCACTTTCACTGCTGAGGGCCCTGGTTCAATCCCTGGTTGGGGAACTGAAATCCCACAAGCTGCACAGCGCGGCCAAAAAAAAAAAAAGCCTTCTTCATTTTAGATCCTCTATTTGGTGCCTAGTGGTACCTCATTGTAGTTTTAATTTGCAATTCCCTAATCACTGGTGATGTTGAACATTTTTCACGTGCATCCCTTCTTTTGTAAAGTGTTGAAATCTCTTGCTTGCTTTTATTTTTATTGAGTTTTAGGAGTCCTTTCTATAATGTGAATATTTCTTTTGCAAATAATTTCTTCCAGTCTGTGTCTTGCCTAATCATTTTCTTAATGGTGTTTGTTAATGACCAGCAGTTTAAAATTTTGATAAAGGCTAATTGTTTTTACTTTATGATTACTGTTCTCCATATTTTGCCTGAAAAAACCTGTGCTTATCCAAAGTCACAAAGATATTCCTATGCTCTCCTTTAAAAGCTTCATGGTTTTAGCTTTTACATTTTAGTCTATGAACCATCTCAAATTAATTCTGGTGGATGGTGTAAAATAAGGATCAGAGTGTATTTTTCCCACACCGATGTACCATTTGTTTGATCTGTTTTTTTACAGGGTCTGAAGAGCAAGGCCATCTTTTTTCAAGTCCACTTGTCCCTCTCAAAGGCCCACAGGCTCCCTTTCTCGTTTCTGAACAGCATTATGATGAAGATTTTCCTTATGTAATAGATCAAGGTCTAGAACACAGCATGCCAAACTTGTTTGAAAACCATTTCAGTAACTCAAATCGCAGACCACCACCCCACAGTTAAATCAGTTATGGCACACCTACATATTCTAGTTTCTGCCTACTTATTTTTCTTAACTCATCTCCAATATTTTTAACTAGTATCTTTACTATTAGTATTTAGAGCACTTTGTTTCATTACTCAGTTATTGGATTTTATAGTCTAAACCAGAAATAAAGTTTTATTTCATGACTCATTTTATGTAAGTAAACAAATCATTTTGTTGAGCAAGGGTGTTTCATCTCATGATGATGGCAAAGAATTTGAGGATTAACTAAATGATGGATGTTGAATTTAATAGGTCATGACAGATCTGAGGCATAATCTTTTAAATCCTTATGAATATGTTTATATATTGCATTTTACTTAAATACTAAATAGTCAGTATCTTTGGACTCATAAAATTCCCATATATGTCAAAGCTTAAGAATTCATAATATGCATAAACTGTTCGTTCATTTTGGTTCTTTGATTTGTTTTTGATAATAGCCCATAGTATAAATTCTTCGGAAGAATCTCTTCAACCAACAGACAATGCACCAAACATCCATTACCCTTACCCTGCTTAGCAGACTTTCCACAGCTTATAAAATTGGGAATCTCCTTTCATTCTATTAGGAGAGTCTAATGAGGGCTTTTCTCTTTAGCAGGGCAGATACTTTTATTTCTATTTGTCTTTCCTTGATACAAACATGGAGACCAAGAGGGTCTCTTTTCTTCGACCTAGAATATACCCTTTGGTGTATGATGAAATTTGATGTGAGGTGAGTATGTCTTGGGCTCCAGGGACTCAAGTATCTTGGCTGAAGAACTAAAGGACATCAGGAAGGGATGTTCCCCCTGTGTGGACGACTTGAGGGCAGGACTCCAGGATGCCATAGAATTATCTGGTTGAAATCGTGTGCCAAGGACTTGTAATGAATGTGTGTGTGCACGTGTGTGGGTGATTGTATCAATTAGGTAATGTATTAACTACCTAATGCTGAGTAACAGATTACCCCAAACTTAGCACCCTAAGACAACAAGCAGTTATTATATCACAGTTTCTGTGGGCGGGGCATCGGGGAGCACTCAGCCAGGTGGTTCCAGCTCAGGTCCCATCGTCGGCCAGCGCTGTGGTCATCCAGAGGCTCAGCGGAGGGCGCGTCCACTTCACGTGTTTGTGAGTGGACCTCTGTTCTCGGTGCCTGTTGGCTGGGATCTCAGTTCTTTGCCCCAAGGTTGCCTGAGTATCCCCAGGATGGCAGCTGCTTCCCCCAGAGCTGGTGATTCAGGGTAGAGAAGAGACACAGTGTTTCACCATCACTGGCGCCGTGTTCCAGTCTGTTATACAGACTAACTCTGGTGCAGCCTGGGAGGCGGTATCACAGGTGAGTTCCTACTGTAGAACTGGGCACATTGGTGATGTACCTAATATACAGATGTTTCTCTATTTCATTAGAGAAATCATTATAGGTAGTATCACAAGGCCTTATTATTTTCTGGAAAACAATCTTTTCTGTGTAACTCCTCACTCTGAGAAGATAAGAGAGACAACCGTAAAACAGATCTTCGAAGCACCAGGCAGAACATGGCAGCAGTTGTTACTGGTACTCCTTTGAAGAACAAGAGATGCTGCAAGAGTGACTGGCCTGAATGTCCCGTGCGTGGGAGGGAGGGAGCCATTTTACAGGTGAGCAGGTAGAGGCTGAGTAAGGTACCCGGGTCATCGCGTTGGGAGGTCACAAGTGGAGCTGAGGCTCAGCCCAGGACTTCAGGCTCGAGCCCATCACCTTCCCGCCACCCCTGCTCTCCCGGACAGAGCCCTGGACGCCGCAGGCCTCAGGGGGGGCCCAGTCTGGGATCAGTGTTAGGTCTTCATGATGTGACGAGGTCAGGCGTGTGCAGCACGGATTAGTGCTTCATGTCTGACCTCTGTCTCAGGACAACCAGGGCCCTCGTCCCCACTGGACTCCCTGACCCTTTGGGGCTCCTACACTGGGCTGGCACTTGGACCTTAGGACATT
This sequence comes from Balaenoptera ricei, assembly GCF_028023285.1. Classification (NCBI taxonomy): domain Eukaryota; kingdom Metazoa; phylum Chordata; class Mammalia; order Artiodactyla; family Balaenopteridae; genus Balaenoptera; species Balaenoptera ricei. The sequence goes on along the minus strand of NC_082649.1, from coordinate 1,170,273 downwards.
GGGGTTTTGCAGGGAAAGGAGCGGTGTGTGAGCTGAGAACTGGAGAATGCCTGGAAGACCCTGGACCCCTGTCCTTCCCGACTCACCCTCAGCCCCCATCCCGCCTGGCGCCCTGGGCTAAAGGACACGTGACGGTCAAACAGGTGTTTGAGCTGTGAGGTAGGAAGCTGTGACCTCCCCTGCATTAGCATCCGTCACAGACTCATCCTGGGCTCCCACACCTGAGGTCACCTGGGAGAAGCCGTCCTGGGGCCACTTTCCGAGGCTCCATCCACCCCCTCCAGTCAAAGTTCTCAGCTGCAGCAGAAACCAACTTGGGCCAATTTTGGAAGAAAAAGAATGTGTTAAAAATAAAGTGTGCTGACCCTCCGGGAGGCCTGGACAATCTGTCTAATCCATCTTCCCATCTTGCAGAGCCAGGAAATTCCTATGATTACATCACAGACTGGGAGCCAGTTCCCGCGACCAGACCACTGGTGCCTGTGACGCTGACATCACTGAGGCCACCCTCCGAGGGGACACTGGTTGCCACCTCTGCCGACCGGAGGGAGCTACTGCCAGAAGGGGGTCCATGCATCACCCCTGCTTTGCATCCCTGGCTCCTGAGCCTACGTCCCCGGCCTGTGTGCCAGCTGCAAGAGAGGCCGGGGAGACAAGGTCGGCTTCCACGGAGGGGGCGGCCTGTCCCCCCATCACGACCTGCAGAACACCCCTAAGCTGAGAAAAGAAATGAAGGTGGAAGGTGGCCCAACAAGAATGACAGATGTCCATCACGGCTCTGCCTGAAGTTCTTCTCTGCACTCTTTCTAGTGAGAACATCCTTTCGGGAAGCCTCACGCCACCCGGTTACTATTTTAGCCCCGTCCAGTTAGTTTCCCCTCAAAATGAGCGAGTCTGTAGTCACCCATCTAATTGGACAGGGTTTGGAGGAGAAGGAACTTTGGGTGGAAAGAAGCAAAAAAGAGAAGTCGGGGGTGGAGGGGGTCCAAAGAAAATGCCACAAGTTTTTACTGGAGTTGACCTGTCTGCCTTTTTTTGTGTTAAAGACTCGTGTAATTTTCACTCTGTACTTGTTGATTCTAGGGCTAGATCCACCCGATTCAATGCAGTCACCACTGTGGGCTGCTCCAGTTTTTGCCTGTCCCAGTAGGCGGCCCATGGAGATTCTTTGGAAAGTGGCCTAAGTTATTCCTCCTTTTGCTCACCCTTTCCCCGAAGCTCTCCCAGACTTCTCTGGCCTCCATTGTGTCAAGATCAGCAGAGACCTCACTGTTTTCTAGTTATTTACCAGCTGGTTCCTTATTCTCTGCTCTAAAACACAAGCATCCAGCACGTGCATGGAGGAAGGAGGCCCAGGACTCAAGGGGAGCAGAAAGGAGGCTGTCTGACCTCGACTAGGTCTTCAGCAACGACTTCTCAGAGGAGCTGACATCTAAGGTACATCAGTCTGTCTGACCTTCATAAGTGTTTACCCCTCACCCCCAAGAAAAAAGGGCTTTGTTACACACACGAGGAGCTCAGTCAAAAATTCCTGAGTCAACGCCGCTTACTTCAAATGCAATGGACACTTTGAAAACAAATATGTTTGTTTTGTGTGTGTGTCCAGGGCAGTATTTTAAAGCAAGCGTCTATCAAGCCTGCGGCAACTTCAGCCTCAGGACATTGTTGAACAGAAGAGCTTCGTAAGATTTTAGAAAGGATTAGCCATGCATGTGAATAGGACCAGGTTCTGTAATTATTCCTGAAACCCTTTCTCAATGGGCAATTAGGGGATTAACCATACAATTTGATCAAATGTTCAGGCCTTTTACATACTGTATGGTACTTACCAGGCCTAGGAATAAATCCGTTTGTTCTAACATAAGTCATCCTTAAAAGAATCGCTCAGCTAAGAGATTTACCACCGATACTTAAACTGAAAGCACTACCACTCAGTCTAACACAGCAAAACTTAATGATTTTTTTTGTCTCGAACATCACAGAGAATTTCAGCTCTTAGAATTTCACAACGGCACATCATCGGTCCTGTGTGGACGGTGCTCCAGATCAAAGGCCCTGCGTCTACACACGAGTTTCACATTCAGTCTAAGTAATTCTTATGTAAGAAAATGGTATGACTAAAGGTTAATTGTAGAACTACAAGGGATAATACCATGCATTTTATGAAGTCAGTGGGCAATGAATAGATGTTCTCTGAAGAACAAGCTTCCAGCATCTTAAGGAGTGAATTACTCACAGTAGGGTCACAGCCTTCTTTAAATGTGTATTCAAATTTTCCATCAAGATTCCAGCGTAGAGCTTGCCATTTGCTGTTCCCTTTACATGAGACGTTCACTTTGAAAATAAGGGGACTCTTGACAATGATTTAAAAAATTTTTTAAACTTTGTTGAGTTTAACGCACCTATATCCATTTTTTCGGAGAAAAAGAGGCCAGGGTCTCGATCCTTCAGGAATCTGGCTGTGCTTCTCTCTCGGGCTCCCTGGCCATCTCTCGTCTGTGCCCCACGTGTGCTGCCTGTTTCTTGCCTTCTGCCTTTTGTGCACTGTTTCTTGCCTGGGCTGCATGTCCCACCCCTGGTCTTTCTTGTCACCCATTGGAAGCCTACTTTCTTAGCAGGGCCCCGTTCCAGCATCACCCCCTTGGGGGTGATCACTCCCAGGCAAAGATGCTTAGACTTGCTTTCGTGCAACAACCTTAGTTTTATGTAACTCTACTGCTAAATTTTTTATATTCTATTGCAAATATTTGTCTATGTCCTCAACAGTGGGGATGTGGTGGGCTGGTGGCAGCGATTTTGTTCTCCAGAAAACATTTGTCAATGTCTGGAGACGTTCTTGGTTGTCACGACTTGGGGTCCGGGGGTAGAGGTCAGGGTGCTGCAAAACATCTTACAACACAGGACAGACCCACAACTAAGGACCGTCTGGGCCCGAAGGCCAGCAGCGCTGAGGCTAAGAAGCCTGGTAGAGGCCTTTCCTCTTAGACGGAGCTCTCGTCAGCAGGGCCCGACACACAGGAGGCGCCCGAATCTTTTCAGACGAATGAATGTCGTCCATTTCTTTTATCTCTTCTCCCAAACCCACAGCCGGAGCTGGGTCCATAGTGGTGCCAGGAACCGGTGCTGATAAACTGTTTAACTGAAGAGGTGAGTGAAAGAAATGCCCTTGCTCTTCGCCGCGTGACAAGCATCCCCAGGAGCCCCGTCACCTTCTCCGGTCTCCTGCCCAGTTCACTTCCTTCGGGACAGGCCCAGTTTCAGATGCAAAGTTCCTTTTTTTGGCCCAGGATTGTTTTGCCCAGAAAACATCTCCTTTTCAGCCCCGTGGTTCCCACGTGGGGGAAGAAGGTAAGAAAGGACGGGGTGCTGGGCTGCCGAGTGGAGAGAAGCAGCGGGGCCTCCTCCCTCCGGCCGCGGGGAGTGAGGTGTCTGGATAAGCATCGCTCTGGGCTCATCTGGAAAGTATGCGTCTTGAAAGGGAGATGAGGCAAAAAATCCTGCTTGGTCCCCAGAACTGTTGCCTGGAGGCTCGGCGCCCCCTGAGAAAACTGGGCGACTCCAGGCTGGGAAAGTTCAGAAACCCATTAGGCGGCTGCTGGGGGTGTGGGCAGTGTCGAGGCCTAGCTCCGCGAAGGCCACAGGTCATCGCAGGGCGGCTTCAGCCGGATGTCTCCGCCCACGCGCCCCTTATGAAGGGAGGTTCATTAACCTCTGGTCTCACTGAGCCCAGACCTCCTCTCACCTGACCTTTGAAAGAGCCGGCTCCGTTGGCCGTCCACCAGGACAGCAGACAGAGGTGCGAGATGGGGTTGGGGGTGCAGCCGGGACGCTCTGGCTGAGTGTCTAAGTCTGCATGATTATGGCCTTTGTGGACACGATCCCCCGCGTCCACACTGCGATCACAGATGAAACCTGACGGCGGGGAGGACCCTGGCGCCGGGAAGGGCGGGAGCAGGTTTCCCCATAAAGGAGGTCACCCCTGCGAGTTCCCGTCTCCTTGAGCAGGGCCCGGGGTGCTACCTCCCAGGCGACTCCTCGACGGGTTTCCATTCTTGGCTTTGAGTGTTGATCCTGGGTAGGAAGAGGTCACCTGGCCCATCAATGGTTAACCGTGGCCAAGTGAGCTTCCCAAAAGAGACTGTTTGCTTTAGATGTTGCCCTTCTGCTTACTTCAAGGAAGTGGCGTGTGATTATGTTTGTATGTGTGTGGCTTCTCCTTTCTAAACACATAGATTACAGGGTGATTGCACTCTTATTTAGAAATCGGTGAGTCTGGATGGGGCTAGCGCACCCGCAGGAGGAGGGCCGGGCACACAGTGACGGTACCACCGGGCTCTCCGCCAGCCCGTGCCCGATGGGGGCTGTTTGCAGAGATCCGCGTGCCCGTCCTCCCGTCGCTGCGGGGTGGCGGTGAGCACGCTGCCCCACACAGAATCTGGGAGCAACTGGGGGGCGGTGAGGCTAGTCCTTTCTGGGAGCCCCCGTGGCGGGTTTTCATGTGACCTTGTGGAGACCTGGATGTCAATTTCTGTGGCTTATGTTTTGCCTCCTGGGAGTTTTAGCTGTAAGTACCAAATACGCTCGCGAGATACACTGTAAGATAATTCTGCCCAAGGGCCAGCGGAAAACGTGGGACAATAGTGGTTTCTTTAGGTTGTTTCTGAAACAGGGATCACACTGGCCCCGGGGGAGCGCAGTGTATGTTCTTGGAAGCAGCTGGTCCTTCACGGGGTCTGTTTCTCTCTCTCGCTCAGGTGCTGAATAGGGAAAGGGGAACGGCCCCAGGGTGGTCAGCGGAGGGTCAGAGGTTCCCAGCTGGGGTGACTGTGCCCCCAGCGGACACCTGTCAACGGCTGGAGACGTTTCTGTTTGGCGCTTCGGGTGGGTGGTGGGTGTGCTCCGGGCATCGAGTGGGCGGAGCCTTGGGCTGCTGCTCACGTCCCCCGAGCACAGGATGCCCGGCCCGCGGTGCGCAGCGCCCAGGGGACAGACGCCGGGGCACGTGGCAGTGAGACAGCGCCCTCCAGAGCCCCGGCCCCGTTCCTAACTCGCTCTTCACTCACCTGGAGGCTGCAGCCCACGGGAGCAGTGCCGCCACCTCCTTCGAATCACACAGCTGCAGGCAGCGCCCTTCTCTGCGTTCCTCGGGCCGTTTCCCCCTGAACCGGCCCCTGTAGACCCCGGGCTGCTGACCCCTCTCTCCCCTCGTCCTGACATCTACGTGGAGGGGACGTGCGCACCTCGACGCTGGCGTCTGGACTCGCCCCGCGCGGCTCTGCCCCCCGCGCTCTGGCCCCGGCGCCTCCGTGTCTGTCCCTCTGTCACTCTCATACCCCCTCCCCGCACGCGCTCCCCGCACCCTGCTGGCACCCAAGCTCTCGTGCCAGCGCTCGCCTCCCCTCTGCGCTGTCTGCGCCCGCCCTTCCTGTCTCTCTCTGTCCCCGCTCGGCTGACCATCTGGGTTCTCATCTGAGAAACTAGAAGAAGCCCTGCCTGCACCCGGTCCCGGCCTCGCTGTCCTCTCGTCACGGTGGGTGGCCGTCTCCGCTCCTCTCCCAAGTCGCCCTCCTGCTGTGTGTGGGCCCCTCCGCTTGCCCCTCCGTACAGAGCCTACACCGGCACCACTGACTCTCCTCCCCTTCGCCTCATCCCAAACAGCGTACAGACGTTCCAGACGTTTCCACCTAAAAAGCCCTTCCTGACCCACCGGCCGCCCGGCTACTGCCTTACTCCTCCCTCCCCTTTCACAGCAAAACTCTTTACAAACCGCACTCTGGCCTATTTCCGCTTCCAATCTTAGCATCTTCTCCAGCAAATTCCGTGTGGCCAGTCACGTGGTCAAGGGCCAGCCCATCTCGTGCTACTTTTGTCGGTAGCAGCTGACAAATCCACGGCGGTTGTGCCCTCCGTCCCCCAGGGTTTCTGGAATATACAGGCGTGTTTGGTTGTTTGTTTTTATTTATCTTTGGCCTCACAGGCAGCTTCCTGCCAGCGTCCTGGGCTGGCACCCCTCTTCCGTCCGCCGTCCTGCGCTCCCTGACGCAGGCCTGGGCCGCACCGTCCTCTTCCTGGGACTGTAAATGCCGTCGATTAAGTTAAGTGTCCTTCGTTGATTCCCACAAGGTCTCTCCCTGGGCCCTGGACTTCAGCACCGCGCTGTCTGCGTGGCCTCTCTCCTTAGATGGGCCTGAGGCTCCGCAGACTTTAAATTGCCGACGTTAGAACTGGGTCTTCCCCATCTCGTTTGTTGCCCTGACACATGATCGTTGGAGCCTTGATTCCTTCATTTTCCTCACCCTCCTGGTCTAAACTCGACCACGTCCCATCCACCCTACCTGGAAAGCCCGCGGCTGGTGTGGCCGAGGTCCCCGGCTGGTCTTCTGCAGGGACCTTGCTGCGCCCCTGTCCCCTGCACCCCCGGCCCCGGCCTCTCTCCCAGTCTGATCTCCTCAGCGGCCGCCAGAGTGACCTTTAACATGTGCATTAAAAGCAGGCCCCTCTCCTGACCAGGGCCCTCCAAGTGTTCGCTCGTCCTTAGGATCCGGTCAGGCCCCTTATCTTGGTCCCCTGCCCTCAGGCCCCGGGCCTGGCTCCTCTGTGAACTGGCCACTCCCACGCTCACCCTTTGGGGTCGGGCCTCAGCCCCTTTACCCTCCCTGTTCCTTCTGCCTGGGACCTTCTTCCCCAGGGCCTTTCCATGTGCTGCTTCTATAACCCGGAGCTTATTAAATTTCACCTCCTCGGGCAGGCCTTGCTCACTGCTATGCTCAGGAGGTGACCTCCACCCTGCCTTTCTCTTGTTTTATTTCCTGCCTGGCCTTGATCACCCGACATTGCACATTCTACGTGCCTGTTTACTCTGTCTTCCCTGTTAGACTATCGGGCCCCCCTGGGCAGGGATTTCATCTCTTTTATTCACAATACATCTCCGGTGCCTGGAACAGTGACAGGAACAGAGTGGACGCTGGCTGGATGCCTGTGAGGTCTTCTCCCCTGAGACGGACCAAGAGAGAGACCGAGCCAAAAGCTTCGGTTCCCGCAGTCCTGAGAGCAGCAGTATATCGTGGGGTCTTTTCCCATCGGTCTTAAAAGTAGGCGGAGCAGGTTAGTGAGGAATTCCTCTTTTTCTCTGAAATTCTTAGGAGGAGGGTAACCAGGAGTGTGGCAAACTGGCCTCAGGTTTTAGACGCTCTGATTGCTTGTCCGATGCTGTCTCTGTTTGTTGTGTGGTCTTGGGCCATGAACTTCGTCTTAAATTTCCATATCCTTCCCTAAGGGTTGACTTGTTTGCTCTATTAGAATGCAGACACCTCTGGGAGATGCCACATGAAAGTTCTACTGGAAAAAGGAATCAGGAGGCTCTTTTCTCTAGCTCCTTCAGGGAGTGCTGGACAAGGGAAGTGACCTTGTTCTTCCTCTGATGAGCTCACGCTAGAACTGAAGAGTTTTGAAAAGTATTGCTATTCTTTCCAAAAGTGATTTGAGGCAAACAGCGACAAACCCAAGATTTGTTGTTATTATTGTTGTTATTCTTATTATTTATTTATTGTTATCATTAACAAAATCTGTGACAACCGTCGGGATAGCTCTAAAATTGTACCGAAGATAAAATAACCAAGACCCTAGTCCTAGTTCTTCTATGATCAGAGTTAAAGGACTGTTTCAGGCAGTTCACTTCGTCGACGTTGGCAGGTTTGCAAAGCTCATGTGAGTTCCTGGGGGCATTGGGCTAGATGAGCTCAAGTCCTCCCCTGCCCTCAAACGTGGATCTTCCCCACGTGATCTTCCCCGAGAGGCTGTGTCTGGGAACTTTTCATGTTCTTGATTTGTGCCATGTGTACTCATGTTTTGGTTGTGTATTCTACCATGAATGTTAAGGCAGGCTATATAGCTATACAGAAAATAAATTTAAGGTTATTAAATACCTTTTGGAGCAAGGCGGGTTTAAAAAATGAATAGCTACAAAGTTTTATTTCAAGGAGACAGGATAAATTTGAGTGATGATTATCCTTGACCCAGTTTCTGTATTTTGCTAAGAGTGTGGAAAATACTTTTGCAATTACAGGGGTTGGATTTGGGCTTCTTGACTCTGTAACGAGCTTGAAAAAGGATGTTTATGTAATTGAACTCAGGGCCCAGCCTCACCAAAGCAGCAAACAAGTCACTCTGCAGTTCTTAGCGCCAGCAGTTATTACAACCCCGCATTGCATCACTTTTCTTTATATAGATCATCAGTCACTGGAACCTCTTCAGGTCTCTCTTACCATTCTCCCCCTTGGCCTTAAAACAAGTTTACTGAGCTAATTCATTACTCTTGCTTTTGAAATATAAGCATTGATTAGCAAGTTTATGCCAAACATCTTACGTAAGTTTTTCCTGGAAACTGTAAAATCTAATCTGAAAAGGAAAGTAGGAACAACTTCTACAGACGTTAGTCTAACGCACACTGAGCGTTTTCTTTGTTGCTGCCCAGTTATCTCTGTAGCTTTTTTTTTTTTTGTAATTGGAAATAGACCCCAAAGATTCTGATTGTTTCAGGCAAATCAGGAAATGAATTTAAGTATTTGATCCCTCTTGGCTAATACGTATTGATTGGTAAAGTAAAAATTTCCCTCTTACTTTCACATTCCAAATAATTATAATTATTCTTTCCTTTTCCGTTATATTCATAGAAGAGCGATTGATTCAGTTGAGACCACTTTTTATCAACTGCTCCCTCTGCCACACTTTTAAAGGACTTATTTAAGTAGCTCTCATTTTAGAGAAGAGCGTTTTGCTCAGTCAGCCGCTGCCTAGGTTTCATCCTACGGTCTGTGCCTCAAACAACTGGCCTCCCCAGAAAGTCTCCATTGTAACGACCACCTGTCCCTTAATTACCTGCATCTGTCGTCCTTCTAGAGGCTACCAGGCACTTTTCAAATACCTGATCTTTCCTCCACCTTCTTTCTCTTCATCTGCTTGCAGCACTTTGCATGAGGGCCACGCTCTGTCCTTCCAACTCTCTCCTCCTGAGCCTTTGCGACATCAAAGCCTCTGGTCCTCTGTCTCCTGACCTACTCCTCTCCTCTGGGCTCTTCCCCGGGGGGCCGCTCACCAAGGCTCGGGTTCCCATCAGTGCTCCTGCTTTCTCGTCCCGGGTAAACATCTTTGTGTCACGACTTCAGCTGTTACTTCACAGCTGAGACACTCATCCCTGGATCTACTCTGTCTCCATCCCCGTGTCTTGGACTGTTTTCCCAAGCATCTTTGCTCTGACGTGTCATGGTCATCTCACACTCAGCGTGTCTGAAGCCACGGCAACACAACTGGTTTCCTTTTCCAAGTCCTTTATTTCCATGAACGGTGTCACTACTCTTCTAATTAAATAGTTTCAGAATCTTGACATAATCTTTCGTATTTTCTTTTTTCTCTCTTCTCATATAACTACTTTGTAGATGATGATAGGTACGGGCCATTTCTGTAAGTTTCCACATTACTCCTCAGTATTACTGATAAGTTATTCGTAAGTACAACTGATAGCATGATTACCTGCTTAGAAAGACATCTTAAATTTGAATGATCTGACCAGTAGCCACCAGACGAGATCATACCAAAACTGGAAGGATAATCACGATGCTTTGAGTCAGCCTTTTGACTCAAAGTAACTTCTAGGGCATAGTCTTATCCACCCATCCATCCACCCATCCATCCATCCATCCATCCACCCACCCATGCCTCCATCTATCCATCCGTCCGTCCATCCATCCATCCATCCATCCATCCATCCACCCACCCATGCCTCCGTCTATTCACCCGTCCAACCATCCATCCATCCATCCATCCATCCATCCACCCACCCATGCCTCCATCTATTCATCCATCCATCCATCCATCCATCCATCCACCCACCCATGCCCCATGCCTCCATCTATTCACCCGTCCATCCATCCATCCATCCATCCATCCATCCATCCATCCATCCATCCTCCCACCCATGCCTCCATCTATTCACCCGTCCGTCCATCCATCCATCCATCCATCCATCCATCCATCCATCCATCCATCCACCCACCCATGCCTCCATCTATTCACCCGTCCATCCATCCATCCATCCATCCATCCATCCACCTAGCTACCTACCTACTTACTTACCTATGAACTGACCCACCTAAATCTCTATTTCTCTCTCAGGGTTTCTCAGCCTTGGCGCTGCTGAGAATGTCTTTACAAATAATTCAGTGTTCTGTAAGTAATGTTATAATACTCAGCCTGCATTGTCTACCTGTATTTATTTTTCTAAAAAAAGACCAGTTGAAGAAATTGTTTGGACAAGCCCTTATCTGTGGCTTCTGGTTAGAGGATTTAACATGGTAAGGAATTAAGAGGCACCAAAGAAGGAGCTTTGCCCAGTGGAAAGTGGAAGACATTTTATTTACAAATGCGGTGCAGAGTACAGAATGCCCTCTTGGGCTCAAAGCCCAGGGCCAGCACTTTGCTTGTTCCGAGAAGCACGCTTTTCTTATTTCTAAAAATGAGAGTAATTGTACCTATTTCATAGCCCTATTGTAAGTGGTAAATGAAATGCTTGTAAAGCCTGGACACAGTGCCTGGCACACGGAACAACAGAACAAGGTGAGCTCTTGGCCGAAACAGAGGCGGCGGGATGGCTGTGGTTGGAGTTGGGTGGGGGGTCTGGACCGAAGCTCACCCTTTCCGCGGAGGCCCAGCCCCGTCCACCGGGCCGCCCGGTTCCCTGGGGGTTACTCCTGGCTGCGTCCCTGGCTGAGGTCAGCTCTGTCACGTGGCTGTTAGGATGAAGCCGCTTGCACACACAGCATCCCAAGCTGCGAATTGTTTGGGTGGCAGTTTCTGTGTGTGTGCAACACCGTTTTTCTCAGACGGAGCAAAGCCCTCCCCGAGACCCCACGCGGACGGGAGTGGGATTGGGCTCTGTGGGTCCTGAAGGCAGACGGCCACGGATTCACACATTACTTACAACACGTTTATAAACCTACTTTATCATCAAAATTAGGCTGGGCTATGCAGGAGTACTATTCAGTTTAACTCACGGTCTGCCCTCTTAGAGATGAAAACACCAGCCGAGAGGGGCGTGCCGTGCAGAGGAAGAGTCGGCCTGAGGTCCTGCCCTCAAGGCTCACCCCACGTGAGCCCTGGGGTCAGAGAAAACCTGCGTGTAAATTTCAGCTTTACCTCCTTCCAGCTCTTTATCCGGCAACAGTATCTCTCTGAGTGTCTGCAGAGATTAAATAAACCACTTTATGATCTGCCCAGCACTGCGTGTGCGTGCATAAGTCTTTTCAACAAAAACGATTTTTCTGTTACTGCATCACGCGAAAACAGTTGGGAAGATTTTCATCAAGTGTGAAGCTTGCGCTGGGGTGTCTGGCAGAGGCGTCAAGACCCTGTTAGTCAACGGGAGGCCGCATCTGGGGCGGTGGTCGTGACCTCACAGGCCAGCGCTGAAGGGCAGGCTGACGCCATAGCCCCGCTGTCCCTCGTTATGAGGACGGGATTGGCTCTTGGTCACTGGGTCCCGGTCCACCTTGAGAATCTTCCTAGGGCCCAGACAGCTTTAGGTTTGAGGCTTACCCTTGTCGGTGTGAGAACTGTGGCCCCAAAGCTCAGCCCCGGAACCTGCCTGCGAGCCAGGTGGGTGCCTCCCCCTGGCCGCCCCTCGCCAGCCCTGCGATGGGCTGCTTCCGAGCCCTGGCCCCTGCGAGTCTGCCCCGCCCTGCTCTCTAGGCTGTGACGGAACAGCACGTGGTGTGCGTGACTGCCAGCCTGCACGAAGCGAGCCCTGGCCCCTCAGCTGGCTCCTGTGAAGGGAGGTGGTGAAGTCAGCCTGTAAGTGCCCAGGGAGGACGCCTCAGAGGCCCAGGTGCCAGACGGCTGGGCAGTGAGGGACACGCCGAGAGCGTGCCGGGCACTTTGGTTTAAAATTGGCAGACATTCACGGTGTCAGGAGCCCTACTGGTTTTGGAGTGAGGGGTGGAATGAGACGTGGTCCCCGGGGCAGCTGCTGGGACAGCCGGGGCAGGTCTTCGACCCCGAGGGCAGACGGTGGTCCGGGTTCACAGGCCCGTGTTTGGGAAAGGGGACAGTTGATGAGTGACAAGGCGATGCAGCTCCCGCTAGAAAGGAGCTTTCTTTCTTCACATTCTTGCTCTTAGCTGGTGTAGTTTAAAAAACAACTAAGTTGCTGTAAATACCATTTTCTTGTTCAGAAATTCTATTTTCTGGAGATGGATATGTTGTTTGTCGCATTTATTATTTTCTTCTCTCACACCTGAAAACACCCCATCCAACGGTCCCAGCCGGGAACAGCACAGTCCCCCTGGCAGAAATCGATCGAGGTGCGGGTGGTCGGCGGGTTAGTCACTGGCGGAGGGGGGACTCGGCCCTTGGTGTCGATTCTAGAAAACTAGGACCCCGGGGGCCTCCCTGGGCCCCTCCGGCGGCCCTTCCCGCCACACTTGGTGCCCAGGGCAAGGGATGACCCCGAGGGAGGGGACAGCCTGTCTCCTGGAGGGGTCGGAGGGGCTGCTTCCGTCTGTCACCAGCTGGGGACCCGCAAGCCCCGCCCTGGGCCCCGCGCAGTGGCGCTCCGCATGCGGCTGAGCCCCCCGCCGTCCTTCAGAGCTCTGTCCTCCCGGGCCCTGGGACGCAGCTGGAGACAGTCACAAGTGTGGGGGGCAGCTGCTCTCGGCGGGGAGGGGGCACTTCGTGCGCCCCAAGTCGGAGGCGCACAGGCCAAGTCTGCAGCTCGAGCCCCGCAGGCCGAGTTCGAGAACGCTGGGCTCTCAGGTGGCCCGGGGGCTGAGACGGGGCAGGACACTTCGCTGGGGGATGTTCCGCGTCCCGAGGGGGATTTGTGCTGGTTGCAGCTCGGGGCTGAGAAGGGACCGTAAACTTGTTCGAATCCTGCAGGTCCCGGGTTTCTGGGGACCCGAGGCTACGATTTGGGGGCCTCTTTAAGATTCAGATGACAAAATTCTCTTTTTTGTGTGTTCGTTTGGTTTTATGATTATCCAAAATAAAAATAGCTTTTAAATTGCGTATATAACAAATGATCATGTAGAAAAACAGTATAGAAAATGTAAGAAAGTCAACATCATCTGGAATTGTACCCCCGAGCTCGCCACCGTGTGCCGTGTCCACCCACCCTGCATCCGTCACATACTGAGGGCCTCTCTCCTCTTTCTGTTTTGTTCCCTCACCTCCACCCCGCTCAACTCTCCACCTCCGTCCCCTGGGGACTGAGTGATTTTACAGAATTGTCTTCATGTTCACATTACTGTATCTGATTACTTGGGTTGAATCATACATACGTGGATATATTTTTGTCATTGTTTATTTTGCTAAAATAGAATCTTCCTATGTACACTTTTGCTGCATCTTGCTTAGCCCCTGTAGCCATTGGTGTCGATCTTTCCTTCCCAACATTGCATTAGGAAGCCTTTTAAACACACAGAAAAGTAGGAAGAATCTTATTTAGAAAAACACCCTTATACCTGCTATCTAGAGTCTACCATTAATCTTTTCATGGTTAACCTTGATTTTCCATCTATCCATCCCTCTAACCACCCATCATTCCATCTTATTTTATGTTTAAAAATGTATTTCAAAGCAAGTTTCAGGCATCAGTGTACTTGCCCCTAAATGCTATGCCTGTGTCTAACTACATACTTAGCTAGTGTTCATTCCTTTACTCTTTCTTCTGAGATAACCCTACTTAGAATCTAGAGCCCTAACCTTGGGGGTATCATGTGATGGGCTTTGGCAAAGGTACACACCTGTGTAACCAGATCCCTTCCGGCCAATCCCGTCTGATTCCCCCTGTGGGTTTGTCCCACCTTCTCTAGAACCTCTCACCTGGCCCTGCTCCCCTGCGGCTTCCTTCACACAGAGTCCACCCGGATCGCGGCAGCGGCCCGACCGTGTCCCCGACCCTGCCTTGTGTGTCCCGCCAGGAGCCCCACTTTGTGAGCGCCCCTCTCAGCGGGTTCATCCTCTTGCTGGGCGACACCGGGGCTGTTCTCTAGAAACTGCCACACAGCCCGTTCTTCTGAATGGCTGTGAAGTTTCACTGTGCCCGTTCACACGCGTGTCCTCACACAGTTCTCAGTGAATAGCTATTTAGTTCTCTCTCTGACTTGCGACCACCATGAACACGGCAGTGGTGGACCTGAAAATGTCTTCCATCTACAGAAGCTTTCACTTCCGTCGGCTAAATCCCTGGAAGCGGGGTGGCTGGGCTGAGGGATGTGTGCTTCTTTACACTTTTTTAATAGAGTGTCAGCTGCAGCCCCTCACATTTCCACCGCCAGCCTGTGAGTTTCTTTGCCGACCTCCCTGCTGGTGGGTGTCACCATGTCAGAAGGATTGTCCCTACCAAGACCATGTTGGTGTCACCGTTCTTCCTTTTCTTGGCCACCCGTGGGGCTGAACTTCTTTTCATACACATGGTGCCGCTTGTATATTTCTGTGAATTGCCTCATTTCCTTGGGCCACTTTACTTTGGGTCGTAGGTCTTTTCCTTATCTTAACAATTTGGGAAAGCACTGTGCCTGTGATTGAACATTGGCTTTATCTACAAATCATTCCTTTCATTATATGCATTGCAGGTATTTGCCCCCAGAGTGTCATTTACCTATTGATTTTATGTATACTGTATTTTTGCCTTACATGTTTAAATTTTTTTCTGCAGTCGTAGGTATGTGTATGTGCGTATGTATGTATGTATGTGTATGTATGTTTGCGTGGTGTGTATATATGTGTGGATACATTCTGAGCCCCCCTCCTTTTTTCCCCCTTTTTTTCTTGTTTGTTAAAAGATCTTCCTATGCCCTAGGTCACTTACGCATTGTCCTGAAATTTACTGTAATTTACTGCAAGTTTATTTTTGCGTTTAGGTCCTTCCCTTGTTCAGCGTTAGTTTCACGTGAGGTGTGAGGCACCGTCCCAATTTTCTTTCCCTCTACAGATGGAACGCCATGTGGCCAACCTCATTTATTTAATAAACCCACCTCCACCCACCAAACTGAAATACCAACCGTGTCATTTATTACATTCTCCAATAAATTAAGATCTGTTTCTAGAATTCTGTTTTGTTTCATTAACCTATTTGTCTGTCTTTATGCCAATGTCATTTCATTTTGTTTATCGTGTTAGAGGGATTTTATGGTGTGTCTTAGCAGCTGGTAAGGCGAGTCCCTCCCAGCCCACTGCAACCCTCCAACACACAAAAACACTTTTTCCTTTGCTATCTTTGGTCATTTATTTTTCCATAGGAACTTTAAGATAACTTAAATCCACATTTCTCTCAAAACTAATAGGATTAAAATTGCAGTTTTTATATTATTTATTAATTTCTGGATGATTAAAAATTTATCATACTGAATCTTCTCATTCAAGAACATGATAGATTTTCTGCTTTGTTCAGACCTTGTTGTATGTCTTTTGATAAGATTCTATGGTATTCTTCAAATGACCTGAACAATATTTCTTATGGAATGTTTTCCTATTTTATAGACATCTCTGTTAAGAATTAAACATTTCCCCAATATCCATTTTTAGCTATTTAATACCAGTATAAAAAAACAGTTATGAATTTTTCTGTGTTTATCTTGTACACACTTTATTAAATTCTTTGATTAATTCTAATGCTTTTTTTTTTTTCTCCAAGTGTCTTGAATTTGATACGTATAGAATCACATCACCAGCAAGGAAAGAAGGTTTGCCTTCACTCTCCCAAGGCTTCTATGGGCTGTTTTCTTTTCTCATTTCATTTGCCAGATGCTAAAGCCGCACTGAATAGTCCCAGTGAGAATGGGCATCCCTGCTTCTTCCTGCTTTTAGTGCAGGTGACTTAGAGCGTCTTCATTTACAAGGAGGTTTCTTGTATTTTGGTCCTCTATTATATAGCACATATTCGATTTCTATTACCACTTAACTGAAGTGTTGGTAAAACAGCCGTTGAATTTTTATAAAAGGTCTCTTTCTTCAGCATCAGCGGTGTGCCTGTGTGAGGCTGCTGTTTCCAAATAGTAAATACATGTTCATCCTTGGGTTAGAGCTGATTTGATCATATTCTGTTATGTTCTTTTGAGACACTTCAGATCTCATTCATTAATCTTTTATCCAGAACTTTAAAATTTTAAATTCATAAATAATATTTTTCTATAGGGTTTTGGGAGTACTGTGATAATCTTATCAAGCTTTGTTATTAAGGATAGACTAGCTTTAGAGAGTGAATTAGGAAAATTTTCATCTTTTTATATGCCATAGGCAAATATATATGACATTAATATTCACCTTACAGAAATACTAGGCAAGACTCAGCTCTGAAACCAGCTGCTCTGGGATCTTTTTCGATGGTACATCTTTAATCACTCTTTGAGTCTCTCTTAGAGTATATTCACATTTTTTTCTTCTTCATGGGGAAATTTTGCCTTTTTCTATTTGTTAGAAAAATCACTAAATTTTTCCTAGGTTTTAACTTTCATTGCCCCAGAGTTACACATACTATTTACGTTTTATTCTTATAATTCCTTTTGTATCTGTATTCTTTCTTCCCTAGTTTTGTATATTTCTTTTACTTTTCTTTTTCTTAATCAGGTCCATGAAGACATTATCTATTTTAATGGTCTTTCCAAGTAATCAGCTTTAGGATTTATGTATCTTTTCTACTTTTTTTTTTCTTATTTTTCTTAATTCCAGCTTATATCTTTATTGATTCTTCCTACTAATTTTTTCTTACACTTTTTTTCCCCCTAATATCTTAAGATAGAGCAGTTAGTACTGCTTTAGCTGCATCTGTTTTGGTATAAAGTATTTTTTTGATTGCTTTTGAGATAGATTTAATTTAAAATTTGATTTTCAATATTGTGAAATGGATTATTTAGAAAGATATACTTTAGTTTCTAAGAAAGCTTTTTTATTATATTTTTCTAATTTTATTGGATTATGATCAAAATATCCTAACTTCCGTTTTTCTGTTAGATCTAATTCTGAAAGGAGTGTATTAACAAATTCTGCTGCAATTGTTTTTTTGGTGAATACATGTTTGTGACTATTATATATTTTTCATCTTAACGATTTAGAGAAATCTTCATATACCTTTGAATTACATCTTTTTGTATGAATATTGTGACCCCTGTTTTCATCTTGTTTGCCTTCCCCTAACATCTCTGTCTGCTTCCACTGTCCCTTCGCTCATGGATTCTGTCCGCCTTTAAAGGCTAGCCTTGTACATCAATTCGTAACAATTTAACATGCAGATATCATCATAAATCCTTACCAGAGCAAGGAGGGGAATGAATGAGAAAGAAAGAAAATGAATCGATCACTAAATAAAGAGAAATTTGGAGATTTAACCATAAGGCCAGGCAATGAATACAATAAGCAAGACGCTCTGAAGTAAGCATCATTTATTTATCCCGGTTCCTCTCACTTTGGACCAGGCCACTCTTCTCCCATAAAAATGTTTATTAATTTCAAATACACACACACACACATATATACATATATTAAAAAAAATAAAAGCAGAATAAATACATTTCACTTTAATGGTCTGTCTCTGTCAAGAGTCCCGTTAATAAGAAGACCAATTCAAGATAGGTTCTAGTTTTTGGCTTGAAATTTTGTGGTTTAGTTGGACCAAATTAAACATCTATAAGGAGTGCTGGTAAATGCTTAACCACCAGCTTGCGTCGAGCTAACAGGCTCTGATTTGCCTTTTTGCTGATTTCTCTGATTTGTGATTTTTGCTGTTCGACTTCCAGTTGCTAACATGGTGCCCCGACCACGGAGTTGGGAACACACTGCTGCATCCGAAGGTTCAGTGTATTTTGTTCCCCAGCATGAGTTTCGGGAAGAAGCTGGACGCCTGTTCACACCCGCAACCGACCTCGCTGGCCCCGGGGCATCACTGGATGTGGGCACGAAAATCACATGACTGACTCGATGATGAGTTCCACAGACGCATTCCTGTGGTCTGCCATTGTTTTTAGTGATTTAGTCACTGCTTTCAATGTCTAATTACAGGATTTTGTTTTTATTTTTAAAAACAATGTAATCTTGATGTAGGCAGTCTCTCCTGTGTGCATTCTCTGCTTTATCAACTGTCTCTTCTTCACAAACACAGTGCGGAACAGTCTGCACGTCCTGACACTGCAGAGAATTCGGATTTCAGTGCTGTGAGGCTCGGTGATTTAACCCCCGTCCTCGTTCGTATGGTTCAACTGCAGAGGGGAAGCAAGAGGCCCAAGGGCGATGGCTGGTTGTGATCTGAGTTAGAACTTTCTGAATCTGTTCGGTTCTCTCACTGTATTTACCAGATTTTAATAGGAGTTAATTTATGTGGCTGCAGGGCCAATGAGGCTATTATACTGGGAGAAACTACCGTCATCCAAATAGGAATATTAGCTTTAAATGTCTTTCTGTGAGGTCTGAATTACATAGTGAAGAAAACAGGATTTGAAAGAGATTATTCTAAAAATACCTGATGGACATTTATGGCATGCCTCCTCAACTGGGCACCTGCCAATCACTTCGTCCCCATCGAACCCTCCCGACCACCTTGATGCCCCTGTTTCATCGGATGAGGGGCAGCAGCAAAATAACCTGCCCAGGGTCAGTGGTGCAGCCAGCAGGTGGCTTGGCCAGCATCTGACCCCTTATTCCCCGAAATCCCTACGTTAGGAGCGACGTCCAGAAGCTTCACGGGGGACGTCACTGGCCGTAGCTGGAGCTCCAGGAGCGCTGTATCGGGATGGAGGATTCCAGGGGCTGAGTATGCGGGGGGAGGCTCCCTTTTTCCGCATTCCTGTCACAGGCAGAGCTTTTCAGGGTTGGTTGCTCACACCGTCTCCCCCAGAGGATCTGGATCTAGAATCAGGTCCACCTGGGTTTGCATCTCAACTCCACTCCCCTAAATGGAGACTAAAGGTGCCACCCCACGGTGTGGTTGGGGGCAAACAGGCCTCTCGTGGCTGATATCTACGCAGTAAACGCTGGGCAGTATTGCGTGCAAAGGACAACACAGAGATTTCTCTGCTTTCCAAGTCCATTCCCAAGACCACCAAATGTCACTTCGGTTCACGTGCAGCTCACTCCTAATGACCTTGTAAATTCTGTGTAGGTGGATCGAGCATTTCAGCAGCCGCCGGGGAGAATCAGCACCTCGTATGTCACTATGAGCGGGATGGGCTCAGCCGGCCTGGAGCCCTTCCTGATGTCGGGAGATTGTCCTGGTCACCTGGGGACTCGGCGTAGACCTTTCCTAATCGGAATAATTTCAGTGCCGGCCATTGGCTTTCCAGCGTTCCAGCCACGTGGGGTGGCGGTGCCGCCTCTGGCTGGCCCTTGGAGGCAGCACCCTGGCAGGAACGTTAGCCCTGGGGGCTGAGCTTGGGCCAGCACACGCGCTGACTCTCTCTGGATGGATGAGCGTGGGCACGCGTGGACGGGGGGCTGGCCCTGGCCTCGCGGCCGCCACCCGGTCAACCGCTAGGGGGCTGGGGGCCAAGGGAGTCCGCACAGACTCGCTCAGCGCCCTCTGCGTGGGGGGGCCGCTCAGAGCCAGCCCGGCCCTGCCCCCGTTCCAGCGGCTCGCTGGGCATCTTCTGTCCCCTGTCCTCCCACCCCCGCGCTCTTCCCGGAGCCGTGTGCTTGAACCGCGAGCTCCACGCGACTAGCAGGGGCCTGGTGGCCCCTCCCCTCCTGCCGTCAGGCCACCAGCCCCTCCCGCCCACACCCGCTCAGCCCCTGCGCACCCCGGACCCCCCGCTGCCCCCGGCAGGCCCTTCCCCTGCAGGCCCTCCCTGGCAGACCCCCCCCCGCCCCCCGGCATCTCTGCGGCGCCGTGGCCGTCCCGCCCATCACCTCCGTCTCTGCCCCGCCCTTCCCTTGCGCCTCTGTGGTCATGTCCCGAGATGCTCCGTCCTCCAGCTCCTCCTCCCCTTCCTGCTCTCTCGCCTGCCCCCAACCCCACGGCCTCACCCCTCCTGTGGTGTCAGGCAGCCGCCAGGGGCTCACGGCTCCCGCAGCTGAACCCCAGCCCTGAATGTGCCCCCAGCTCTAGGCTCCGCCCCCGGGCGTCCCACAGGCCCATGCTGACCACTCTCCCAGAGCAGCTTCTGCGCCAGGCCTGGCACCTGTCTGGGGGGCGCAGGAGGGGCACGTTCAGCTGAGCCCTGAGCAAGGTGCCCCGGAAGGGGCCTCGCACCTCGGGTGTGTGCAGTGCCCTTAGTGTCAGGTGACCAGAACTTCAGCTGAGGACCCCGCCCTGGGCCGTGAGCCACGACCGGGATGAGGCGGAGTCGGCCAGGTGCCGGCAGCCCCCGAGTCCAGGTGAGAGAGGTGAGGAGCTCTCAGCCGGCAGAGGCTGGGAGTGGAAAGCTGGGAGGTTTCAGAGACGCAGGGGCACAACCGACATCAACAGCCTTTACAGCTGGATGCGGCTGCTGAACAAGCCGACGATTAAGAGATGCCGCGGGAGAAACATCTAGAACGAGCAGCCGGCCACGCGGGAGAGGAAAGGGGGCGTGAGATCACAGGGCCTGGAAGGAGGCTGAAGGGCTTCAAAGGGGCAGGACACTGACCGCAGGCAGGTGGCTGTTTAGACCTCTTAGCGTTGTTGTTATAAAGAAAGGATCTCTTTCCCCTAAACATGTGATTTAATTTTCCTCTCTCTTTATTCTTAAAAATCGTATCGGGGGAAGACCCCTTTTGCTGTAGTTTCTGCTCCCAAGTCCAGATCGATGGGAAAGGCCCGCAGGCTGTCGGGTTTTCATAAGGGATCCTGGATGTGGGTTGAGGAGGGGAGGGTCTGTCTGATGTGCCAGGAGCAGGTCCATCACCAGTCGGGGTCCTGATTGAATTGATTCCCAGGAGGAGTGTTGCCGGGAGATGCCAGGACGGCCCTGCTGCCAGCAGGTCTGCGGTACCTGCCCTGGATGTGGGAACGTGGTCCCCCGACCCCGACCCCGGGCTTAGCTGCTCTGTCCCCTGGGACCCCAGGAGACTGCTCCACACACTGGAGGGGGGGCCCACCCCACCCACCTCTGGCCACCACCCTGCCCCAGCACAGATGGGGAGGCCTGTCTCACGCTGGCCACCACCATCAGCGCACACGGCGTCCGCCTCAGCCCTGCCCCTCGCCAGCGGGTACGACCCCCGAGGAAGTCACGTAGCTTCTTTGAGCCGGAGTTTCTTCACCTCCCTTTGCGAGGATTAAACGAGTGGTAAATACGCATTAAACCCTCCATACCCATGGGCTCTGTAGCCACAGACTCTACCAATTATGGATGGAAAAGACTTGAAAAAAATTCCAGAAAGTTCCAAAAAGCAAAACATGAATTTCCCACAGACTGGCAAGTATTTACACGGCATTTACATTGTATTTACAACAATCTACACGGCATTTACACTGTGTTAGGTGTTATGGGTCATCTAGGGATCATTTGAAGTGTACGGGAGGATGTGCCTCCGTTATAGGCAAACACTTCGCCATTTTACGCAAGGGACTTGAGCACCCCGGATTTTGGTATCCATGGGGGTCCTGGAACCCATTTCCCTTGCACACACTGAGGGGCGACTGTATGTTGCTTGTTGTTTCGTGGACCCTCCATGGATTGTAACTTTTGTCATTAGTCAGCACTGATGGAACTTTTCTGGAACCTCATGTTGAAAGTGGAGAACACACGGCACAAAATCTCTGAGGCCTCAGGGTGGTGATGTCCACGGCCGGCCCCGCAGCCTCCTTCCCTAACCTCTCAGACCACAGCGGGCACACCAAAGCTGAGCTGCACCGGGGACTCCGGACAGACGGACGGACGGGCAGGCAGAAGCACACGAGTGAGATTCCAGACCAGACGATGGGAGGGCTCCGGGCAGACGTGGGGCAGCAAAGCGGGGCCCGCTGGATGGAGGCCCCTGCACGGCCCCGGGGGAGCGGCCGTCCTCAATGCCGTCCTGAACCCCGGCTGTCACCACACCCGTCCCTGTGCCGACTGAGAACAGATCAAAGCCAGAGGGAAGCTGCTCGGTTTATAAAACACAGGGCTTGTTTGTTGCACTTCTCCTCCGGAGCCCGAGGCAGCGGTGTGGGTCCCCAGACCACCGAGACTGGGCGGGAGCCGAGCCTGCTCCAGGCCCACGTGTGCCCATCCCCGCGCCTCCTCTAGGAGGACGCGGGGATGCTGGTGGCCCTGGCAGGCTGAGGGCGAGGAGGGCATGAGCTGGGCCTGACGTCCCCTCGCCCCTGGAGGGCAGAGGTCATTCCCAAACCGAGAGAGAACTGTGGGTGTGCGAGCTCCGCCCCCTCCTCGGGGCTGGCCGCGACCCTGGCCGTTCCCACAGCTTCTCCGGGTCGCTGAGAGCACGACACTCGTGCCCTTGCCCTCGGACCCCAGAGGCCGTCGGAGGGAAGATGGGAGAAGAAGGCCGGGCACAGACTCTCCTTTGCGTAGAACCGGGTGGGAGGGAGGTTTAGGGTTGTTGCCTGGTGAAATGGCTGCAGCTCTGTCCTTACAGCAAACGAAGCGTGGAAGTGCGTTTCCAGGGCGGTGCTGTGGCTGGATGTTGAGGAACACGTTTTGTACCAGCACCGTCCGCAGCAGAACTCTGCATACTTCTCCATATCAAAGTCCACCTCTGAGGCCCCCCTAACTTCAGTCTGCTCTCGGCTGTGGCTCCACCCCAGTCCCGCCCTGCAGGCCACTGGCAGGACCGCAGCTCTCACTCTGCCGTCCAGGCGGGAAAACACAGTGAAGCCTCAGTAGATGCCTGGCCACTGCCATGGCTGTGGCCCAGCCAGGGCCCGGTTCCTAACCCACCCCCCATCCTGAGCACGTGCCCCTCAGACAGGAGTCCAAGCGCAGCTTTGGGGGTTTCTCCCTCAACCTTGTGCAGAGAGACTGGGGGCTGTACGCTTGCTTTGCTCTTCTGAACCCCAGGGACGTTAAGTGGGAGAAGCGAGCGGGCCATCCAGGGAAGGCTCCCGACCTCAGTCGGCTTAATCACCTCCATTAAGGTGAATTGCCGTAATTACTGCTTTACTGTCATAGTTGTTGCTGTTGTCTTTATAAGGATCTACAAAGGCCCTGTGAGTTTTGCACAGTTGTTTACATGGTGTTTGATTCTGTTTGTGTTTCACATTGTTTACTTCCCGCCCCTTAGGGCTTGATGGCATAGTTCGCTCAGGACCCTGCCCGTCTGCAGCTCTGGGGCTGGCACACAGAAGTGTGATGCTTTCAGCCTGTGACAGCAGAAGTAAACTAACCATGTAGGTGCAGCAAGTCATGAAAATGCACAAAGACGCCCTGGAAACCTTATCACTACCAAAACAGCTAGCATTTCTTGAGACTTACTGTGAGTTTTAAGGACTTTACATATAGTCTCATTTAACCTTCTCAACAATCCAGGGACGTAGAAATTATTACCATGGTTTTGCAGATGAAGAAACTGAGGCACCACGAAACAAAAGAGACTGAGGTCCCAGAGTTAGGAGGTGGCAGTGCTGGTGTATAAACCCAGGTGCACTTTGGCCCAGACACATCCTATTAACTCAGTCATGATAGTGACTAGGGGCTGAGCTCCTGTTTGGGAATTTTAAACACATGAGGCAAGAGAAGAAACAAGCCATGTCTCTGATGGCCCTAAATATTACCCATGTAGAAGGTTCCACCATTAGAATTCCTTCTTTTTAAAAAATTGTCATTATTATAAACACACTTTTTAACTATTACCTTTTCCTCTATCCTGCTTTTTCTCTTATATTTTTACTTATTATATAAAAAATATTAATCCAAATAAACTTAAAGAAAACAGTGATAGTTGGGCAGCCCCAACAAGCCAAACTAATTCATTTAACGCACTCATTTTTAAAAGGCCCCTCTTGAAATGTTCATGGATTACCTGGGGATTATGACACCTGGATGTGTGGCCTCCATTCATTACCCAGTTATTTTATTTCCACTTTGCAGATTTCTGGGCCCAAAGAAAGTGGCATCTAGAAGGAGGTGAGTTTTGGTGTCACTGTCTTCTTCTCCAACTTTCCTTATTTCATTGATTTGCACACCGTCCTCTGTTGCCTAAGCTGGAAGGTTGGAAGTCAGCCTTGACTTTCCTCCTCAAGGCACCCACCTCCCCAATCCAGACTGTGGCCAAGCTCTGTTTGCTTCGTGACTCACCTCAGTCAAACCATCTCTTCCTTTCCACATTTCCCCCTTTGCCCCAGTCAGAGTCAGCTTTCTAGAATACAAATTTGCTCAAGTCACCCCTCCTCAGAATTTCTCAGAGGCTCCAAAGGTCTCCTGGGTGAAATCTAAACTCCTTATCGTGGAACAGAAGGCCTTCGTGATCTGGTTATTGGTTATTCTCTTACTCTTTCCTCCCTGCGTCCTGGGCTCTGGCCACGCCCAGCTCCAGGCAGTTTCCCCGTGGGTCTTTCTCTTTTACGCCTCTTTCACTTTCCTTATATTGTTCTGTTTAATGAGATTCTATCTCCCATTTCTCATCCTATCTACCTGCATTTATCAATTCATATTTTAAGGACAATCAACCCTCACCTCTTGAAGAAGAAGAAGATCTTTCTTCTCGATTACCCACTTCGAAAGGGTAGAAAAGGCCGCCCCTCTTTTTGGCCTTATTTTGCTCTGTGCATGTTCATTCCTCATCCTCATCTTTGCCACTGTTCATCACCATTGTCACAGCTCTCACCACTGACAGTCACTCTCCTGTCATTGATTCCCCAAATATTTATTGAACACCTACTATGTTTTAAAAGCTGTTCTAGGTGCTGTGTATATAGTGCTGAGAAAACCAGATACGGTTTCCTGCCCTCCTGGAGTCTAGAGTATGAGAGAGAGAACTATTAAACGAAGCAATAACTATAAAATTACAAATTAAAATATATGATAATACCAAAGAATAGGGAACTAGAGGGAGAAGAAGAGTAGGAGGAAATCTACCAGGACCGTGAGCTCCAGATCCAGAGCTCTTTGCATTTGCCTCTATTTCCCCAAAAGGGGACAGGAAGTGGGGTAGGTGGCCAGCACGGTTGTGTTGGTTGACCAATCACCTGCATTGGGAGGCTCTTTGGAGAGGCACTCACACCATAGACTGGGCAGAAATAAGACCCTTAAATGAGTGATTGACTGGCCTCCTTGATTTCCAATTTGAGATAAAAATAGTAGCTTGGAAAGTAATATGAGATAAGGATGAAAATAATCACAGGGGCTGTTAAAATAATATTTGTTGCATTTTTTGCTAATAAGAAAAAAGTGATCCACATAAATAAAGTGGAAATTATAGAAAATAGAGAAAGACACAAAGAAAATATAAAAAATAGAAAAATCACTAGCATTTCTACCATCCAGATCTAAACAGTGTATTTATTTCTGTTTTAGATATATACATGAACGCATATATACATACATTTATTTATAGTCTGTCTATGTATTTAAAACATATAATTTTTAAAAAGTTGAAATAAAATATAGAACAGAATTTTACCTTACTTTTATTAATTGAAGAAGTACTTGTGAACATTCTCACATGCTTCTAAATATTTTTCTACAATTTGATTTTCAATGGCTGTATGGAATTCCATTGCCTGATGGGAGAACATTCCTTTGTTGGACCTTATGTTGTTTCTGATATTTTGCTATTATGATTAATATTCTTGATACACTTTTTTCTTTTGCACATATCTGACTGTTTCCTTAGATAAAATTCTGGAAGTAGAATTATTAGATGAATTGATATAAACATAATTTTATATCATTTTGATACATTCTGATGAATTGCCCTCTGGGAAGATTATACCAATGAGGCTTAAGAATTCACAGCACTCCCCGAGCTACGGCTTAGATGCGCTGCTGTTCTGATTGCTGCTTTGATACTGGTGAGCGGCTTTCACGGTGTCCCATTTGTATTCTTCTGGTTTGAATTACCTTCTCAAGTCTTTACTCGTAATTCTATTGAAGTATTTAATAATAAAATTCAGTACTTATGAATGTAAATATTTAATATTATTTATTATAATAAATAATTTAACAATAGTTGTAATAATTACAACAAACATTTAGGAAGCCTTCACTAAGTGCCTTTTGCTATGCTAATGCTGTTTTTTTTTTTTCTTTCCTTTGGCTGCGTTGGGTCTTCGTTGCTGCGCGCGGGCTTTCTCTAGTTGTGGCGAGCGGGGGCTACTCTTCGTTGCGGTGCACACGCAAGCTTCTCATTGCCGTGGCTTCTCTTGTTGTGGAGCACGGGCTCTAGGTGCGTGGGCTTCAGTAGTTGTGGCTCACGGACTCCAGAGCGCAGGCTCAGTAGTTGTGGCGCACGGGCTTAGTTGCTCTGCGGCATGTGGGATCTTCCCAGATCAGGGCTTGAACCCGCGTCCCCTGCATTGGCAGGCGGATTCTTAACCACTGCACCACCAGGGAAGTCCCGCTAATGCTGTTTTATCTCTTTTAATCCTCACAATCCTATGAGATCTAATCAATTATTATCCCCATTAAAATCATACAAGTTTATGAAGGTGAAATGATCCATCCAAACTCACACAGCTAGTAATCCAGTCTCATTTACTAAGAGATTTACTCAGAATTTTAACCACTTGCCTATCATATTGTTTTAAGTTCTTGCCTTCTGGTTCATTGTTCATCTTTTAATTTAATCAATGCTCTTTTTATGTAGAGAATTTCAAATTTCCATATAGTCCTACATATCAATCTTTTTTGTGAATATGCTTAGGAGTACTGTCCCTACTAGGGATTAGATCAGAATTTAGCTTTATTGCTTTCTAGTTTTTTTATTGGTAATTTTCTGTATGTAATTCTGTAATCCATTTGAAATTTATTTTGGTGTATGATGTGAGTTAGGAATAAATTTCTTTGCTAAATAATCCATTTTCCCTTCTGATTTTAAAATCCAACTTTTATCAAATGTGAAACTGTCATATATATGTATGAGTCTGATTTATGCTTTATTCTGTTCAGTTGATTTGTCATATATTCTTACCCCAATGTCATGCTGTCTTGATCACTGCACCCTCACATCGTGTGCTGGTGTCTGATAAAGCAAACCCTCTCTTTCTTCTTTGGCCCAAGTGCTCCTGCTATTTTTCTTTAATCAGAGCTCATTCTGAGTGGATTTATCCCCAGGCTCTGGCGAGTCCCACTGTATTTTCCCTGCCTATCAACAAATTGCCTGGTATTTGGTTGGCCACTCAGAGTCCTTTGGGTGTTTTCTGAGAAAGGTCGTGAGCCTCCCCACTCCCTGCAGGTAGATTTGAGGACCCGTCTAGTTGAAGGTCTGACTGACCCTTCCTGGCAGCGTGGCACCCGGGCCCCCCTGGGCGTTGGTCAACAGAGGGGAGACTGCTGTGTATGCCATTTACAGCAGGGGATGGAGAGATTACAGACACGTGGACCCTTGTGCGCAAGATGATGGGACATGGGAGCACCAGACGCTTCAGGTTCCTCCCCAAACCAAACAGAGGATTTGCATATTGATTTCTCATCGTTACATGATATCATTTGTTCTTTCTGGATTTATACCCAAAGAAACAAATTTTGGACAGAAGCCAAGAAAGGAAGTAACAAGAGGAGGTAGATAAGAGGGGAGAGGGTGTGAGCGAGAGGCGTCCTTTCTACCACGCTCCTGGGTCACAATGTGGTCCCAGGTGGACTGGGGGGGGGGCCTGAGGAGAAGGTGGGTGCAGGAGGAAGCGGCGGGGTCCCTGGGGCAGACCCGGGTCCTGCGTGGCCAGCGGCCGGTCCCCAGAGGCCGTGTCACCCTGAGGGCCCTGCTGCCTGCTGGCCCAGGAAACCCGGGGAAGAACGCTCAGCCTGACTTTTCTCACCGTCCTGCTCTGCCCCCTGTCAGCGATCAAGTGTGGGGACGTGTGGGCGCCCAGAGTCACCTGTTTGAATCTCTGAAAAGACCTGATTCTGGGACCAAGGTGACAGGAAGCTTGGGCGAGAGTCCAGTTCTGCTCTGGTTTGCTTAAGTTCCCAGGATGTGGTCCTTCTACAGCCAAAGCCAGAGGACGTAAAAATTGAAGACACTGATGAGAAACGAAATCCAGCCATTTGTCTTCTCGGTGTTCCAGCCTACGTTGACAACCTGTAGCTATTAACTAGGCATTTACAAAAACCTGCCTACTGAAGTGCCCAAACGCTTGCAGACTGTCAGACCACTGTCCGTGGAAGACTGGAGAAGGCGTGTTTTTCTCTTGGCCGGTTTTGTCCTCCCAAGACTACGTCTGGCACAAGCAAATCACACTTCCCTGGTCTGTGAGCAGGTGCGCCCCGCGCTCAGCTGTTCTCTGCTGGGAGCCAGGCTGTGTCCCAGCTCTCACTGCCCTGCAAGGAACAGAGGCAGCTAAAGATTGTCAGTGGCTGAGAAGATGCTGCTTTTTTGGCTGTCTCCCATGGCATTCAGATTCGTATCTGAGCTCAACGTGCTTTGTGTGTTTTCCGCACATGCTGGGACAGGCCTGTTTTCCAAGACGAGCTTCGGGAGGGAGGGAGGGAGGCGTCTTGTTTGACATGCGGTCACCAGTGCGTGGCAGTCTCTCCTGCAGCGGGGGCTCCCCCGGCGGGACCGCTCCACCAGGTCCGTCCTGGCCCCAGGTCTTGGGAGCCTCCTCTGGTGACTCTCGCCCCATCCCCCAACCTTGAACCTGCCCTTTAACTCAAACAGAGACACCGTTTCCCCCACTTTGGATGTTTTATCTGAGTCCCTGGCAAAAAGTCTAGCTTATAATTTTTTAATAAGATACCTTAATTATTCGAAGAGGTGGTGACAACAGTTCTCTGAGCTCCTCTGGTTCATAAATAGTAGACAAAGACATTTGTCCTTCCTCCAGGAAGGGTTTAGGTCCAGATTTCAATCAGGTCATAACATGACGCTGGGATCTGTGATAATCTCATTATTCCCAAGAACAGAGGGAGATGCTCTGGTCGCCAAAACACCAGGGTCTTTCCGTGCTGGACCCCTGGACTGGAGTTTCTCACCAGCAGGTTGAAACTTGATGGCTTCACGAGAACTTGTTTCTCACCTTTCAAGAGATTCTCTTCCTCTCTGGCAGCCATAAGTATTTTGGCTCACTTGGGCAAATAATTTAGAGTGTTGAGGGATGCCAGCCGGCAGGGTATTTGCCAACACTTAGTCAAAAGGGAGCTACCTGTGTGACTGAGGGCCATCCTGAAAAGCCAGCTTCACCTGCCCTCAGAGGGCACCTGACATCTTCACTCCAGGAGTCCCTGGTCTGAGGCATTGCCTCCAGGGTGTAACATGATGTAACTGTCTCACCAAAGAGCTCATTCACTCGTTCACACTCTTTTTTTTTTTATAAATTTATTTATTTATTTTTGGCTGTGTTGGGTCTTCGTTTCTGTGCGAGGGCTTTCTCCAGTTGCGGCGAGCGGGGGCCACTCTTCATCGCGGTGCGCGGGCCTCTCACTATCGCGGCCTCTCTTACTGCGGAGCACAGGCTCCAGACGCGCAGGCTCAGTAGTTGTGGCGCACGGGCCCAGTTGCTCCGCGGCATGTGGGATCCTTCCAGGCCAGGGCTCGAACCCATGTCCCCTGCATTGGCAGGCAGATTCCCAACCACTGCGCCACCAGGGAAGCCCCCGTTCACACTCTTTATCTTAGCTCTGTTGACAGTGGGGTCCTGTGGGGCAGAGAAAGTTTGATGGGGGAGGGACCATAGAATCTAAGCCTGAGACGCTCAGTGGAAGAGTCAGACCCAACACAGTAAAGCGAGGTCCAGGGTGGTCATGGAGCAGAGTGGGGGGTGGGGCAGAGGAAAAACTCATCTCAGGCAGATTTATGGCACGCATTAGTATGGGTGGCTGAGATTTCCAAAAAGGCTGAAAGCATTTCTTTAAATACAGGAGTTTTATAACGCCGACTGCTTTCGATGGTCATGTACTACACAGCTTCTTGCCCCTGGTTTAGTCTTGCTGAGTTTCAGGGGGGAATATTCCCCTCATCACGTGTCAGTTACCTTGGGTGGTCTCCGTTTCTGCTTGTGGTTCCAAGTAATGACCAATTGTGCCCTTCCATTCTCAAAAGCAGACTCGTTTGGACAACAAATGGTATGATCATTCTAGATAATGAAAGCGGATATTGCTATGTCCCTCTCATATATCATAGAGATACTGCAAGCTTTGAGGCATTCCTCTCCCAAGTTTAGGGCTGTTTTTTATATCTTCCATGTGGCTCTTGTATTCTCATCCTTTTCTCTACCTTCTTGAATGTATAGAATGTAGTTACAACTGTCTTAATGTCTTTGTCTACTATTTATTTCATCTGTATTATCTCTGGGTCTGATTATGGTGATAGATTTCACCCTTCCCCCTCATTATGGAATGTATTTTCTTGCCACTTGCACATCTGATGATTTCTGAGTGGATGTCAGACATTGTATTTTTTTATCTTGTGGGGTGTTGGGTATTTTTGTATATTCCTTTAAATACGCTTGGGCTTTGTCCTGGGACACAGTAAGTTACTTGCAAACAGTCAGTCCTTTTGAAGCTTGCTTTCAAGCTTTGTTGGGAGGCACCAGAGCAACCTTGGTTTCAGGGATATCCTTGCCTTCTGAGCACACCCAATGCACTGCGTGTTACAAGGCTTTTTCAGTCTGGTTGTAGGAACGTCGACGCTCCCTTGCCCTGTGTAAGCTCAGGGATCGTTTGGCCGCTCCCCTGATGCTTCTCCCTCCCACCTCCCTCCCTTCCACGTGGTCAGTCCTCCACTGGAGAGGAGAGGGGAACTGCCCTCCGATTACTGGAGCGTGCCCTCTGGGTGGGTCTCTCTTTCCTGTGAAGCTCTCTCTTCTCTGTTACTCTCCTTGGCAAACTTGGCCACCTCGACATCCCTGAGTTTTCAACCATGGCAACTCGACTTGGGGAGACTGCCAGGCTTTGTTTAGGTGCTTCCTTCCGGCACTGTTACTTCTCTGGAGCACACTGGAGCCACCCCAGGGCTCACTCCGTTTGTTTCTCTTCGCTCAGGAATCACTCTCTTGTGCTACCTGTGGTCAGTGTCTGAAAAACATATTTTCCTTTTTGTTGCTGTTGTTGTTTAAGGCGGGAGGGTGATTCTGATCCCTGTTAGTCCATCCCAAGCAGAAGTGTCTATCCTGAATTCTGGGCTGTTTTCACTTCTGTGTCTTTAGTACTGATGCATCCTCTTCTCCAGGTTCAGTGTGAAAGCGTCTTTTCTCTCTGCTCTGCAGCTGTTGCTCTCATGTTTCCCATCTTATGTTCTTCTATCCCTTATTTAGTTCTTCTCTTCTCAGCATTTGCACCAGGAGGCTGGTCTCCTGCAGACCTCACCATCTATGAGATCAGATCAGAACTTTCTTCTCAAGATGGACTGACTCCGCTGGCCGTGTGTTGACTCTGACCTTCCCGTTGTCCGCACTGTTTGCCTGCGTCTGTGGTTGCACAGAGCTCCACTGCTGCAGCTTCACCAGCAGACATGCGGTCTTCCTCCCTCCCTTTCTCCCTCCCTTCCTAACTGTCAGCAATCATCTGTGTAGTTATCTATTCATCTATCACCTATTCTTCTATTTATCATCTATCATCTATTTATTAGCTATCTATCTATCATCTCTCTATCTCTCTATCTATCTCTCTATCTATCTATCTACCTATCTATCTTTCCTCTATCTACCTGTCTTTCTATCTATTGTAGACCATTTGAAATAATAATGTAGGAATGACAAGGGTCAAAAATGGAGAGATAAGAATATGGCAGATCATGAAGGATCTTGCATGGCATGTGAAGACTTGGATTTTATACAGAAGTGTCTGGAGAAAACGTTAAAGCTTTTTACCATTGAAGTAATAGGACCGGATTCAGTTTCACGAAGACCCCTCTGGATGCAGTGTGGAGAGTGGATTTTGTCGGAACATCACCACAGGGAGGATGATGGGGAGACTTGGTTTATTTCAGGTGAGGAATAAAGATGAACTAAGAGCGGTCCTGGAAACGGAGAGAAATCAGGAAATATCCAAAGATGGACCCGGCAGAACTGGGGGCTGATTGGATTTGGAGGGAGACAGAGAGACGTATGAAAGATGACCCTTGTGTCTCCAGCTTCCACGGCTATGAGAGGACCTGAACGTGGCGGGGGCGGGGGACACCCAAGTGAGATCGTATTTGGACATTTGGACATTTACACGATGGTGAGCTCGACTTTGGATCTATTGAACTTGAACTGTTTGTGACATATAATGGGAGTTGTTTGGAAGCTAACTTAGCACAGGCTTTGCGGCTCAGTAGAGACATTTGGGAGAGAAGTGGGAGCCTTCAGTTCATGAACGATGGGTCTAGATGACGGTGGGGACCCTGGAGTGGAGGTGAGTCACCCCGATGGGACAGAATCGCACGGGCAGCTCCCACAGAAGTACTTTCCACAGCTACACTCCAGCATCTTCTATCTCCAAAGACTTACAAAAAACAAGATTTCTGTCATTGTCTCTCTTTGGCATTCCACCTGACATCTAGGAGAAAATTTAACAAGGGACTGAACAGATTTCACATTTATACTTGCAACTTTCGCACCCACATTTTCTATCAGCTAAGGAAAAAGAAGGGTGTACAAACCACAGCCCTGCCCGAGGCTGCACGAGTCTTTAAAACTGCATGTAGGGAAACTGCTCCCCTGGTGGGCAGGGCTGTGTCAAACACTGGGCCCTCCGTGACGTTTTGGAATGTTTTTGCTTCTGACCCCATGACACCAAATTTCTTCGTTACACAGAATGTCCTGTGATTTCCCAACACAGTAAGTATTTGAGTTTCTTGACCTATATTCTCATGCTGGCCTGTCTTTCCCTATTGGCCGGGCTTAATCTTATGCATTGTTTTCTTAGTTACCGATTCATGTCAAGGTGGACTTTTTAGAACTTTGCCCAGTTTCTCAGTACAGTGCTAGAATATGACCTTTGACTTCAGAAAGGCCTTGTTTGGAGGCCAGCTCTGTGTTCACAGGCAAACTCTTGAAATTCTCTGAGACGGGGCTTCTGCTAAAACCTGAGGGTGATAATCGGTTGCCATGGCTTGTTGCAAGGACTAAAGTTTACACACACGTGAAGTGCTTAGTCCTCATGCTTTACACTGCCACGTGTGCTCCGAGCTTTCTGAGTGACCTGTCCAGGCCTCAC
This sequence comes from Balaenoptera ricei, assembly GCF_028023285.1. Lineage (NCBI taxonomy): Eukaryota > Metazoa > Chordata > Mammalia > Artiodactyla > Balaenopteridae > Balaenoptera > Balaenoptera ricei. Next base: position 1,137,082 of record NC_082649.1, on the reverse strand, counting down.
CAGCACTTGGTGAGAACCTGTGCTTTGCACAGGCCCCTGGCGGGGAAGGGGGAAGGGCACATTCAAAGATGAAAAAACACGATTGGCATCCTCAGAGAATTCGCCCTAAAGTTCAATCATCATTCCGTACTTCACGCTTGCTGCGGTACCCACGCCCTTCCTCCATCCAGGGGAAATATTGTTAAAGTTTTTTTCAATCTTCTCAGGGCTCTGGGAGACTTCTGGTCTGTGGGGACGGGCTTCCTCTCTCCACGTTGCCATCTGGAGTTCTTTGTTCAGGTCTTGGTCAGGAAGAAACCAACACACGAACTTAGGAAAATAACATTTGGCAGGAACTTGGCAACCATAACACCCTTGTTGCCAGATTCCTTGTTCACAGCGTGGGTGGCTCAGATGGTACTTAATTAAATGCATTTTCCTATAAATTCTCAGCAGCGTGCTTATTTTTGCTGGTTGCTAATGACTGCACCATCTCTAAGGCAACCAAACTTCACAGCCCGCCGAAGAGGGAGCTCGCCGTGTAAACACCACGCTGCTTTGTTAGCGCCCAGCCCCACTCCTCACCATTCTCCAGTGAGGACGGACTTAGCTCTCGTTTTTCCCACTCAGTGCTTTGTTATTCGGCACTTTCCTCCCACCTGACATACCGACACACCTGCGTAGTGAAAACAATACCTACTATTTGGGGGCCAAGTATAACTCATGCACTGTACTCAGAACTTCAGATTCTTGATCTCATTTAATCTTCCCAACTCTTTGATGTGGGTATTCATATTCCCATTTAGAAGATGGAGAAAACAAGGCTCAGAGAGGCTCAGTGCTTTGGTCATTCAGCTGGGAAGTGGTCAATGTGGACAGTCGTCTAAAAAATCTTGTTGCCGCCAAAGCCTGTGATCGTTCCCTCACGCCCTGTGGACTTTATTAAGGAAAGGTTTTCAGACGGTCTCCACATACCCCTCAATGGGCAATGCATCTCCAGAAAATGATTTATGCTTTTATTCAGGGCCACACCTCACTCCTGAGCTTTCTGTGTCCAGAGCAGGAACATTAGGAAGGTCATGTAGAGAGAGGGGGCAAGGCACTGCTGCCTGCCTCAGCGGCTAGGTGGTGCCAGGTGAAATAGTTAAATTCATTTTTCTCATGTTTTTGAATCACCACAGAAGTTTACTTATATAGGGACATAGTTTCTTAGGCACAGCATTTTATATATTTAAAGACAAAGGTAAAAGTTGGCTGGCAGTTGTAAACTGGAGCAAAAACAGGAGAGGAATTGGTTGGCTGCTCTTAAAAATAACTCGTGGTTTCCCATCTCATCTGTTTCCTTGTAGGTCTGTAGGCCGGTGGGAAGGAGCATGGATGTTAGCAGAGGAGTGTATGGCACAAATAGTGTTTTTAATGCATATTTACAGCTTTGTCTGCTATGTTACACATGGATAGATTTAACTAAATAGCTTATTTGGCTTTCATTTAAGAGATATTTTTCTACGTCTGGAACTTGGCAACCACTTTCTTTCTGTGTTTTAAAGATGTTATTCCATCGTCTTATGGATTCCATTTTTTTTTTTTAAAGTCAGTTGTAAGTCCAAGTTTTGCTCCCTTGCACATTGCTCTCACCCCTGGCTGTTTTGAAGATTCTTTTTGGTTTTGGTTTTTGCCATGTTGACCTGTGATGTTTTTAGCCCAATGTAACTCAGATGGATCTAAGTGTGTTTCTCTCCTTTTGTATTTACCCTGCTTCAATTTTGTAGAGCTTCTTAAATCTGTGGGTTCGTGTTTGGACCATTTTGGGAAACTTCTTGGCCAATTCGTCTTCAAATATTGCTTCTACTCCTTTTCTCTGTCCCTTCCCCTGGAACTCCAATTACACGTATGTTACACCTTCCCATAGTGTCATGTGTTTCTTACGCTCTCATATATATTTTCCATCATTTTTTTCTCTTTGGTCAGTCTTTCTATGAACCTGTTTCCACTCATTCTCTCCACTGCTCTGCTGAGTTCCCTGTTGAGCACATCTCTGCATTCTTCACTGTGGTAATTATATATTTCATTTCTAGCATTTTATTTTTTATAGCTTTTTAAAAAATATCAGTTCTGTGTCTTTGCCTCCTATTCTCTTAGCTATTAGCCAGAGCTATTTAAACAGTCTGTCTGATAACAGCAACACCTAGATCACCCAAGGGGCTGTTTCTATTGTCTACACTTTTCTCCTAGTTTTCATTTATTTGGCCCTATTTACTAGCACTCTTGATAATTTATGATTGGATGCTAGATATTGTGGATAAAAATTGTATAGTCTCTGAATGATGTTATCTTTATCTTTCATGGGATCTACTTTCCTTCTAACAGGGAGTTCTATGGGCTCAGATCACCTTGGTCCCATCAGGGACTGAGACAGTCCAGGTTCCTGTGGACAGCACCATTCCTAGTCTCCCCTTGCCTTTGGGTCCCAGCCCTCAGGGGTCTCTCTTTTCTCTCTGGTACCATGAGTTTTATGGCAGCTCTGCTCAGTTTTGTGGCCTCTTAGCTGGCATTCTCCTGTTGGTTCCTTGGACTCTGATTGTGCACAGGCTAGGAACTGGCGAAGGCCTCGAGGTGAAGTGCACTGCAGGATGCTGTGCTCACTTCCCTGTGGTTTCCATTTCTCCAAATTCTTGGCTTCTCCAGTGCTGCTGCCTTGGGAACCCAGGACTCTGATCTGACGCCCTGTGAATGCGCTGAGTCTCTGCTTTCTCCACTTAGGATATAGCAAATGCTTCGATAGGAAAAGCAAGGAAGAATGTGGTGCTCTGCTGTGTTTTCCTCTTCTCTGAGCTCTTGGTCTCTCAAGTCCTGGCTGACTCAGTTGCTGTCCATTGTCTTTCAACAACTTCTTTTTCATTTTGTCCAGATTTTATACTTTTCTCAGCAGGATGGTTGGATTGACACAGGCTCCTCCACTAGAGCCAGAAGTGAAAGTCCTACAGCAAAAATTTTGAATTAGAAGTTTTATTTCATTTCTCTGGTCTCATTTAACCCACTCAGATAATGAAATACATGTCACCTGGGTCATTGCACTGAAATTAGAATGAGAAAATTGGGTTCCCAGAATACACAGGAAAGTGTTCTGTGATGATGGTTCTTCTCATCCCAATTCCCCATCTGCAATATGGACATGTAATACTCTCGTCTATTTAATTGTCAAGGCTACTGAAATTATTTAAAGGAAGCAGAGGGAATTTTTTCTGAAAAAAGATTTTCTTGGTAATCTTCCTTACTCTAAGTTAGTCCTGTGTGGGAACAGAGAAATGAATTCCTAAGTAAAATCCTGCTGCAACAACTAACAGCAATCCTTCTGTGTCATGCCTTTGTTTACCATCCACCCTCCCATCAAAGGAAACTGAAGAGGGGCGTGGGCAGATGTTAACTCCATGTGAAGCTGCAGTCAGAGCCCACCCTGTTAATATCCTGTAACATCCTTATGGGCCATGATTTGCACAGTGTTTGGAGTGGATTTCAAGATGTTTTCTAAGAGAAAAGAGAAATGCATTTTGTTCCTAGAAGAGACTCTGACCTACATCATGTGTGTCCATTCAGCCACCAGCAGGAGTTAGGAGAGTAGGTCTGTGCCTGTTGGCTTGAGCACAGCTGAGCACACACACAGGTGAGTGGTCAGTGTGTACAATCCTGGTCATCTTAGTAAGCCAAAACTGAGTCAACATTTTTCTAGGTTAACCTAATCTAAAAATAACACTTTCATCTCTTATTAATAAGCTAGATATTATCCAATGTTTTGCTGTGGGTTCAGGGCCTCAGAATAAATCATGCTTTGATGATAGGGTGCTTCAAGTTATCTGACTCATGCGGGGTGGGGCTGGCACAGAGCTGTGGTCTGTCCTGGGTCTCGGCTGGGGCAGGGCTCATCGAATCCTCGGTCCTGTTTATATCACGCAGGAGGAGCTACAGAAATTCTTGTGTTCCATCTGGCAAGAAGCACCCTGTGGTTGGAGCAGGGGAGGGAAGAACCATTTTAAAATATTTTTTCTTTCTTCCAGTCCCATCGTTAATGGGAGATTTTGTCGCATTGTTAATCCAAGTCATCAACTAGAAGGAAAGCCAGGACGTCCTGGAGATGAACCCCGGGCGGCCACGCAGCTGGGCCTCCTCTCATCGTAAAATCTCTGCATTTCGAGGATCAGGACCTTCTCTCTTTGATGAGGTCTCATGGGCCTTTCATTTTTTTTGCATTTCAAGAGACTCTCAGAGGACCCGAGCTACTGTCATTTTGTTTTGAAATCGCATAGGTAAGAAGGAGAGAGCAGGAAGCAGCCCCTACAGAGGCGCAGCTGGGCCTCAGGGAAGCAAGGATGCTGTGAAGGGGACCGGTGCCCCCATCATCCGCTCGGCGGCAGGGCCGGCGGTTCCTGCACCAGGCGCACACGCGCCGGAAGCTGCCCCGGGCCCCCCTCTCTGCTGACACCCTGTTCCTAAGTCACCCTGCTCCTCTCTGCTGACGCACGGCACGCTGCTCCTAAGTCAGTCTTTACACGCCTTCCTGGGAGCCAGTGAGGGTCCTCCGTCCCGGGGATGCACAAGCGTACACAGCAGAGCTGTCTTCCTTCTGCGTCGTGTTTCTGCCCCCACTACCCGTGCATCCGTGGACCCCGCCCACAACCTCTCCACGCTTCTCTGCTGCGCGGGTCCTCGCCCACACGCAGCACCAACAGTCCAGTCCAATCCATCACCGTACTGAGAACTCCTGTGAGCAGACCTCTTATTCCAGGCTTTCTTCTGGGTCACCTTTGGGCCAGTCAGCATGGCCAGGGCAGCAAGGTGGTCTGTGTATCGTAGTCTACGCAGGAGATGACTCTCGCCAGGAGGCCCTGAGTGTGGCAGGTGCGGGTGCCCTTCAGAAAGGGGCTGTCTACACCTCTGTGGCTGGTCTGGGGTCATGCGTTCTGCCCGTCCAGACGCTGTGGAGCCGTACCCGTGTTGCTGGATGGAACGGTGGGGCCGTACGCGTGTTGCTGGATGGAACTGTGGGGCCGTACGCGTGTTGCGAGATGGAACCATTCGACTCACTTCTCTGAGCCTCACAATGAAATGAAAAATCTTGTCCAAGTCTGGACGGTCCTCTTGGGCCAGGGGCACGGGCTAGAGTGGTCAGGGGACTCTGCTGGCCCAGAAGAGGAGGCGGAGAGCCGTTGGGCCCCAGCGTGGACCGAAGTCAGGATGGTCTTCCCGTGGGGACAAGTGAACGCATCCGGGTGACACGGAGGCGATGAGATTGTGGGACAGGCCAAGCGAAACACGGGGCACCGTGCAGGTTCCTTGGAGCAGGCTGTGCTCCGCCGGCATTAGGGGCTGGGGAACCCTTCCTGGTGGGTGGTCCTGGGCGCTGCGGGATGTCTAGGCTGACCCCGGCCTCTGTTCACTAGACACGGTAGCACCCCTGCCCCAGCCACAAGTTGTGAGGACAAAACTGTCCCCTGAGGCCACGGTCACTCTCAGTTGAGAACCCCTGCATGGAGGGGAGCAGTCTGTGCGTGAGAAGCAAGAATTCTGTGCTTTGACATTGTGCATCAATCAGATTCAACCCCAGACCCTTGCAAACATTCAACAAACAAACAGAAGGACGATTAGAAAGCCTCCATCCCTCCTCCCGCGTCACGTTCACCGTGAGTCTCCACGTCGGTCTTGAATAAATGTTGTCAGCTTAGATGGGATGGACCACGAATGCCTTGCTCTTTGGGGGACAGTTTCCCACCTTTGATTCCCACTCACGCTTTTAAATTTGTCTGATCTCTTTCAGGCAAACCTTGTGTATTTGCCAGTAAACCGTGTGCACCTGGTGAATTAGTGGTGGCACACTTAAGGCCCTGACAATATTGTCTAACACATCTGGGAACCTCTGGTCAATGGGATTTCAGGAAAACATTAAACAGATTCCTACTGTTTTACTGACCAAAGTGAAAGAAAATTAGGGAAGAAAATCTGCTAGGAGAAATCTCTGCAGCTCAAGGAAGCGGCCGTGACCCGACTGAACACGAAGAAACCCCGTCACCACGTGGGCCCCGGAAGATCTGAGTTGGAAGCAAACCCGGGAAAGTAGATTCTGGACTCCTGACGGGGGCAGAGGCTGAGGCAGGAGGGGGCCGGGTTAGGAGGGACCCTGAGCCCTGGGGACGGAGGGGAGGCCTCCAAGGGGCTGGGTGTGGGTGAGGGAGCCTGGAACAGAGGTTGCTACAGCCCAGGCCCTCCTCGTCCCCCACCCCGAGAGCCGGGGGAGACCGGAGTCTCCTTTCCTCAACCGCTGCCCTGAATTCGCACAGCGAGACCCAGAGGCTCGCCCGCAGCCTGAGAGCAGCTGGCCGTGGCCCCCTCCTCGTCCTCAGCGCCTTGCGCGGTGCCTGACCCCGAGGGGGCGGCGGAGGTGCCGGGCTGATCCAAGAGGCCTTGGGTCCCAGCAGGAGCCCCATGCCCTCCTGCCCCCAGTACACAGCCTTCCCCGCCCTGCAGTCCAGCCAAAGCAGCGACACGACGGATTAGACGTGATGTATTGATCTCAGCGCAGCTTTGATCTGATCGCGACGCGAGAGGAGAGAGAGGAGGGTGCACGGGGCCGGGCAGCAGGGGGACGCCAGGGACAGGCTGGGACGGGGGGACCGGAGGCCGAGGTCGAAGACACGGCCTGATCGCGGCCCGCTCGTGGGCCGGGCGACTCGGGGAGCTGGCCTCGCCGCTGGACAGCAGAGCTTCTCGTGGGCTCGTTGAAAACTCTGAACCTCTGTATTCGGCACTTTGGGGCATCTCGCCGTCTCCAGGTCGGGACGCTTTTCCAGGTCGCCCTCAGGTGATCTTGAGTGATGGCCCCTCTCGGTGGGTCCGCTGTCCTGGCAGGGAACCCCAGGAGCTGACTGGTCCGGGCAGTGTTGGTTTTGTTTGATTAACAGAGACTTGGACCTTGTTGTTCCTACTGCCTCTGCCTCAGAGCCTTCAATCAAAGGCCATTTGGAAGCACTGCCGGCTAATTAGCTGATGATGCTAAAGGGTGACTGTCTCCTGGTGCCCGAAACCTGTCCCCTGAGATGCAAACAGGCCACACGGGGGCTTGAATTGTCAAGGAAGCTGAAAAGTGTACAAATCACTTGCTGGGCAAGGCTCCCTGTCGACAAGCCCAGAGGAACCCGCAGGCTGCAGGGGCACATCTGTCGCCCAGGGCTGGGGCCCGACGGGGATGAGTGATGGGCGTCTGGTCGCTCGTGGGTGTGGAGACGGGGCTCGGGCATCTCTGCTGTGTTCATGGAAAGCACTTAAAGATCCTTGAATTGGGGCTTCAATTCAAGAAAGATGAGGCAGGTTTCAAATGCATGTTTTGTTCCCTATATTTTTATATTTGCTCATGATTTATGAGTGGACCCTCCTTTCCTTTAGACAACAGCCTCTCTTGAGCTCCAAACGTGTGTCAGAATCCTCCGAGCAGGGGCTTGCAGCCAGGATTGGAAACAAGTGGGAGATAATTACAGAGCAGCATCAAAGGTGCAGTGACAGGTGATGCTGTAAATTACACCCTGGCCCTTAGGGGGAGGGTGGGGTGGGGAGTGAGGAGGGCTTCGTGCAGAGACCTCAAGGAACAGAAGGACGTGAGTGGGCACGTGCGTATGACCGTGTCAGAGTCCTGGGCTCGCGGTCACCTGGACGTGTTCACCTGCACTCAGGCAGCTGTGCTCCTCCGACCCCCAGCACAGCAGACGGTGTCCTCCATCTGGTCTACAGGACAAATCCTTCCCCTCACCCTATTCTTGACGATAAGATTATCCAGCGTTGATATCAACTGTCTTCAACATCAGCTGTTACCTGGTTTGGTCCCTGGCATCTGGTTAACTGTCTGCATTTGTGCAATAACCCGATTGGCTTGAGGTCTCACAGTTGACATGTGTAGGAATTTAGACAGAAGTTGAATGGATTCACCTTGAACTACCAGCAAAAGAAAGGATTTGGTAATTAAATTAAGAAAAAATACATGGGGCTTCCCTGGTGGCGCAGTGGTTGAGAATCTGCCTGCCAATGCAGGGGACACAGGTTCAAGCCCTGGTCTGGGAAGATCCCACATGCCGCGGAGCAACTAGGCCCGCGAGCCACAACTACTGAGCCTGCGCGACTGGAGCCTGTGCTCCGCAACAAGAGAGGCCGCGATAGTGAGAGGCATGTGCACCGCGATGAAGAGTGGCCCCCACTTGCCACAACTAGAGAAAGCCCTCGCACAGAAACGAAGACCCAACACAGCCAAAAATAAATAAATTAATTAATTAAAAAAAAAAAAAAAGAAAAAATACAGCCATTTGCTTATGACTTTTAAAGAGAACTAATTGTCTTAAGGCCCCTTTAAGTATCCATTTATTTTCAAAAGAATAAAAATATTATTTCATACGTTTTCCTAAATAGCTAGACATAAGTATCAAAGTCTAGTTCTATTATTTACAGTTCAAATGGAAATTATTGTTAAAAGTCTATAAGTAAGATTTTTACCAAATCACATCAAATAGTGTAAGTTAGAGTCATTTTAACCTTTTTATTGCGTTATTAATATCAACAGAACGGCTCCGATAAAGGTCTTGAGTTGGTTGATGTAAGAGAATTGTCCTTAAACATTCCGAGGACGTGAACCCGTTTGAGAATTGGATGAAAGATACAGACTTCTCAGAAAAATGCAATGCACAGGCAGCTCAGCAGACTGTTTTAAAGAACTTCTGACCCATGAGACGTCTGATCTCAGATGCTCTGATTTTCTAGCTTGCGCGTGGACACCGGGGTGGGTTCTTCTGCCCGAATGTGAGAGCTTCCGGGTGTCTGGTGGGCCCTCACGGTTCTGACACCCTCTGCCCAGTGACAGCATCAGAGCCTGCAGGACACGGGCTCGGCCGCACAGGATGGCCCCACCCCAGACGCCTAGGTCATCACCTGTGCCCCTGACCAGCTGGCTGTAGATCGGGGGCTCCCCGGACCCCCCACCTTGGGTTCAGTCAGTTTGTTAGAGCACCTCACAGAGCTCAGAGAAACATGCTATTAACTAGACCACCCGTTTATTATAAAGGATGTAACTCGGGAAGTAGGAGAGGTATGGGGAAGGGAGAGGGCAAGTTCCCTGCTCTGCCCAGGTACCGCTGTCCCCAGGTGGCCTCAAGTTCCCCAACCCGGGAGCTCTCCAGACCTGTCCTTTTGGGGTTTATGGAGGCTTCCTTAGATGGGCACGACTGATTAGATCACTGGCCGTTGGCGATTGATTCAACCTCCGACCCCTCCCCTCTCCCCGGGGTCAGGAGGTGAGGCTGAAACTTCTATCCCTCTAATGATGGCGGGTTCTCCTGGCCACCGGCTCCCTCCTCAGGTGCTTCCAAAGTCACCTCTTTAACAAGCCAAAAGGCACCGTCACCATCTCAACACTCAGGAAATTCAGGTTTAGGAGCTCTGTTCCAGAATCAGGATGAAAACCAAGTATGTATTTCTTATTATAAATCCCAGTATCACGATATGAAAAAATATATGTGGAATATTTGTGTATGGAGGGGTGTATATATCTATTTCCGAAATGTATTTCAGGTTTCCCCATACTCTTATAATCAATATGGGTTAAAAGTTCCCATGCCTTCTCAAGTATACATGAAGCATCTGTCTGTGGTCCACAGCCTTCTTTTTCTCCTTCTTAAGGGGAAGTTCAAACACGTGTGGGCAGAAGGAAATGTCAGATGGTGACCAACGGCTTGGCAGGCCGGCAAGTCACTGGGGTCAGACTTGTGTCTGTGGGACGTCCTCCCTCAGAAAGTAGGATGGGGCTGAGATGGAGTAGGATGGGGCCGGGAATGCAGAAGCAAGAAACGGACGCAGGCTGTGCTTCCCGCTGTTTCTCTGGTTCACAGGCCGGATCGCTGGGAAAAAGCTAAGGGTGCTCCCGAGGCTGGAGCTGGAGGGACCTCAGCCGTCCGGGAGCCGTGACCACCTGGGTTTCCCAGTGCCTCAGTGGAAGCCCAGGCTGCACCGCTCCTGCCTGGGGATGACGTGGAAGATTCCGAAAGTTGCCTCCTATCCTCAGGCACTGGTCTGTGCCCGTCTCTCACCTAAACCTCTGGAAGTGCCGAGTTTCCAGGCCAGAAGTGGAATGTTGGAGGCTGGGCCCTGCAGCAACCTGGGCTGTCCTCCCGTCGTCTGGAGCTGGACGGGGCAGAGCCCAGGACACACGGCCCGGCCCCTCCTGCCCCGCGCATGCCAGGCTGGCGTTGTCCCCGCGTGAGGTCCGTCCCTCTGGCGGCTCATCCCCACCTCGGCAGTGCACACGGGGGTGTGAGGAGTTCGGGGTACTCCCTGGCTTCATTTGTTCATACCCCGCCTACTGCAGAATGGATCAAGGTCCCGTAATAAAAGCACGGATGCAGTAAGGAGAAACCTTGCTAACGTGGATTACGAGCAGAAAGTCAGATTGTGAGGTGGGAGGGATTTCTCCTCATGGACAGACAGACAGACATCCCAGCTGACAGGGCTGTGGCTCGTGGGCCCCTGAGCCTGAGGCAGGCGGCAAGATGCTAAGGGAAATCAGAGCTCTTTCATCCTGAACTTACAGCTGCTTTCTCCTCCGGGGAGGTGACCGTAAACCCAAAGGGGCAGGACCAGTAGGTGCCCGCTGAGGGGCTTCCAACCCCAAACAACAAGCGATGTATTGCCAATGACAGTAACTGAGTTATTTTGGGCGTGGAATTTTTTTTTTTTTTAATTTTATTTATTTATTTATTTATGGCTGTGTTGGGTCTTCGTTTCTGTGCGAGGGCTTCCTCTAGTTGCGGTGAGCGGGGGCCACTCTTCATCGCGGTGCGCGGGCCTCTCACTATCGCGGCTTCTCCCGTTGCGGAGCACAGGCTCCAGACGCGCAGGCTCAGTAGTTGTGGCTCACGGGCCTAGTCGCCCCGCGGCATGTGGGATCTTCCCAGACCAGGGCTCGAACCTGTGTCCCCTGCATTGGCAGGCAGATTCTCAACCACTGCGCCACCAGGGAAGCCCTTGGGCGTGGAATTTGATGGTGTTTTGTGATATGAAGAAATGTGGGCTGAGTTATAGGACATTGGGATGGATTTATGGCTGCGGAGTAGCCCGAGGTATGAGAACTTGAAGCTACAGGCTGGGGTTCTGGACACAGAGGGACGCGGAGCCCCGAGCGCTGGGCACCAGCCTCGAAGGGTCCCCACTCAGCTCCTCACTGTTTCTGGTCCCCGGACACCCAGCCCCCTACCCTGGCTCCCTTGGCTGGTCCACTCCGTCCCCGAGGGCTTGGCTTTGCTCTGGGCTCTGCCTTGTTCTGACTCTGGGACAACCTCTGACCTTTCCGACCTCGGTTTCAGCCCCGGTGGGTGAGGGGCTTTTACTAGACAAGTCACCTGCCTTCCCTCTGCTCTACTTGCCGATTTCACGAGGGACGCGCCCCCAACTCTTCCTCGTGCCTTTGCTCCATCCGTCCCGTTCATGCCCTCCTCGTTCCCGGGCCGATGACCTGTTGTGGGGTTTCTGCTGTGCTTTCCAGGAACCAGTCCCCAGGAGGAACGAGGCCTGAGCCTCTCCCCTCGATCCCCAGCTGACATGCACGTCTGAAGCCCATTCGCCCGAATACTTTCTGAACACGTGGTTCTTCTTCCTTCATTTTGGAAAATTATCTTAAACTTTATTAAACTCTTAACTCTTAAGAGCGTACAATGAGCTTGTTTGAGGGTAAAACCTTAATGAGGCCTCCGAGAGGCTGGGGAGGGGGTATTCTCTTTTTGCCCGGGCAATGTGGAAACACTAGGACTGATGAAGTCTCTCAAATGCAAAAATTTCTCCACCTGTTTTGCCCAAAGTTTAATTTTTCCAAAGTTTGGCCCTGAACACAGAGACCCTAAAAGAGGAGGCGACCCAGCAAAATAAAAGTGTCGCATCCCAGGTTTGACTTCGTAACAGGCTTTCCATCTGACAGTGAATGCCCGACACTCACTTTTCTTCAAGTTGTTCTTTTCAGCTAAACAGGCGACATCAGCACAGGGGAATGATGGCGCCTCCTCATTTTAACCATTTACTTCCATTTTTTCACCTGAGGCTCAGCATTTCCAGTGCGTAGAGCACGTGACGGATGCTGCTTCACTTTTCCTTTGCTCTTGGCCATTCTTCGCTAATATTCAAGGGCCTCTGGCAACAGCCGTCCTCCAGGGGAGGAAAATGATGATCCTGGTGTCTGCAGAATAACAAGGATTTATCACAGTCAACGGTGGAAAAGCCAGCAGCTTCACAGCCACTCCTCCAAATTAACTTCACTTGCTGAGCACAGAGAGAGCAAGTGTGTTCAGTGAAGGCAGTGATACTGACATTTACCTGGAACCTGTTACCTACGCTGTATTCCTCTCCACATCCTCGCTAGAGGAACTACAAAAAGTGAAGGGGAGGAATAAACCCAGGTACTTACTTTTCTAGCCTCCCTTGTAACCAGGGATGACATATTGGTCGCAGTGACAGATCATAAGCCCAAAGCTGCTGTGGATCTCTAGGAATGCTTCTTCTTTCCTGATAAAAGGGGGCAGATGTGGCTGATGTGGTCTTTTGGTCCTGCCTTGAATGTGAATGTGATGGTTGGAGCTGCAGCAACTGTCTTGCAACCATGAGGGAGAGGGTAAAAGAGGTGCAGAGATGTGAGTCCTGGCAATACTCAGCGCCTGTACCAACACTAGCAGCTGCTTACATTGAAACTTATGATGTTGAAAATTGAGCCCTTCTTTTAAAGCTACTAGGGTTCAGGTCTCTGTGCAGCTAAGTGCTTTCCTAACTGAAAATCTCTCAAATATTTTATTATAAGTGAATTGAGGGCTTCCCTGGTGGCGCAGTGGTTGAGAATCTGCCTGCCAATGCAGGGGACACAGGTTCGAGCCCTGGTCTGGGAGGATCCCACATGCCGTGGAGCGGCTGGGCCCGTGAGCCACAACTACTGAGCCTGCGCGTCTGGAGCCTGTGCTCCGCAACAAGAGAGGCCGCGACAGTGAGAGGCCCGTGCACCGCGATGAAGAGTGGCCCCCACTTGCCGCAACTAGAGAAAGCCCTCGCACAGAAACGAAGACCCAACACAGCCATAAATAAATATATTAAATAATTAATTAAAATAGCTTTACAAAAAAAAAAGCAAAATCATTAAAAAAAAAAAAAAAAACAAGTGAATTGAATCAAGGCCCACTCTCTGCTCTTCCTCCTATTGCAGACCCAAACACATACTTCTATCCATTTGTTGTAAACAGTATTTCTGGAAATCTGTGTGTCTGTCGAAGCCCCCCAGGTTCACATGGGTTAGAACGGGCTTGGTCGGAGGATTGGCGGGGTCCCTGCCCTCAGAGCCTGCAGAGGAGCTGGTGCTGCAGCCGGAGTGGCCAGGGCTGGCAAGGAAGGCCGGTCGTGGAGGGGCCGGTGCGCAGGAAGAGGCTCAGCTCGGGGCCTGCCCCGTGTTTCCCGCTCAGCCCCGCCCTCCCCGCGCCCTGCCTGCTCTTGTGCGGATTAGCGTGAGGGCTGCCCATTTAACCGTCGGAGTCTGACATGGTCAGACTTGAAAATCATGGCTTTTTCCTTGTCCCAGACGTGAACAAATCAACCTTGATCCCCCCACCTGCCACTCCCTCGCTAATAAATGAGCAGAGTTTACATAACCCGCAGTCGGCAGTTTATGCTGGGCGCCACTCAACCCGATTACGTGGCTCACATCCCTCCAGGTGGAATTTTCCTTCTGTTTGTTAGTGTGTGAAGGCAGAAACTGTGACTGTTTCTTCTGCAGGACATTTTCAGCAGTGAGCCGGTGGTAAACCTTGCTTTGAAAGGGCTGTCACGGGGCCAGCATCCTCCTCGGATTATCCCGTTTAATTGTTGTAAGATCCCCTGGGGGTGGGTCCTATTATTTTTCCCTCCCGATAGATGAGAAAAAAAGGGCTGCAAAGTGTTGGAGTTCGGGGTCTGTGCCCTAAACAGCGTCTGTGTGGCAGCATCTCCAGAGAGAGGTGGACCATAGTCCAGACCCCACTCGTCTGGGTTTTTGAGAGGTTCTGGCTCAGGGCAGGAACACGTGGTCACTGATGGAGGGACTTGGCTTTAGGATGGTGGAACCACTGAATTTTCAACATGGTGGTTGGGAGACAAAGGGTCATGACCTGCAGGATTCATTTTCTCCCGTTTTCTCCACTGGAAAGAGAAGAGTGGGATCCATCCAGTGCAAGCAGCCACCGCGGTCTGGCTCTCCTGGCTCCCGTCAGCACAGGTGGTACCGGGGGCTGAGTTTGCTGTGGTGTCTGTTTCCCCCCCAACACCACTCCTGGTCCCGGTGGCCGAGGTTCTCACGGTGTCCTGGTAGCTGGGCCCCTTTCACTGTTCCTCTGACGGCGCCAAAGCAGTGGTGGGCGAAGCGCTGGCTCTGGCCGTGTTTCTCCACACGCCCTGCGAAAAGCAAGGGAGCAGCAGTGTGATGGTGTCTCGTCTTGACCCTGGAGGACAGGTCCTGGGCACGTTTGAGAGGGGGAGTGGGGCCCCGCCAGGCTCTCCCGGGTGCCCGTCAGCCCCAAGAGAGGGCTTGGGCTGGGGGCCCACTGCACTGGTCACGGTTCGCGGGACAGCGTCATTGCCTGCCAGAAAGAGGGGCAGAAAATCGTGGTTATCTAGATTTGACCCGGTGACAGATACTTTCTCCAAAAGGCAGGAAACGAGCCTGTTTCTTTAAGGAAGAAAACTAAGGGTATTTATTTGCCAATGATAAACTTTGAGTTTTGAAGTGAAAACTAGAATTTTGGAAAACTTTTATTCACCACTCTAAGCTTTACGGCTTCCCCAAACTTCAAGATTTTTCTAATAAGATCAGAGATAATATTAATTTGAACCAAAAAACACACTATTGCAAAAGGTTGAATGCAAAGCTGATATGAGTCCCACAACTTCCTATTAAGCTGGACATGAAAGAGATTTGCAACAATGAAAATAGGCCCCCTTTTCTTTTCTGAGAAAATTTTCTCGTTAAAAAATTTTTTTGAATTTAATTTTTTTGTTTGTTTATTTTGGAAAACATAGTTTTTCCTGATAAGGATATGTACATTAGCATGTAATAAATTTACTATTTTAAATGAATGAGTTAATAAATATTTAAAAACCTTATCTATCTATCTAGACACATGTATATACACATATATATTTATATACGTATATATTTATAAAAGCTATTTAGGGGACCCTTAATAATTTGTAAGCGTGTAAAGGAGTCCTGAGTCCAAGAAGTTTGAGAATGATGGTCGAGGGAATTGGTAAAGGACTCTTGGGGGCTTCCTAGTTCTCTTTCTTCCTCTGGTGGCTGGGAAGAGGGGTGGCTGGACTCTAAAATATGATTTCCACTTTGTCATCTGGGTGGAGTTTGATATTCCTGTGAGCCCTAGTATTACAGCTGTCATTTCCTCCAAATTCTCTCCATAACATTTGGCTGAAACTGGCTCGGCCAAGAACACAGACACACACACACCCGGGCCTGGGTCCCTCTATCTCTGAGCTGATGTGGGGGCCGCCCCCCAGCATGGCCCGGGGCAGAGTTACTTCTCTTGGGGACCTTCACACCCACCAGTGGAGCTGGTGGAGTCCAAACACCCGCCCTCAGGTTTTACTGGTAGGAGATGCTGGTTTGGAACGTCTGGCACCTTTAGTGCCTTTGGCTCTCCATCAGTAAGATGGGGTGAGAGCCTGTGGCCAGCTCTTCCCCACGCTGTCTGGTGATGTCACATTGGCAGCTGGAGTTGGCCATAACTGGAGTATTTCCGTCAGAGAAACTGGCAAATGCTATGAATCAGGGGTTTTGGGTTTCCACAGAACCAGTGATTACATACTTAGCTGCACATCTCTGCTTTACTCCTCATTACCTTGCAGAGAAATCAAAATAAAGCAATTCTAATAGTGCCTGGCAGTAAGTGCCCAGTGGAAACTAGGTGTTTTTATCACTGTTACCATGCTTCCGATGCACAGGTAATTCTGACCCACACCAAAGTCTGAGAACCACCATTTTGGCAGAAAAGGATGGTTAGTCTTTGTAAAGAACACAGGATTCCTGCCTGCCTGGGGCGTCCTCATCAGCCTCCTTCACAGCCTGGACCTGCAGGATTGGGGCAATCGCACACAGGTGGTGCTGCAGCGTCTGCACCCAGCTCGCTTTCCTTATTTGGGGGTGGGAGGTTGCCAGCCCCACGCAGGAAAGACTTACGGCCTGATGTGCAGACTGAAGAGTGCCTCCTTTCTTCTTTCAGCTGCGGGGTGGGTTTGGCTAAAGAAGGGTTTCTTTATGGGTGGGTGGGTGGCAGATAAGGGGAGGGCTTTGTAGAGGGAGGAGGAACTCAAGGGAAAGGGTCACAGATGCCCCCCGTGGACCAGCCTTGTCTCCTCCACTCCTGCTGATACACTCGTGTATCAGCAAGACCCCAAGAGGACAGAGCCCTCCCCAGGTCCGTCTCAGCTGTAGGACGACGTAGGGGTCTCCCAGGCCCCACCCAGAAATATCTCAGAGGACCTTCCCACTACCTGTTCTGGAGGCAACTCCAATACCCTCAGAACTGCAGCTGTAAAAGGCTTGCCTTGAAATAAACCCAGGTATTTTCTATCCATTTTGCTTCTTGAATCGGTCTTTAGAAAAATGTTTCAGTCGCTGAACTTTGTGTATATTAACAATTTTGTGTTACACTAAACCATTAACAGAGCTTCGTTTTGTTTTCAGTGCAAAGTGAGCATCTCTGGGGTCCACACTTCAACATAGTTGCTCAAAGGTCTGAGGACGTCCCTTCGGCTGACGGAGTCCCAGAGGCACGGTGCTCCAGACACCCCGGGTTTATCTAGGTCAGAGCTTTGCCTCCGAGCACGAAAGCTCCTATCTCATCCATCAGGCTTTCCTAGGAACCAGTGCAAACATTTCTCTAAGTCGTTTATTGCCAAGGTTTAGACACTAGTTTACTTTTACTCATGAGTGATCTTAGGCAGATTTGATTTAAAGCCTTTTGATTCTGTTAAATCCAATTTCATTTAGGAAGAAGGAGAAAGAGGTGGGGGAGGGAGGGGGGAGGGAGAGAAAAAGAAGAATGAGGCACTCTGTCTATTTTAAAATAGTGCTTATTTAATTACGTTTTTCAGATTAATTTTTCCATTAAATGAGGAAGCACGATATTAATTTGGTTTGTGTGTGTACCGTTCCTAACTGAAGTGGATACTTGTCAAGTTATTACAAGGTGAAATGTCTCTAATTAAACATATTAATCATGGATTGGAGAGGATATTTTTACGCCCTGTGCTTATTAGAAGGATGGGCGCTATCATAGTTAACTCATACACACTTAAATTGCTTTGCTCAACTCAAAGTAGCAGGCTTACATATTCTGTACGTTTTCCCCATGTTTATTTTTGTAAAAACAACACATGGATTTTTAATCTGCTTCATGTTTCTAAATGTTACATCAGATCATTTAAAATAAATCTCAAATGGGCTTTCTTCCCAGTCAAGGTGGAAACAGAGAGTGATGAATTGTCATTAACTCCTCTTCCCCGTCCTCGTCTTTATCTTTGAACCAGAAAAGAGAGACGTGTACCTAATTTTCAAAGCATTAAATGGTTTTCTTCAATTTTACCTAAGTTAATTCAAGACAAGAAAATGTTTCTACAGCTGTAGAAGATTCTGATATTAAAATCATCCTCACTTCGGCGGCTGCTGTGACTATAGGATCTTAATCATCCTGCAGTCGTTCACTTGGGACTTTTTAAAATAACCCAAACGCCCAACTACATTTTACACCATTATTCCTTGGTGCTAAACTGTCTTACATTTGGACCCCGGTGAGCCCCTGACATCATCTTTCCAGTATAACTGCTTTTCCTTCACAGCAGTTAAGGACACTGATGTTAGAACCGAGTAGTTGAAGGAGGTTCAAGAAAAGGATCTGGAAATAAGACATGACAGGCTTGCACTATTGGTGAACTTGCTTGAAGGTCCACATGACTGTGTCATGTTCTATTAAGAATAAGAATTCCCACCATGATGATCAATTTCAGCTTTGACGTGGCCCAAGCAAAAACTGACTTTGAACACATTGATCAAACAAAGGTCTTGATGTTTGTATTAAAAGTTAGTATTTTTGTGTCCTTGGCCACCTGGTAGGGCTCGGCCCTCCTGCTTTGCTCCAGCATCTTCGGGTGGCGGGGAGCTCGGCAGCCTGGGGATGGTCCCCCCAAGGCCGTGTGCATCCTGACTCCCGAGCCCCCCACTCTCTCCTCCAGGGTTTCTTCTGCCCTGAGGTTGTCCGGGCGCCTGGCATGGTCCCTGCCTTCCTCTCCTCGGCTCCCCCGCGGTCTCAGCGCTTCTCACGCGGGGACCTCCCTTCTCCTCAGGGACCGCTTCCTGCCTTGCTCTAACCTGCGCTCTTGTCTGACTTGCTACAACCCTAGAGCAGACCCTTCACGGGCACGTGTGTGTCTGTGGGGTGGACGTGGCCCTTGCGGGAACTGGTGGGAAGCCGGGACCCTCCTCTGAGGTCACCGTGCACACACACGTGTGGGGACAGTCAGAGGGCTCCTGGTCCAGTCGAGGGTCCGCGGACCCCAGGTCAGCAGCCCCTGCCGGGAGTTTTCACGTGGGAGAGGCTCACGCCTGGTGGGATGCGTGATGCCGCTGTGTTCTTCCTGCTGCCCTGCCCTTAGGGCTTCCGAAATACTCACTGTTTTCTAAAATGTTTGCCTCAGTTTTGTCTCTTCGATTAGAGTGTAAGCTCCTTGAAGGAAGGGACAGAGGACTTAGATGACAGTGCAACCACTTTGACTAAACAAGGTACAGTAAATGTAGTTGAACACCCATCGGCCAGTCAACATTTAAATGGGAAGCAGGGCGTGTTTTGTTGCCTCAGAGGACACACTTTCGGTACCAGGGCACATCTGATCCTGGATGAAGCTCGATGAGCGATGAGCGTGGTGGCATATCCTCTGTGATTTCAGGGAAGGGAGAGCTGGATTCCCACCCGTCCCCCTCATGCCTGGAGGGGCCGACCTCCTGCCCTACCAAGATGAGGACCCAAAGGCAAGGAGGGGTTCGGCAGGTATGAGAGGGGACAGAAAAAGAGGAAGGAGAGCAGGGGAAGTAGGGGACAGAGGAGGGCAGGGCAGGGGACAGGGGCCAGCCAAGGGACCACACTGGTGCGTGGTCTCCGAATTCAGGCTCCTGAAAACTTCCTTGAGCAATTATCTATTCCTACCTTATCCATGGTGGTCATGAGACCCCCCCGCCCCCCACCCCGTGCAGGCTGAGTGTCACCTGCTGTGGCCACTCACCTGTTAGGTCCCAGCCTCAGAACCAGGTAGATTTGCTTCTTGGTTTCCATTCGCCCTTACATTCTATTATCGCTCCTAACGCCAATTCATATCTGCCTGGGTTTTATTTCACCGTTCAGCTACTGCTTTCATGTAGCGGCCCAAGGCTAACTTCCTTAATCATCATCTGCTTGTCTCTCTTTGGTGGGAGTGTGTGTGACCTTTGCTGCTTCTCCTGAAGAACCCCACCCTTATAAAGGCTCTGATAAGTTTCAGAAGGTCAGAGGATGAAAACCATCTTGGCATTTGATGCATATTTGCATACGCATTTAATTTACTTGGGGGAAAAGAGCAGCTATTACCCAAGCAAATAGAATAATTGCCCTAATTAGCGATAAAGCTGGAATTGGCATTTTAGGAGACTCAGAGTCAATATGTTGGGCAAATAATTGTTGTATAAGATGTTACTGTTGATGGTACCTACTTGAGCTGCTTTAATTAACTTCATTTTAATTATTAGACTCGTGTTTGTTCCCTTCTGGGGCTTTGTATTTATAAGCATGTAGACAATGGCTCTTTATTAAGTATGTTGAGGGAGAGATACAACTGACAGCCAGGTGCTGGGTCCTGGACCCCAAAGTCTGGTCCTAAAGTGATGAGCTGAGCAGGGCTTGCCTCACCTTTCCTCTAAAAGGCCAAACAGCATCTGCTCCGGGCTTTGTACACCAGGCTCGGGGGAGGCTGGTCACAGAGGCTGCCCGACAGGGGCGGGGCCGTGCACCGATGAAACGTTACAAGAACCGGCCAGTTGTCCAAGAGATTATAAGGACATCTCAGAAAATGGAAGTCAGTCAGTGGGGACCACGGGCTGGGCGGCTGTTTGATGTACAAGGCGGGGAGCTCTGGGTCACAAACTGTCGATGTTTCCTTCTGATGCTTAGAGGCTTTTGCTTTTCTCCTCTTATTTCTCGATTCTTAGTTCAAGAGCCAAGGTTGCTGAAGGAGGGAAGTTTCTGAAGATTCGAGTCAGGAGACTCGGCCGCAGGCCAGGCCGTGCCCCTGCCGGCTCCTGTCTGCACTTTCACGGCTGCTCCTGGGCTACAAAGGTGGGGGAGTAGTTGCTGCAGTGGCTTCGTGGACGGCGCACGAGGACCACGTATTTACTCTCCGGCCCTTTACAGAAAGCGTCTGTGGGACCCTGCTGTCCACAGTCAACCGCAGTCGTCTCTTGAAGGGAAATACGACGTGTGTGGTCAGCTGTGTATCATCACACACGCAACAAATACGTGTGTCACGAGTCTACTGTTCACAGATAAACCTGATAAATGTGTGAACACTAGTTACGAATTAGTATGCCACAAAAATAATCCCCACTGCGCGCCTGAGCTCCGCGCAGCCGCCTAGCTGCACACGGTCCCCGCGGGAGGGTCCCTCTTCACCACTGGCGGCCGTGCTGCTTGCTGCTCGGGGTCAAGCCTACCCGTCGTCAGCACAAAAAGGCCCCAGAAAGTGCAGGAGGGACGGCCGGAGGAGGGGTGAGGAGGCCACCTGGGGGCAGATTCCTTGCGCGCACATCTTACAATAAGGACTTAAATGAGCTTGTCATTCAGAGTTTTAAAGTGCGGGTGTTTGCACCGTGGACGGCTGTCTCCCTGCCTGCAAGACTTAGGGAAGCTTTGGAGGCTCAGAGCGCCGTCAGCGCCCCTCCAGGGCCTGGTGGGTCACCCACGGTTTACACCCACTGTCATTTTCTCCCCTAGTTTTCCAGGCTTTGCTGGATGCTAACTCATTGTCCAAACGTCCCCCAAAGTGGGCTTTGTAGAGGTGAGAGAGACAGCACCGCGGGGGACGCTGAGAGAGGCCTCGGTCCCCGGTGCCCTCAGGTGAGGAGACAGGCTGGGCGCTGACTTTGCACACGCACTGCCCTTGGGGCCGTTTTCTGCGCCGTCAGTGGTCTTCCAAATGGAGCCCTCTTAAATAAAACGTGCCAACATATGAGCCCAGGAGGAGGCATCTGCCGCTCCCGGGCCCAGACGGCAGGGGATAGAGCCACCTGGAAGGGCGTCGGCCACCCAGACCCTTCGCGGGGCCCCGTCCCACAGCCCGGATGGGCCCATGCCTCCTGTAGAGGCTGCCTGCTCGGGCCTCAGAAAGGACTCACAGCACCCTTTCGGTTGCCAGAGGTCGGTGTGATGGGCAGGGCCTGGGGCGGCCCCGCAGCGTCTTACGACAGGGCCTCCGTCTGTGGCGCCTTCGGGGGAGTTTCTCCACGAGAGACTCCGTGCAAGGGTCTCACCGACCTTTGCTGCCAGCCCCATGCCCTCCCACCCCCGTTATTCATCTGCAGGACAGTGTGGGTCATCAAAGGGGTGGCCCAGGCACCGTCATGCCTCTCCTGTGAGTCAGCACCCAGGCTGCCGCTGCCTGAGCCCCCAGGGCCATGCTGGGGGAGGGAGGCCCGGGAGGTGGGAGCTCAGATGCGGCCGATCTGCCCCAGACGAGGGACGAGATAGTAACGCGACCGTTTATGCCCGTTTGTGACCACGCTGCTCCTGTCGTGCCGGCCAGACGTGCTCCCCAGGGGACCAGGCAGGAGGGGGCCGCCTGGGACTGGCCTTGGGCAGCCCCTCCTCAGGGCAAGTCAGCGGCCCCGGCGGGGCCGGCTGGGCAGTGGCCCCGTCCCCACCTGGGACCCCTCTGCCTGCTGCTGCTGAGGGCGGTGACCCAGCAGGAGAAGCCAGTTAACCAGCAAAGGGGACCTTGACCCGCCTGCGGGACTGGGGAGACGAGAGTCCCTTTGGAGAGAAAAGGGCCGGGGCCCACGCTTTCCCCGTGTCTGTCTCTGTTCCGAGTGTGCGTGTGTCTGTGTCCGTGTGCACGCGTGCCAGGGCGTCTCGAGGAGGAGCCCACGCACGTGCCCTGTGCCCCGGTTTGCTGGCAGTGGAGGGGTTCTGTGTCTACAACCACACACCGTTCCTTCCGCCTGCAGGGAAGGTCAGCCCGTCTCAGAGTCCGCAGGTCCTGCTGCGCTTGGTCACTGCCGCTACCTCCAGGGGTCTGGTGAGTTCATTGCTGGGCCTGGCGAGCGGCGGGGACTGTTTTGCACGTGCACGTCTGCAGGAATCCCAGCCTTCTCCTCTGTGGACAGAGGGTTCTTGGCAGGAAAGACGAGGCTTTTTCTTCAGCAGCTGCTCACGTTAGTCTGCCACCGGCTCCGGGAAGGCCAGGTTTGCTTACGGGGACTGATCTGCTGTCAGGGGCTGCATTCCAGCACGGGCAGGGCCCGGGTCTGCGCCGCAGCTCCTGGAACGCGCTATGCTGGCGGGCGGGGCCGGGGGGCAGCGCGGCACGAAGCGCTCGTCGTCTTCACTGCGCTTTAATGATGGGGTGAGCATGTCGGGGCCGCAGCCCAATAGGTGAGGATAATTACGCCTGGAATTCATGCACCCCGGCCCCACGTTATCACTCACACCCGCCCTCCCAGCGCTTGGGGGCCGGAGAAGTGTCAGGATGGCTCCAGGGCTGGAGACCCCAGCTTCCTGGTGAAGCGGGCGTCTGGCAGAGACCTGAGAGCACCGCTGCTAGATCTGAAGAGGTCAGCAACCTGATTTTAGGAGAAAAGCACTCCTTTCCTTCCCAGGTTGCCCTCGAGGGAAAACTGACTCAGAGAGAACTCACTTCAGGGGCTAAATTGCAGTGTCAGCAAGTAGGAGTTTTGTTTTGGTGCCCTCTTGAATTTCCTTTGTGAACTTGGAACAAAAGCCCCAGAATCTCTCTTGGTGCCCCTGCCTTCTCGGGGGTGGGGGGGGGGGGCCTGGCCAGAAATGCAGCACTCGGCCACCATGTCCTGAAGCGGGAGACACAGGCTGTGTTTCCTTCCTTTTGTACCTTGGCAGTTTAACAAAGGCATCGGTGGGAGGAGCACCAGGGCCCTGGGTTAGGATGAACCGGGTCCCAGGAACACTTGCCGCTGGGCACCATGTGCATTAGGGCGGCGTCTAATCTGAGCGGTGCCTGTCCCTCTGGGTATTTTCCTTTGGATAATTTTGATATGGAAAGGAGCGGTTTACACGGTGGGCCTAGCTTAGTCTGCTATGTTTAGCTGTTAAAAAAAGTTCTCTCTGATCTCTTTTTTGGGAACGGTTCTCTGACCCAGCTTCTCTGTTACCCACTCTGCAGGGTGTGACAGCTGAGGCTGGTCACGTGGAAAAACAAAACAGGCTTCTCGGGTTGGGGAGAGTGATCGTATTTTATGCGGTGGGAAAAGTAAGGGGGAAGATAGGTTCTTTGAGCTATAAGAAGAGCCTGAGAGAATGTCTAGTCGAGTGGTTTTCAGCTTTCCTGTAGCCCGTGGTCCTCCAGCATGAGGGTGGATGCTTGGGGCAGGCGAGGCCTTGGGACCCCCTGCTCACGTGGTCACTCTGTCCTCTCCGGCCATGATGATGGACGACGAGGCCCAGCCTTGAACCTGCTCCAAAGTGAGCACATCTATTTGATTTCATCTCATTTCTATTTTTTATTTTATTTATTTATTTTTTTTGTGCAAGTATAAACACAATTATTTATTTTTGGTTTTATCAAGATCATAGTCATTCTATATAAACTCTTGTATTTTTTTTTAATATCTTTATTGGAGTATAATTGCTTTACAATGGTTTGTCTCATGTTTAAAGAAGTCATTTCTGCAACTTTTTACAATTCATGTAATAGATTGATATGGTCAAATATATGCATATAAGTAATTTATAAATAGGTAAATATACATCTTCAGGGTATAGATATTCAAAGATTTTCCTGGAGGACGGACAGACAGTTCAAACGTTTGGAGGCCACCGTGTCAGTGGACACGCGTGGACAGCACGGCCCGCTACACTAACACCCTGCTTTTGCCCCGAGGAGGCGGGAGACGCAGGGCTTTGCAGACGGGTGGGCGCCCGGACGGCCACCTCACACACCAGGGCCCTGCGCATCACAGCAGGCTGCCCTCTGGGCCCCGAGCTCGGCACAGCTGGGGCCCCTCAGGAGAACTTCGGTCGGTACCACCCCCCGGGGTGAAACTTCACACCCCAGCCCTTCCTTATCTGGCTGGTCTCAGTTTTGGCTTTACTTCTTCCTCCAGAGAAGTTAATCATCCTCCTGTAACAAACGTCTTTTCTTTTTTTCTCCCTACAAATAGATCCATCAAAATCAAAATTCAAAAAAAAAAAGAACTAGTTTGTCATCACCTATGAAAGAAGAAAGAATGACCAAAAATAGAATTTAGGTGTGTCTTCTGTCTGTGATCAGGCTTTCCTGGTTTGGGGTTGGAGTTTCGCCTTAGACGCTGGTAAAAGCTGGACGGAACCCTCTTGTGAAGAAAGGCTTTACAGGAAGCGGGAGACCACAGGACACCTGTTGGGGTTTTGACCAGATGCTTCAGATATGTAGATCAACTGAGGGGAACTGACATCTTGACAATATTGAGTCTTCCAGCTCACGAGCAAGGTGTGTCTCTCCACTAATACAGGACTTGAATTTCCTCAGCAGTGTAGTATGGGGCTTACGTACCTGTGTCAGACTTAGCTGTAAGTTTGATGGCATTGCACATGGTGATGTGTTTTTAGTTAAAATCCCCAATTTTTCCTATTCATTGCAGTGCAGTCATCTCCCTGTGTCCGCGGGTGATGGGTTCCAGGGCCCCTGCGGGCACCCAAATCCAAGGACACTCAAATTTCCCTATAAAATGTTTGCATATAACCTACACACATCCTCCCATAGACTTTAAATCATCTCTAGATTCCTTGTAATGCCTGATACAATGTAAATGTTCTATAAATACTTGTAAACACAATGCTACGTATATAGGTCCCAGCATGTGGGAAATTCAAGTTTTGCTTTTGGGAACTTTCTGAAATTAAATATATATATTTGATCTGTGGTTGGTTGAATCTGAGGGTGCCGAACACGTGGATATGAAAGGTTGACTGTGTATAGAAATGCATTTGATATTTAATACTGATCTTGTACCCTGCACCCTTACTCTTACTTGTTAATTCTTGAATCATTTTACTTTGAGTTCACTAGATTTTCTGCATAGGTGATTATGTTGTCTGCAAATAAGACAGGTTTAGTTCTTCCCTTCTCATCTGGGGCCATTTGATTTCTTTTTCTTGCCCTAATGGATTGTTGGGACCCCCCCATTACAACAGTGAGTACAAGTGGTGAAAGCCACGTCCTTGTCTTGTTCTTGACCTCAGGAATAAAACTGTCAGCATTTCACCGTTAGGTGCACTTTATCAGAGTGAAGAAATTTCCCTCCTATTCCCAGTTTACTGTGAAGCTGGATTTTGTAAAATACTTCTGTGTCCATTGAGATCATGTGGTTTTTCTTTTTAGTTTATTATAATATGGTAAAATACATTGATTGATTTTTGAGTATTAAACTAACCTTGCATTCCTGGGTTAAGCCTCACTTAATCATAATGTATGTATATGTATATGCATATGTATAAACATAGATGTAAATATTCTAGACAAAATGTCAGCCAATCAAATCCAATATACACATAATATTGGAGAGTACGTATATTATTGTATATTGGATTTGATTTGCTCACATTTTATTTAGAACATTTACATCTATATTCATGAGAGATATTGGTATGTTTGTTTTTCTTTTCTTGTAATGTTTTTACATAGTTTTGATATCAGGATAACGCTAGCCTCAAAGGTGAGTAACTATGTAGTCTCTCTTTTTAAATTTTTCTGGAAGAGTTTGCACAGGATTGGTAATGTTTCTTTCTTAAGTGTTTGCTAGACTTCCCCTCTGAAACCATCTAGGCCTGGAGGTTCCTTTGTGGAAGGTCTTTAACTACAAATTAAATTTATTTAATAGATATAGAACTGTTCAGGTTATGTATTTCTTAAATGAGAGGTGGATTGTCTCTTTCAAGGAATTAGTCCACTTCATCCAAGTTGTCAATTTTATATGCATAAAGTGTTCATAATATTCCCCTATAATTTTTTAATATCTGTAAAATCTGCTGTGATGTCACTAGCTTCACTCCTGATACTGGTGTTTGTTTCCTCTTTTCTTTTTTTTCTTATACATCTGGCTAGAAGCTTATCAATTTTATTGATCTTCTCAAACAAGAAGTTTAATTTCATTGATTTTGTCTCTTGGTTTTCTGTTTTTATTGCACTGAATGTTCACTTTGATCTTTATTATTTCCTTCTTTCTGCTTGATTTGTCTTCAATTTGTTCTTCATTTTCTAGTTTCTTAAGGTGAAAGCTGAGGTCATTGATTTGAGATGTTTCTTCTTTTCTGATATAGGTGTTTAATGCTAGAAATTTTCCCATAAGTTCTGCTAGAGCAGCATTCCAGAAATTCTGATATGTTGTGTTGTTATTTTAATTTCCTTCAACATCCTTCTTTTCTCACCTACCTAAATCTGGAAAGTGCCCAGCCTAATTTCTAACACAGGTTATGTGCTCAACAAATGTTAATTCCCCTGTATCTCATATATCATTTGAATGTTCCCCAGTAGACATTTAAGAAATCCTCATTAAATGAGTATATAATAACAGATAACATTTATAGAGTACTTACCACATGCTAGGCACTAGGGTACGTTCTTTTCAAATTATCTTGTCTTATCCTTACTACAGTTTTATTAGGCAGGTACTACTATGTTCCCATTTTACAGATGAGGAAACTGATGCTGACAGGTTACATAAGTTGCCGTAGGTCCCAGAGCCAGAAAGGGGAGAACCGGAGCCTGTGTGTGTCCACGGCATAGCCCCTCCCCACGCCCATCCCAGGAGAGGCTCCCCCCTCATCTGCTTCTGAGCAGTCACTAAACTCAGTGTTTGAGGCCCATTTTGTGGTCAGAACTGTAGCCGGGAATTAACAGACACAGGTCCTTTACCTACAAGGTTATTAGAGTACAATTGTGAAAAAAAACAAGAAAAAAGCAACATGAGTAGCAGTCAGAGCTCAGATGATGTGGGATAGACTCTAAAGAGAATGGAAATTTAGGGAAAGCAGAGAGCGACAAAGCAGGGGCAGTTAAAGAAAGAAGACTTCCCAGAGGAAGGGGACCTCACGGACTCTGAACAACAGGTAAGATGTGAACATCCCCGTTGGCTCTCCCAAAGTGTGGCCTGAGCGAGGGGAGCGAGGGAAGGCAGAGGATGAGCTGGAGAGCTGAGGCCACAGAGGTCGGCCCCAGAGGCCCTAGGAAAGAAGGCGAATTTTATCCCAAGTGTGTTTGGAAGCTATGGGCAGGTTTTAATAGTAGGTAACTTGATCCTGTAAACATTTTAAGGTCACTTGGCTGGAGAAGGGGGGTGTGGGGCAGAAAGAACAGTTATGGGACGAGCCTTCCTGAGACACGCAGTGGGACCGCTGCTCAGTGGGGCTTCGTGGGGTTGCAGATCAGGCGTTTGGAGTGAGACCAGGCAGCTCTGTGTGATGTCCCCTGTGTGCCAGCTCGAGGTCAGGCATAGGGTGGGTTTCTGAGAGGGAGACAAAGGATGTCAGTGCAGCATTTGCGGGAGGTCGGTTACAATGATGGTCGTGCATGCGGTTAGACCAGGATGGAAGCACAGCTGGAGGGGCTGATGGAGAGGAAACGGGTACCATCGTTGGACTGAAGTGTGGATCCTGACAAGGAATCTAGACCAAGGGCAAACTTGAGCAAGAGTTTAAGAGGAGATGGTGGTGGGGAGAGTGTGACATGGCTGAAGTTTCAGAAATGGGAGCTAAGTTTCAATGAAAGTGGTGAAAACTTTATATACGTTTTTTTCATATACACAAAACCTTTTTCAGGACCCCAACTTCCCCTCCAGCTATGACCTTACAGGCCTTCCTTTTACCATCAAGCTTCAAATTGCTCTTCTTGATGACACCAGTGACCCACACAGAGTGACTTGAAAATGCAAATATCATCATTTCACACCATCAAAGGATAATGAACGTCCATTGATTTTTTTTCAACCCTTGTTAGGAAGTCCACATATTTTCTAATTTCCCTTTAAATTTCTTCTTTGGCTCATATATTACTTAGAAGTGTGTTATTTAGTTTCTAAATATTTGGGGATTTTCCAGATATCTTTCTGCTAGTGATTTCTAACTTAATTCCATCGGGATCAGAGAACATAATTTGTACACCCGGAATGCTTTTAAATTTATTAAGGTTTGTTTTGTGACCCAGAATATGGCTGATCTTGGTAAAGGTACTTGAACAGGACATATATTCTGCTATCCTGGGTGGAATGTTCTGTCAATGTCAATTAGGTCAGTTTGGTTGATATTTTTTGGCTCAAGTCTTATATATTTTTGCTGATTTCCTATCTATTTGTTTTACCAATTTTAGAAAAGAAGTTTTAGGAATCTCCAGCTGTAATTGTGAACTTATTTATTTTTCATTGCAGTTCTATCATTTTTCACTCCCTATATTTGAAACCCTGTTATTAAGGGAATACACCTTTAAGATTGCTGGACCCCTTTATCACTGCAAAATGACGTGATTGCTCTGGAGATGTCCTTTGCTTTGAAGTCTACTCTTGTCTGATATTAAAATCGTCACCGCAGCTTCTTTGACTAGCGTTAGCACATCTGTTTCCTTCCTTTTACTTCTAACCTACTATCAGGTGATGCTTTGTGGGGATGCAAAGCAAACAGACTGTAAATGGCCAAAAAGCTGCTTGTTTGCGCTATTTTTAAAATAATTGGATGTGTAAAAATTTGAGTTTGGTGTCGGCAGGCTTTTGAGCTAATGGGTCTTGTGCAGTGAAGAAATAAGACAGGAGCTGACCTACAGAGGCCGTGTTGGGCACATTTGTATCATCTGTCACTAGTCAGACAGTTAAATGAATTTCTCAAGTAGGAAAAGTAATAGGTTTAGAATTATCAGAAACTCTACGGAGAGCACAAGTCATACCCATACATCACATAGTTTGTTTTATTTTCAAATTTTAGTTCCTAGGTTGATTGT
Source organism: Balaenoptera ricei (assembly GCF_028023285.1). Lineage (NCBI taxonomy): Eukaryota > Metazoa > Chordata > Mammalia > Artiodactyla > Balaenopteridae > Balaenoptera > Balaenoptera ricei. The sequence continues at coordinate 1,107,778 of NC_082649.1, read as the reverse complement.
ATTTATACATCAAAAATCAACTTGACCCTTATCAGTCCTATGAAAATTTTGTTCCTGTTAGAAGCCATATAATTTAGAGCAGAGTTGGGGTAGGAAACTCAGAAACTCAGAAAATGGAAATAAGGCCCACTCACAATTCTCAGGATTCACCAGCCCAAACAGAAGCATCAGCTATAAGTGTTTATTAAAACTCTGTTGGCCTCCGTCTTTAGGATATGCCGTTTATTCTTCCCACAAATCTGTGTGATGCCAGGTGGACAGAACAGATGCGGTCCCCGCCCTCAAGAAGCTCTGGGGAAGGAAGACCCACATCCAGAACACAGTGATAGAAAGTGCTGTTAGCGGATGGGGGCGCTCAGGGCTTGGTGAGACGCCCGGCAGAAGAAATAACAGGTTAGTGACAAGGTAAGGTGTGTATTCAAGCAGTGGAAGTGACCTGATCAAATCTGGTTTTCAGGCCATGACCCTCTCTTTGGTGTAACAAGGTCGGCATTGTAGTGTGTTGGGTTTTATAGTTTAAAGCGATGACCACTTAGCTGTATAGTGCTTCAGAATACATCTTTCCTGATTCCAAGTAGCCCTTTTCTAACAAATGGTTTCAAGTCTGGGAATGTATTGAGTCCATGATCACTTCACCTTTCCTCCCTAACACGGCCTCCTCTGTTGGGTACTCCCAGCGCTGGATAGGACGGGACTGAAACGCTGTGCTTCACTCACTAAAGTTAACTGAAGTTTACACACAGCCCTACAATGTAAAACTTCTTAAGTTTCCAGTTTTGGATCATTTACAATGAATTACTCTCCTGTGTAACAAATTCTGTAATCTCAGATCTGAGTATACCAAGGGTGAGTGATACCAGGATTTAAAATAGACCCGCCAGGAGTCATTGGAATTCTTGAAGCCGCAACTGGGTAACGTCTCTCTGAGGGATTTTTGCAATTCACTTGATCTTACAAGGAAGTAGGCTATTTTAAAAAATTCCATCCACTGTATATAAAGCAAGTCATATGATTTAAGATAATCACCAAATGCCACATTGCGTTACAGAACCTATGTCCAGCTCAGCCAGGTTCTAGCTGCTGTGTTTACCCAACAGAAGTGCCTTTGGAGCCTCTGCTCAGATACCTACTTGTAAACGTCTGCACAGACCCGCTCACGCCCACCTCAAGGCGCATTTGGGCCTGTCCAAATGGCAGGCATTGCCTTTCTTTAAGTGTATGCGTGTGGGTTGAAACACATTAATCACTTTTCAAAATCCTTCAAGTATTCGTGCGGTAATTTCAATAAACTAGATTTCAAAGCAGGTGGGCATGCTGCCAGCAGGCGGACGAGCCCAGGGGTGGGATTCTGGCATTTCTTGTGCTACGTGCATTAAGGAAAAGCGTTTGAAACAAGGAGGGAGAGTCCAATTATGCCGTGGAGAGGCGTGTGTGTGTTAATGTCCTGTTTTTACAGCAATTTAAGGTTTGTGCCAAGCCATAAATATTTATAATTTTAGCTCAGACCCTTCCCCCCTGCATCACTATACGCGTTTTCTCTGGTTCCTGTGCTGCCTTCTGGGACAGCCCAGGCAGAGGTGGCACCCCCATCTCCCCCCAGCCTGTGCTTGCTCACCGACAGGACCCAGGCTGCTTGCAGTTAATCCAGGCGCCCGCCAGCTCTAATGGACTCGTCACTATCAATAAGTCAGAGGCCCGACCTACTACGAGTTGGCACTGGCAGTGCCGCTGGGAAAGATCACACGTCCCCGACGCCACGCTGACACCTCCCTGCAGAAAGGGACCTGCTGCCAAAGCCCGGGAGGGGAGAAGGTGGAGCCTCTGACTCGCTCTCCAGGCCATGCATGGCCTGGGCAATCGCCCCTGTCTGCAAAACACAGCACGTTTTTCAAATTCCTGCAAATAATGACGATAATAATAGACACTTAGCGAGAGGTGGGGAGACCGGGGTCCGTAGTCTCAGTACGGAGCCTGCTCTGGGGGATCCGCGTTGGTGGCGATGACTTAGGGTTGCCCGTCAGTGTAGATGATTCCCAAGAGCCTGGGCCACACTCCACCTTCCGTGTTGCTGGTCTGTGGTGAAAGGCTGATTTCTAGTCTGTTGGGAAGGATCAAGCAGTGAGAATGGAGCCTCTTTGTACTGGAGAAATGTCTGGAGAGCTGGTTCTGGTTTCTGTTTGTTAAGTAGATAGACATGCCTTTTCCAAGGAATACCGTCCAAAGCACTCATGTGATTGTGCAACTCTACAATCTCTGTTGCAAAATGAAGATCTCCCTTGGTAAGGAAGAAGCCACCAAAGTTTCAGGGCTCATTCTAACTATTATCTTGTGGGATAAACTGAAAGTTAAGAAAGTAAAAGATAGGCTCTTTCTTTGATACCATCTAAAATTCCTGCTTCCTTTACCTCCAACCCCCCCCACCCCTGGGCTGCGTGGGCCCTGGGGGCATAGAAGGGAGGCCAGGGGAGAACAGGAGAAGCAGGCGGGAGTGGCCCTCCAAGACCGGAGGAGCAGGAGAGGAGATGAGGGCATTTGCCCCTCCCACTAGGGACCGGGAAGCCTGCTGGGCTCCCAGGCCGAGTTCCCCGCTCTCCGAGACCAGAGGCACACCTGGGCCCCTTCTGTTGCATTGAGCCTAAGCCACCCCCTGCCCCCCGACCTTTTCCAGCCCTGTAGGTCCTAAGGATAGGCCCCGCCCACCACCTAAACCCCACCCCTGCCTAAGCCCCGCCCAACACAGCCAAGGTCTTTTCTGCCTTTTTGTTTTTTCTTCTTCTTCTCCTCTGTTTAACTATTGTGGTTCTGGTGTTGTTTCATCTATATTTTATTTTTATATTCTTTCTAACATATCTGTTAGTTTCCTAGACTAATTTTATTTTTTACTCTTTGTTATTGTTCTGATCCTTTTTCTCTTTTCTTTTTTTTTTGCCACCCCATGTGACTTATGGGATCTTGGTTCATAAACCAGGGGTCAGGCCAAAGCTCATGCAGTGGGAGCTCCAAGTCCAAACCACTGGATTAACAGAGAACCTTAGACCCCAGGGAATATTCATTGGAGTGAGGTCTCCTGGTGGTCTTCATCTCAGCACCAAGACTCAGCTCTACCCAACAGCCTACAAACTCCAGTGCTGGAAGCCTCAGGCCAAACAACCAGTAAGAGAGGAACATAATCCCACCCATCAAAAAAAAAAAAAAAATGAGATGGCAAAAAAATATGTCACAGATGAAGGAGCAAGGTAAAAGCCTACAAGGCCAAATAAATGAAGAAGAAATAGACAATTTACCTGAAAAATAATTCAGAGTAATGATAGTAAAGATGATCCAGAATCTCGGAAATAGAATGGAGGCACGGATTGAGAAAATACAACACATGTTTAACAAAGATCTAGAAGAACTAAAGAACAAAAAAACAGAGATGAACAACACAATAACTGAAATGAAAACTATACTAGGAGGAATCAATAACAGAATAATTGAGGCAGAAGAATGAATAAGTGAACTGGAAGACAGAATGGTGGAAATAACTGCCAAGGAGCAGAACAAAGAAAAAAGTATGAAAAGAATTGAAGACAATCTCAGAGACCTCTAGGACAACAGTAAATGCACCAACATTCGAATAATAGGGGTCCCAGAAGAAGAGAAAAAGAAAGGGTCTGAGAAAATATTTGAAGAGATTATAGTGGAAAACTTCCCTAACATGAGAAAGGAAATAGTCACCCAATTCCAGGAAGCACAGAGAGTCCCATACAAGATAAACCCTAGGAGAAAAACACCAAGACATATACTAATCAAACTAAAAAAAATTAAGTTCAAAGAAAAAATATTAAAAGCAGCAAGGGAAAAGCAAAAAATAACATACAAAGGAATCCCCATAAGGTTATCTGCTAATTTTTCAGCAGAAACTCTGCAGGCCAGAAGGGAGCAGCAGGATATACTTAAAGTGATGAAAGAGAAAAGCTTACAACCAAGATTACTCTACCCGGCAAGGATCTCATTCAGATTCAATGGAGAAATCAAAAGCTTTTCAGACAAGCAAAAGCTAAGAGAATTCAGCACCACCAAACCAGCATTACAACAAATGCTAAAGGAACTTCTCTAAGTGGGAAACACAAGAGAAGGAAAAGAACTACAATAACAAACCCAAAACAATTAAGAAAATGGTAATAGGAACATACATATTGATAATAACCTTGAATGTAAATGGATTAAATGTCCCAACCAAAAGACACAGACTGGCTGAATGGATACAAAAACAAGACCCATATATATGCTGTCTACAAAAGACCCACTTCAGACCTAGGGACACATACAGACTGAAAGTGAAGGGATGGAAAAAGATATTCCATGCAAATAGAAATCAAAAGAAAGCTGGAGTAACAATACTCGTATCAGATAAAATAGACTTTAAAATAAAGAGTGTTACAAGAGATAAGGAAGGACACTACATAATGATCAAGGGATCAATCCAAGAAGAAGATACAACAGTTATAAATGTTTACGCACCCAACATAGGAGCACCTCAATACATAAGGCAAATGCTAACGACCATGAAAGGGGAAATTGACAGTAACAGAATAATAGAAGGGGACTCTAACTCCCTACTTACACCAATGGACAGATCATCAAAACAGAAAATAAATAAGGAAACACAAGCTTTAAGTGACACAATTGACCAGAGAGATTTAATTAATATTTAGAAGACATTCCACCTGAAAGTGGCAGAATACACTTTCTTCTCAAGTGCACATGGAACATTCTTCAGGATAGATCACATCTTGGGTCACAAATCAAGCCTCGGAAAATTTAAGAAAATTGATATTGTATCAAGCATCTTTTCTGACCGTAACGCTATGAGATTGGAAATCAATCACAGGAAAAAAACTGTAAAAAACACAAATACATGGAGGCTAAACAGTGTGCTACTAAATAACCAAGAAATCACTGAAGAAATCAAAGAAGAAATTAAAAAGTACATAGAAACAAATGACAATGAAAACATGACTACCCAAAACCTATGGGATGCAGAAAAAGCAGTTCTAAGAGGGAAGTTTATAGCAATTGAATCTCACCTCAAGAAACAAGAAAAATCTCAAATAAACAATCTAACCTTACAGCTAAAGCAAACAGAGAAAGAAGAACAAAGAAAACTCAGTCAGTAGAAGGAAAGAAATCATAAAGATGAGAGCAGAAAAAAATGAAACAGAAATGAAGAAAACAATAGCAGAGATCAATAAAACTAAAAGTTGGTACTTTGAGAAGATAAACAAAATTGATAAACTCTTAGGCAGACTCATCAAGAAAAAAAAGGGAGAGGATGCAAATCAATAAAATTAGAAGTGGAAAAGGAGAAATCACAACTGACACTGCAGAAATACAAAGGATTGTAAGAGACTACTACAAACAACTATATGCCAATAAAATGGACAACCACGAAGAAATGTACAAATTCTTGGAAAGGTTCAATTTTCCAAGACTGAACCAGGAAGAATTAGAAAATATAAACAGACCTATCACAAATAATGAAATTGAAACTGTAACTAAAAATCTTCCAACAAGCAAAAGCCCAGGACCAGATGGCTTCACAGGTGAAATCTATCAAACATTTAAAGAAGAGCTAACACTGATCCTTCTTAAACTCTTCCAAAAATCTGCAGAGGGAGGAACACTCCAAAATTTGTTCTATGAACCCACCATCACCCTGAATCCAAAGCCAGAAAAAGATATCACAAAAAAGGAAAATTATAGGCCAATATCACTGATGAACATAGATGCAAAAATCCTGAACAGAATACTAGCAAACAGAATCCAACAACATATTAAAAGGATCATACACCATGATCAAGTGGGATTTATCCCAGCAAAGCAAGGATTCTTCAATATATGCAAATCAGTCAATGTGATACACCATGTTAACAAATTAAGGAATAAAAACCAATTGATCATCTCAATAGATGCAGAAAAAGCTTTTGACAAAATTCAACGCCCATCTATGATACAAACTTTCCAGAAAATGGGCATAGAGGGAATCTACCTCAACGTAATAAAGACCATATATGACAAACCCACAGCAAACATCATACTCAATGGTGAACAACTGAAAACATTCACTAAGATCATGAACAAGACAAGGATGTCCACTCTCCCCACTCTTATTCAACATAGTTTTTGAAGTCCTAGCCACAGCAATCAGAGAAGAAAAAGAAATAAAAGGAATACAAATTGGAAGAGAAGAAGTAAAACTGTCACTGTTTGCAGATGACATGATAATATACATAGAAAATCCTAAAGATGCCACCAGAAAACTACTAGAACTAATCAATGAATTTGGTAAGGTTGCAGGATACAAAATTAATGAACAGAAATCTCTGGCATTCCTATACATTAACAACGAAAAATCAATAAAAGAAATTAAGGAAACAAACCCATTTACCATCGCAACAAAAAGAATAAAATACCTAGGAATAAACCTACCTAAGGAGGCAAAAGACCTATACTCAGAAGATGATAAAACACTGATGAAAGAAATCAACGATGACAAAAACAGATGGAGAAATATACCATGTTCTTGGATTGGAAGAATCAATATTGTGAAAATGACTCTACTACCCAAAGCAATCTACAGATTCAATGCAATCCTTACCAAACTACCAATGGCATTCTTCACAGAATTAGAACAAAAAAATTTTACAGTTTATATGGAAATACAAAAGACCCTGAATAGCCAAAACAATCTTGAGAAAGAAAAATGGAGCTGGAGGAATCAGACTCCCCAACTTCAAACTATGCTACAAAGCTACAATAATCAAGACAGTATGGTACTGGCACAAAAACAGAAATATAAACCAATGGTACAGGATAGAAAGCCCAGAGATAAACCCACACACATATGGTCACCTAATTTATGACAAAGGAGGCAAGAATATACAATGAAGAAAAGACAGCCTCTTCAATAAGTGGTGCTGGGAAAACTGGACAGCTACATGTGAAAGAATGAAATTAGAACACTACCTAACACCATACACAAAAATAAACTCCAAATGGATTAAAGACCTAAATGTAAGACTGACACTATAAAACTCTTAGAGGAAAACATAGGAAAAACACTCTTTGACATAAGCCACAGCAGGATCTTTTTTGACCCACCTCCTAGAGTAATGAAAATAATAACACAAATAAACAAATGGGACCTAATTAAACTTAAAACTTTTGCACAGCAAAGGAAACCATAAACAAGACAAAAAGACAACCCTCAGAATGAGAGAAAATATTTGCAGATGAAACAATGGACAAAGGATTAATCTCCAAAATATACAAATATCTCGTGGAGCTTGATATCAAAAAACAAAAAACCCAATTAAAAAATGGGCAGAAGACCTAAATAGACATTTCACCAAAGAATACATACAGATGGCCAAGAGGCACTTGAGAAGATGCTCAACGTCACTAATTATTAGAGAAATGCAAATCAAAACTACAATGAGGTATCACCTCACACTGTTCAGAATGGTCATTATCAAACAATCTAGAAACAGTAAATGCTAGAGAGAGTGTGGTGAAAGGGGAACTCTCTTGCACTGTTTGTGGGAATGTAAATTGATACAGCCACTATGGAGAACAGTGTGGAGGTTCCTTAAAAAACTAAAAATAGAACTGCCATATGACCCAGCAATCCCACTACTGGGCATATACCCTGAGAAAACCATAATTCAAAAAGAGACATGTACCACAGTGTTTATTGCAGCACTATTTACAATAGCCAGGTCATGGAAGCAACCTAAGTGTCCACTGACAGATGAATGGATAAAGAAGATGTGGCACATATATACAATGGAATATTACTCAGCCATAAAAAGAAACGAAATTAAGTTATTTGTAGTGAGGTGGATGGACCTAGAGTCTGTCATACAGAGTGAAGTAAATCAGAAAGAGAAAAACAAGTACCATATGCTAACGCATATATATGGAATCTAAAAAAAAAAATCGTACTGAAGAACCTAGTGGCAGGGCAGGAATAAAGATGCAGACGTAGAGAATGGACTTGAGAACATGGGGAGGGGGATTGGTAAGCTGGGATGAAGTGAGAGAGTGGCATGGACATATATACACTACCAAATGTAAAATAGATAGCTAGTGGGAAGCAACCACATAACATAGGGAGATCAGCTCGGTGCTTTGTGACCACCTAGAGGGGTGGGATAGGGAAGGTGGGAGGGAGGCTCAAGAGGGAGGGGATATGGGGACATATGTATGCATATAGCTGATTCACGTTGTTGTACAACAGAAACTAACACAGCATTGTGAAGCAATTATACTCCAATAAAGTTGTATAAAAAAATAAAAATAAAAAATAAAATTCCTGCTTCGTTTGAAATCCATGCCATGCTTTTTAAGTTCAGTAGTATTTCAAATTCAAATGTTTGTTTTAAAGTTAAAAAATTCTTATATGTTAAAATAATTTAGGAACAGGTAAACCCTAAAAGGAAGAAGTATTCTGATCATACTCTATGAGAACAAGGATGATGTAAGAGAAGGATGGTTTCCATGACAACCTCAAGGTAATCAGGAGCAAAAAGACATTTCAACAGTCATAGGCTCATCTGTTCTAATGATACACAAAGCAGGAAAGAATGTTGATAAGTATTTGAGTAGAGATGTTCTATATATTATCACTCTAAAGTGTTTGGACTCTTTTGAGCTTCTTGAATATGTACATTTATGTCTTTCACCAAATTTGGAAATTTTTTTGGCCATTAATTTTTCAAACATTCTGTGCCATTCCCCCTCTCTCCTTTCTTTCCAGGACTCTATTTACACTAATTGCGTGTATTTTAGATCTTCTGATTTTTGTCACTGAGACCTTGTTCATTTTTCTTCTGTCTTTTTACTCTCTGTTCTTCAGATCGGTTGATTTCTATAGATAGATGTTCACCTTTACTGAATCTTTCTTTTGTCATTTCCACTCTCTTCTTATGTTTGTCTGGTACATTTTTCTTTTTAGATATTCTATTTTTTAGGTCTAGAATTTCGATTTGATTCTTTAAAAATGTTTGTTTCTCTGATGAGTTTTCCTGGTTGATTCCCTTTAGGTCCTAGAGTAAAACTTAAAAGTCCTTATCTGCTAATTACAACATCTGGGTCATCTTGGGTCAGTCTCTATTGAAACTCTTGAGTTTCAAATGTCTAGTTTTTTAATCCTGTTTTGGAAATTGCAGTTGATTTGTTGTAGGGACTCAGTTGTGGTATGTTCTTCTTAAGAGTGGTGGATTTTTATTTCAGCACGTGGTTGACCTGACTGACTGAAACGCCAGACGCCGTCTCCCCGGAGTGGTTCCCTCTCCCAACTGTGGACTCCCCTACACTTCTGCCTACTTTTGGTTTCTCTCCAGTGCTTTCATGTTGTTGTTTTTATATTTTGACAGGAGTTTTTCTTTTTCTTCCTAAGGAGATTTGAGAGTATGGTAATACTACAGGGTGAGTAAATGATGCTGTTGGCTGTTCAGATAGAAGTCTTGGTAAAATATAGAAAGAATTGAAGAGCACAGTGGAGGCCTCCACTGACATTTCTTTTCAGTTGTAGTATGTGGTCAAGACATCAGCAGACGTAGAAAGGGAAAGGGCTCCGCGTGCTCCTGTCACATGGGGCTCAGACAGGGTGAGGCTGTTCATGGTAACGATGTTTGTGGAGGGCGGAAACATGGAATTCCGTCAGGTGATGTCTCAGGTTGCTAGAGGAATAGATGAAGGGACACGAACAGGTATGTGTGCATCTCAGAAGAGCCTGCTCCTCCAGGAAAAAAAGTGTGCTTCTTACACAAAGGAAGCTGGGATCTAAGAGAGTATTTTCTTTCTCTGCAAACACACCATTAAAACATTTGAGATATAATTGATATAACATTATATTAGTTTTAAGTGTGTACATAATGGCTTGATATTTGTATATATTGGTAAAGGATCACCACAGTAACTTTAGCTAACATCCATCACCTCACATAGTTACTCATTTCTTCGGATGAGAACTTCTAAGAAATACTCTCTTAGCAACTTTTAAATATACAATACAGTATTGTTAACTATAGTCACCATGCTGAACATCACATCCCCAGGACTTATGTGTTTTAAAACTGGAAATTTGTCGCCTTTGACCCCCTCTTTACTCATTTCGTCCACTCTCCACCCTCTGCCTCTGGTAACCAACAATCTGTCCTCTGTAGCTATGAGTCCAGGGTTTGTATATTTGTTTTAATATTCCACATTTAAGTGAGGTCATATAGTGTTTGTCTTTCTCTGTCTGACTTATCTCACTCAGCGTAATGCCCTCAAGGTCCATCCATGTTGTTGCAAATGGCAGGATCTCCTACATTTTATGGCTGAATAATATTCATATATATTATATATATATCTCACATTTTCTTTATGCACTCCTCCAACAACCTAAGTTCTTTCCATGTCTTGGCTCTTGTAAGTAATTCCATAATGAACATGGGGTACAGATATTTTTTGAGAGATAGTGAGTTTATTTTCTTCAGATGAATACCCAGAAGTGGAATTCTTGCATATTATGGTAGTTCTATTTTTAATTTTTTGAGGAACCTCTGTACTGTTTTCCATAGTGGCTGCACCAATTACATTCCCACCAAGAGTGCAGAAGGGCTCCCTTTTCTCCACGTCTTCAGCAACATTTGTTATTTGTGTTCTTTTTGATGATGGCCTTTCTGACAAGTGTGAGGGGATATCTCATTGTGGTTTTGATTTGCATTTCCTTGATGATTAGTGATGTTGAGCACCTTTCCATGTGCCTGTTGGCCATCTGTATGTATTCTTTGGAAAAATGTCTATTCAGGTCCTCTGCCCATTTTTTAATCAGATTGTTTGACTTTTGGCTATTGAGTTGTATGAGTTCTTTATATATTTTGGATATTAATCCCTTATCAGATATATGATTTGCAAATATTTTCTCCCATATGAAAAGGTTGCCTTTTCATATTGTTGATGGTTTCCTTTGCTGTGAAGATGCTTTTTAGTATGATGTAGTCCACTTGTTTATTTTCACTTTGGTTAGCTTTGCTTTTGATGTCAAATCCAAAAAAAATCATCACCAAGACTGATATCAAGGAGCTTACTGCCTATATTTTCTTCTAGGAGTTTTAAGATTTCAGGTCTTATGTTCAAGTCTTTAATCTATTTTGAGTTGATTTTTGTGTATGGCGTAGATAGTGGTACAGTTTTATTCTTTTGCATGTGATTGTCCAATTGTCCCTGCACCATTTAATGAAGACATTATACTTTCCCCATTGTATATTCTTGGTTCCTTTGTCATAAATTAATTTACTATATTTGTGGGTTTATTTCTAGGTTTTCTATTCTGTTCCATTGATCTATGTGTCTGATTTTATGCCAATCCTATACTGTTTTGATTACTATAGCTTTTAAATATAGTTTGAAATTAGGAAGCGTGATGCCTCCAGCTTTGTTCTTTCTCAAGAACGCTTTGATGATTTGGGGTCTTTTGTGGTTCCATACAAATTTTAGGATTGTTCTATTTCCATGAAAAATGCCATTGGAATTTTGATATTCTATGTTTTAGATCTGGAATTTCCATTTTATTCTTAATAAATGTCTTTCTCTAATGTGGTTTTGCATTGAATCTGTAGATTACTTTGGGTAGTGTGGGCATTTTTGACAATATTAATTCTTCCAGTACACGAGCATAGAACATTTGTGTCTTCAGTCTCTTTTCTTGACCACTGTTTATAATTGTTGTCCAGGGAGGGTTAGTCCAAGGAGCTACTGCTCCACTACAAAAAGCTTGATGTCCTGTATTCTTTTGAACTGTCAGATTTTGGAAGCATTCCTACCTAAGGACCCTATTTCGAGAAATAATTATTCATAAATTGTATCTTTTCTATGGTATGTTTTTATTGAGCTATCAAACCCCATAACATACTCAGGTCTCATAATAGAATCTTTGATACAAAGTGGATCCCCATAAATATAATATATTTTATTTGCCCATACTTTCCATTCATTTAATAAGTAAATATTTACTGAAGGCTCAGTATGTGCCATGTCATGAGATGGGGGTGAAATTGAGAATACAACAAGCACAGTCTCTCCTTTACAGAGCTTACATTTCAGTGATTTCTCACTCTTCTGTGTATAAGAGAAGAGAAAAAAGAGAGAACAAATCTTGTTCATACAAATCTTATTGGAATAAAGTAAAACAGAATGACCTCAACGTACAGTCTTCTCGTAGGTCCTGGAAAACACTGGAAGTAGAAGTGGGGATGAACCTTGTTTGGGAACCAGCGTGGAGATGCCAAGCTCCAGGTGCTGAGTGGTTTTACTCAGCACAGAACTGGACTTACCTGCCTTGGAGTCCTGAGGTCACCTGTGAGGTCTGTGCCTCACGCTCCCACACCCACCCCGTGCAGGACGCTTCCTTTCCTGCCCCTTGAATGCAGTGGATGCCCCAGGGCAGCGTCAATTTCCTGACTCCGAGTTAAGGAAGACGCTTCCCAGGGCTGGGGAATTAGGGGAGAACTGACTTGATTTGACCCTGTATTTGGGGCTAAAGGGCAGATGCTACGGGTGGGATGACAAAGCCTCCCCCGTGTGCCAGGAGGGCTGGTTTTCCTCCCAGACCTGCCCATCGTAGACGCTCACTCTTTTTAGGGATCAGTTTTCTCTCCCACAAAGTGTGCCAGCCGGACGGTCGCTATTTCTCCGTGAAAGACCAACGGGGCACTTGTATCCTGAGAAAGAAAGAAACCGATTAAACAGACGAGGATGTTTACATCTGACAGGAGTCAGCTCTTCTTGCCCCTCACCCTAAACCCCATCTTTAATGTTTAAGCCCAAGGCATGAATCTCTAATTGCAAAAGCAGATATATATTTGGGGTTCAGGTGAGACTATTTTAGAGGCCAGGCAGGTCTCGTAGGCCCCTAGGGTGTCGGGTGCACGCAGATGCAGACACACACACGCACACACACACACACACACACACACACACACACATCCCTGAGTCTAAGCCCAAGGTCCACACTGAACACAGACATTCTTAGGTGGAGCGTTAAGTCCCCTCTAAATTCTAAGTGTAAACTGCATTAAAATTCAGCCTGTGATTCTTCTGGCCCAGAGGCCGCAGCGTCCTACACGTCGGGCTGCTCCGTGAGCCTTCCCGGCTTTGCGGGGTGCTGGGTGCTGTGCTTTCCATGTCGGAGCTGGGAACGCCCCACTCGTGGTCTGCGCTCCCCTGGGCATCACTGGTGCCAGGACCTGTCAGTGAGCCAGGGAAGGTTGTTGAATCATGTCCATCTGAGCCCAGCCTCCCAGCTGACCTGGAACACTGGGGAAGCGACCAGGACGAGGAGGGAGCGGACGGGGCTGACCCGCAGGCAGGTGGCATCCTAGCTGGATGGGTCCAGGAGGTGCCTTAGACACTGCGCGAGGGGGTCCCCAGAACTTGATCCTCCTTTCTGGAGACCATCCCGCCGGGAGGGCTCACGTCTAGATCTGGGTGCACCTGTCTGTCCCCAGATATCCACATCCAAGTCCCTTCGGAGTCTCTCTGTTCCACAAAGGCCGCTCCCAGGATGACAGCCAGGAGCTGCAGGCCCTCCGGTCGGTGCCTCCCCCGGGCCTCAGTGAGCGCATCTCGGGGGACATCGCAGGTGCAGGGGAACCCACTCCCTGGGGCAGAGGCCGTGGGCCTTCCTCACCTGCCACAGTGTCTGTCTGACACGCTCTTCAGAACCTTTGTGTCACCAGGTTCCTATAAAACTTGTCCTCTGATTTGCTATTTTAGCAAAGAGTTCCCAGGCCTTTTTTTTTTTTTTTTTTAATTTATTTATTTATTTACATTTATTTTTGGCTGTGTTGGGTCTTCATTTCTGTGCGAGGGCTTTCTCCAGTTGCGGCGAGCGGGGGCCACTCTTCATCGCGGTGCGCGGGCCTCTCACCGTCGCGGCCTCTCCCGTTGCGGAGCACAGGCTCCAGACGCGCAGGCTCAGTAGTTGTGGCTCATGGGCTTAGTCGCTCCGCGGCATGTGGGATCTTCCCAGACCAGGGCTCGAACCCGTGTCCCCTGCATTGGCAGGCAGATTCTCAACCACTGCGCCACCACGGAAGCCCCCAGGCCTTTCTTTATGCAAGTGGCTAAATGGGAAACCCAGGCCGAAGGAGGGTGCAGCCCCCGCCCTGCCCAGGGGCTCCTGCCGGGGGCTGTCTGTGTTGGAGACTATGGCGGAGGGTCCCTGAGTCAGCAGGGCCTCCCTTCTCCGCCGGGAACCCAAATCCACTGCCGTGAGGAGAAGTTCCCAGCACAACCTGCACAACCCGGAGGGCCTTCTGGACGCGGGGGCCGTCGGCTCTGATGAGGCAGTTAGGCCGATCGCACACGGGGGAGCCAGGGCCCACTGGCTGCAAAGAGCTTTCTCCCACTGCGGCCACAATTCTCCAGGTTCGAGGTACAGGCTTCAGATATTCTGTACAGAAAGGACTTCTAGGTTGTAAAAGTGATTGAGACGCCTTTCACACTCTCAAAACACAAAATGTCTTGTGGTCGTCGTGTGCCCAACACTTAGCACACGGGGGCCGTCATCTGTGGGACACGGGGAATCCACATTCCTAGGCCGCGGGGAGCTAGATGCGGCACCCTGAGCTAAGCTTGAATGGAGGACCCTCAGCGACCGGGGTTAGGGTCTCCCCTCCCCGTCCTGCTCGCGCTGTCGCCTGGGAGAGAATGGTGCCCCCTTGACCAGCTGGAGGCCCCACGGGCAGCAACAGGGGTAAGTCCAGCTGTAGCTGTTGAGGCTGGTTGAGCCGGAGGCCGCGTTCGGGCCGAGTCCAAGAACAGGACAGCATCTGCACCTCCTCCAGGCACCCTTCGTGCCGAGAAAGTACCCCGAGTCTTACCTTCTGAGAGCTGACACCCCTTGGCCTAGAGGCCAGGCCTGGGCCATCCCCTTGGGCCCTCGGAGCTCTCGGCACCTCGGGGCCCTTGCAGTCGTGTTGGCGGTGATTCACACGACCTGAGGGTGGTGCGTTTTCGTGTGTGTAGGGGTGTGTGTGTGTGCATGCGTGCTCACTGGTGTCTGTGTCTGTATTTCAGGAGGCGGGGACGTGAGCCTGGGCACCTCCCTTTACCTTTCCTTGGATTCCTCCTCAGGGATCCTGCACCTTCCTCAGTCAAAGTGAGCTTCTGATGGAGACTCAGGCTTAGAGCTAGGTAGTTTCTTTGGACATTTCAACTTTCTGAGTCTGGTTCTAAAATAATAACTGAAATTTTAAAATACCATCGTTTCCCATTAAAATCTCAGGAAAGATTATTGGACTCTGTGATTGTTACTGACGCGAAACAATGAATTAAATGAAAATCACCCCTTATTAGCGTCTTGCATTTTCCCGTGTAGAGATAGTTTACTCAGACTGGGTTTTCCAGCTATTCAGTGTTAGGATGTGAAACTGGTAATTACGACTTTGGGAAAAGGAAGAACTAAACCCACAGAAGAATGAGAAAAATCTGTCACGCGGTAAAATTTGATTATAAAAAAACAGTTGCCCTTTTTAGCCCCAGTGTTCGGATCTGAGTGCTGCCAGCTTCCGCCAGAGCCCCCGAGGCCGGGACGCTCTGTCCTTCATCCTTCATCCCCGGGGCTGGGCCAGGCTGCTGCAGCCCTGGTGGCCAGTGTTTACGTCCAGCACAGACTCTGGCTCCCCAGAGGTAGATTCTTGTCAGCTTTGCCAGCAGACTGCCAGTTTATGAACGTGACCGTATTTTCCTACACCGACACGTACATCACCACCCGCGTCACCATCGAGGTGATTTGTTATGAGCACAGGTTGACGGCCTTTTTCCCAGAGAGGACTGTGAGATTTCGGTGGGTCCGCGGTTCTCATGTGTGAGGACAGGCCTGACTCCTCATCTGTTTCTGATTCTCGTGGGTCTTAGGAGGCCAGGCGGGGCCCATCTGTAAAAGTGGAGAACCCTGTGAAACGCCCCGGGGCTCGCTTTCAAGGCGGCTCAGCTATTGACGATCCAATCAAATCATGCAGTCTTACTGGACATCTGTTAGTCTTCAGAAGGGCTTATTCTGTTTCTTCCAACTTCAGTCACTGGGAAACCAGAGGACCCTAATGGGGGGCAGGAAGTGCTCGAAACCGAGGGGAAGATGCAGCGTTTGGGGAGCGTCCGCACTTCACTCACTCCTGGTCCATTTCTCTGTATCACAGGGGCCCTGGGCAACGTCCAGCTCACAGACTCATCAAATGGACGCTTCATAAAAGGCTTGAAAATAAACCCCCATTTAAAAGTAATGCAAACTCACTGTCGTAAAATTCAAAAAAAAAAAAAAGAAAGTAATTAATCTCACCACCTAGAGATAATCAACCATATCATTTGTGTGTATTTACATTCAATTTTTCATATATATATTTTTATAAAATTTAGTTTATGCTGTATTTTGAACCCCATTTAACATCATAACAAACATTTTCCCATACCAAAAAAGCTAATTTTAATGGCTGAATTATATTTTGCTGTGTGGATGATTTCCTTAAGTTATCAAACCTAGGGTACATGTATCATTAGTGGTATATAAGATTATTTTAGCTAGCATACAGATAAATATTTTTATTCTAATAGCAATGTTAATTAGCATTCATTTGTTTCAGTGAGTTTCTTATATTAAAAAAAGATTTATCTTTAGAGAGCATAGACATTGAAGTACAATTTATTTTATAGCTGGCAGCGTTCCTCATGCCTTTCACCTCTCATCAAGGGGTCCTCAAGGTAGGAGATAAAATGTCAGTGGTCACTTGGGCTTGGAGTGAAGTCCAGAAATTCCGAACTGATACCTGATCATTAATTCCATATCTTTTTTTAAAATATGCTAATTCAAAATAAAACTGTTTGACTTCCAAGCTTACTTCTCCTTAAGAACTTTCTTTAGTCTCTGATTAGCCCAGAACTATACTGGACTCTGAAGATTTTCTGAACTAAATGAGGCCCCTTTTCCAAACTAATCTCATCTAGATCTGTAAGATAAACCATATCCAGAGAAATTTGTTAGTTTTCCAGTATTTCCCAAAATATTGGAACATTCACTAGGTTAATGATTGATTACCAACGATCCAACTATTCTGTGAAGACAGCAGCCTTATCTTTGGTACAATATGATAGTAGGTACATAATTTCCAAATAGATACTTCTCAATCGATTCAATTTCAAAGTAGATTTAGAATTTCTGTTTGTTTGATGGGGATCATATGTTTTTATTCAAATTAATAAATGAATTTGGCACATTAAGAATGACCTGCTTTTGTTATCATAACATGGTAACTGCAATAAATTCTACAGGAAAATTTTTTTTTTATTTACTTATTTTATTTTTGACTGTGTTGGGTCTTCGTTTCTGTGCGTGGGCTTTCTCTAGTTGCGGCAAGCGGGGTCCACTCTTCATCGCGGTGCGCGGGCCTCTCACTATCGCGGCCTCTCTTGTTGCGGAGCACAGGCTCCAGACGCGCAGGCTCAGTAATTGTGGCTCACGGGCCCAGTTGCTCTGTGGCATGTGGGATCTTCCCAGACCAGGGCTCGAACCCGTGTCCCCTGCATTGGCAGGCAGATTCTCAGCCACTGCGCCACCAGGGAAGCCCCCAGGAAAAATTTTTAAATGTTAATGTGTATCGGAGAAAAATATGTAGGAATACTGCATATTCCTATTATGTCTTGGATATTATTACTTAGGATGAAGCTAAGTAAAAAGAAGGGTAGTTGGTTTAAAGTAGACGTTAAAAAAAAGTGTTAAAGTGAGTAAAAATACAGGTAGTTGACGATGGTGTAGCAAACTGAGGGTCTGAAGTCTGGGATGTGAGGCTCTTGATGGACAGTCAGCTGTTTCCAGTGTTTTGCTACATGAACAGCCTGACGTGGCTCTTTGTGTGTGTGATTATTTCTCTAGGATGGATTCCTGGGAGTGGGATTCTAAGGTTAAGAGCCAACATTATGAATAGTAACCCTGGTTCAGGCTCCAACAACAGTGAAATCCTAGAAAAATAATTTTGCCTCTTGATTTCCTAGTGCTTTTATCAGTGAAAGATAGAAAAATTAAATTCTTAATTCATAGGATCGATAAAGTAATGCAGATCAATTGAACATAAGCCCCAAGATCTTGGATCTCCGAGTCCCTCCTCAGTTGTGTGTGTGACGTCAGTTCTGGCAGGTATACCTGAGCGCACCTGTCCCGAGTCCACTCCTGTCTCCTCTGCCTTCCCTCCCTCCCGTTCTGCCTGCACCATGGACCACCGCTCCCAGCAGGGATGCCCCCAGTTCCTTCTCTTGTTTAAAGTTCTAATGACTAATGATTATCTAATAATTGATAACCATACTCAGCAAATGAACTGCTATAGTTCTCCGCAATCAGTATTTCTTAGGAAAGGGAAAGGTTTATTTTGCTTGAGAAAATGGTAAAATTATTTAAAGTTCTTTTTTGGAAAAAGTTTTATTGACAGTTGACCCAATAACTTCCTCATCCTGCCCAGTCTCTTTCCAGAGGTGGAATGAACTACTAGCTACATATGAATACTTTATTTTGTGTGTATTGCAGACTCTGTAAAATACAGCAAGATCAGGGGAACCAGGAGGAAAAAAAGGGGTCAGAAGACAGGTCAGGTCCTTCTAAGTGTGACCACGGCAAGTTCAAATACAAAATGCATGCATGCAATTCCGTCTTTACAGGTTGTCAGAGGTCAGCCCCGATCACATATCGAGAATGAAACACAGTCGCCCTGTGACCTGAGCCACTCCTACTGCCCCGGGCGTGGTCTCTGCCCCCTGCCCCCTCCACCCCGCTCCTGCAGGACAGCGGCTTTCGGAGGGTGGGGAGGGGCTCCTGTGATGGGGAAAGGCTTCGTCTCACTGCTCTGCTCTTTTTTTAGCCACACTATGTGGACTGTTTTGCAATCAACATTAAAAAGAGTGTAGGAGATTTTTCATTTCCCCAAAGTGGACTATATTGTAAAAGGAGTGTAAAACACGACTCTGAGAAAGAGCTCTCGTGGGGCTTCAGCATGTGTGAAGCCCCCAGACTTGTTTGTGAAAATGTGGAGCTGGTGTGGGTTTTTCTGGAGAGAGCGTTCCCAGCCTTAGATTCTCAGAGGGTTTCTGACCTTCAGAAGGTCACGCGTCGCCCATTCAAGTTCCAGCGGAACCGTCTAGCAGGGATCCGGCTCCGCAGCTGCTGTGTGGACACGTCTGAGCCGCGGCTGCTCCCTGGCCCTGGGTGAGAACCGGTGTTAGATGCTACGACTCGTGCGGACAAGGAGCCGGGGTCGTCACAGCCTCTTTTACCAAGTGCGATGCGCCTGTGGCCTCCAGACGCCCCTTCTGCAGGCGGGAACCCCTCTCCGCACACTGCCCCGTCCTGGGGCTGCCCTGGCTTCTCCTCCCTCCTTCTGGTGCTACAGACGCCGCACAGAAGGCTGGCACCCGGACCGGCACCCTGAGGGGTCCCCGAGAGGGATCCAGGTGGGAGCGGATCTCCCGGGCTTCTGAGCAATCGCGGGGACCCCGAGGTCCCCCCCACCCACCCAGGCAGAGCTGCCTCTACACTGAGGGACTCCTTCTTTCTCACGGGTTTGAACCACAATGACCCCAAAACATTATGTTTGGACTTGAAAGACAAGCTTATTTTTAAAGTTGAACTTCCTACATGGCTGCACATAGCATCTTTTAATGTTAGTGTTTCAGTGTGAACTCAATTGAGAGTTTCAGCAGAGCCAAAACACACAGTCGCGCTGTGGGAAAGTGCCTTGAACTGGAGACCCCCCGCTCCCCGCTGCGTGAGGGGTTCAGCCTGGACTCGACTTCCTGCCCGGCTGAAGCCGGGAACCCGTGGAGCCCACACGCCGGGGCCTTGCAGGGGTCCGGGGAGGGAGCCATCCGCGCCCGGGAGCAGGGGTGATGTTTCAGACGGGGTGTGAAGGGGTTTCCTGGGGAGACGGGCTCACCGGACAGTAGGGACCCTGGGTTAGGGGTCCAGGGAAGCAGCTGAGGCCTCCTTGCTGTAAGTCCATGTCCACCACAAATGGGGGCTTTCCCGCCTACAGTCGAATTCTCTCTTGACCTTGTCCGATTCTCAGGATAGAGAAATTTGCACTCGCCGTGCTAGTCTGCGGAGACCCTCAAGGAGGGTTCGTCCTGACTCATCCCCTCCCCAGAGAAGGGGCACCTACTCTTTGAAAGGCTACACTCCAAGATCTAAGCCACGATGGGGGGCACTGGAGCCATCATAGTGAAGGGGCAGCAGGAAAGTGACGCTGCTGGGGTCTCCCCAGGGAGACAGACGCAGACGCGTTGAATACGCCCTCCTCGGAGCTCCCAGTGGTGATCACTGATCCTGGGGAGAAGTGGGGGTGGTCCCGGTGTGTGTCTGTAGATCCCTTTACCCTTAGAGACCCACTTTGTTGGCCGGGGTCGAGATGGTGCACAGAGGCCTGGCCAGCAGGAACACTGCTCTTCTGACTCAGTCCAGGAGAAGCCCCAGGGGCAGGAATGAGGGGCGACAGGGGGGACAGAAAGGACGGAAGGTATCAGGACTTTGTCCCCAGCTGGCCTGCTGTGGGCTTAACCGACTCCTTTCCCGTTAGGTCCTGTGACCCAAGGTCTTTCTTAAAAGCAAGTAGCAAAGATACAGACTTTACATTTGGTGCAGTCAATTTGGAAAACGGTTTGGCAGTTTCCCAAAATGTTAAAGATAGATGTACTATATGACCCAGCAATTCCACTGTTAGGTATCTACCCAAGATAAATGAAAACATCCAAATCGCCTGTCCACACAAAGACTTGTATGTAAATATACATAGTAGACTTATGCATAATGGCCAGAAAAGTGGAGATGATCAAAACGTCCATCACTGGTGAATTGATACACACACTGTTCCATATCCACTCAGTGGAATATTATTCAGCCATAAAAAGGAATGAAGTACTGACACCTGCTACAACCTGTATGAACCGCAAACATATTATGCTAAGTGGGAGAAGCCACTCACTAAAGACCATGTAGTGTATGGTGCCATTTTATGAAGCTTCCAGAAAAGGCAAATCTGCAGACACAGAAGTAGATTGGTGGTTCCTGGGCCTGGGATGGGAAGGGGAGTGACCGCAAGTGGGTGCAAGGCTCCTTTCTGGGGGATGGAAATGTTCCAAAATTAGGTTGGAGTGAAGGCTGCACAATTCTATCAATTTACTGAAAACCATTCCATGTGTACTCAAGAGAGTTAATTGTGTATACAGGCATACACATTATACCTCAATAAAGCTTTTTTAAAAGCATCTCTGGGGCTGTCTCTGCAGACACAGTCAAATGTTTTTGACTCTGAAGGAATCCCCTCAAGTCAAATTTGCCCCAAATACCACAGATATCACATGACCAGGGGGCTTACGTTAACACACATCTGAGAAGCATTAAAACCAAAAGCACCCTGCGGGAGGATCCCCGGGAGCAAGGCCCTCTCTGTTAGCCGGTGGGAATTTGCCTTTGGGTGACATTCCCTCTGGTCTGAAGGTATGGCTGACACAGAGCCTGTACACCACAACCAAACACGCAGTTAAGACCAACTACCCCGTTGGCTGCTTCTGGGGAGAAGAGCTGGGAATTTCCCAAGGTACCAACTCCATGCTCACCTGGCGGCAGGTCAGGGCAACGCACCCTGCAGACGACGCGGGTGGATCTACACGCATGGGCGCTTGGCCTCGGAACCTCGTGAAGACAAAAGAACAAAGAATGAAAAACAGACAAAATACATCAAAAATGGCACAAACATGGACACAACGTACATACGTGGGTTCTGGATTACATAGGACTCTGCTCGCGGCCGCAGCGGGTTTTTGGCCAGGAGGGGAATGGCTGAGGAGGGGACGCAGCTGGTCTTCTCTCCACTTAGCTCGGAACTGGCTGGATTTGTTTCTAAAATCTGCGTGTATTAATTTGGTAAATTAAAGAGCAAAGATGAAGAAAGTGGGGAGGTGTGGCTAAGTCATCGGCACCTGCTTGGGAGAAGGTCCAGCTGGGTCCCGTGGGCCCTGGCCACCCGGCAGCACTGATCAGAGCAATCTGGTGACGGAACCCTTCATCCCGCTCCCTGCCTATTGGGTCCTGAGCCTCCCATCCGGATGAAGACGGGATTAGCACTGTGAAAGCAGGTGACGGTTTGTCCCGGGAAGCTGGCGCTGGTAAACCACGTGATGGGCCGAGCCTGATTGTTTTCAAAGGTGGATTTAGCCTTTCATCCTGAAAGGAGCTGTGCCCACAGCACCAGTGGGGGAACACCCCTGCCAGCCTTCCGTTTATAACCTCTCCCTCCTCTGTGAACAGTTATAGTTGTTTTAAGGCTTCTTGACCCCAGCGACCGCATCTTTATAAACAATTCTTTATTCTCTCCACGTGACCGTCCTCGGCACAGACATCAAGAGAAAATTGCCTGGTGCCTCTGATCCAGGGTTCCCCGGGGGCCTAAGGTGGAGAGGCTCACAGTGGAGATGGAATATTTTCCATCCTCAGGGGCTGGAGACCACAGGCCCTGGAGACACATCCAGCTTCCAGCCTGTTTGGTTACAGCCCTCAAGCTAAGGATGGTTTCCATATTTTCAAATGCTGAAGAAAAGTCAAAAGAAGGTTTCATGACGTGTGAAAATGATATGAAATTCAAGCTTCGGTGTCCATACATACAGCTTCATGGGAACAAGACCACCCCCTCCTTTGCGTATTTGGGCTACAGGAGCAGAATTCAGTTGTGATGGAGAGGTAGGATGCCTAAGGATTTACTCTCTGGCTCTTTCCCGAAAACGCCTGGCAACCCCTAGCTTAGCGGGTGACCCCGGCGGCAGTCTTTGGTAGTAACAGCACAGGGGGCTTGGGGTTGAAGTTCTCCTTTTAGATTCCAGTGAATGGGCCACTCGAGCGGGCGGGGTGGGGGGGTCACTGCAGCTGCCGGGAGAGTGTAACAAGCTGCTTCTGCAATTAGCCGAGGTGCCACGTGGCATATTCAGAGTCTCGGATGTGCTGCACAGCAGTTATGGGACAGTATCATACCCAAAGCACGGTGGCATGTGCACCGCTGATTTAAGAATAGCTTTCCCGGAAAAAAAGAAACATCAGTTGCATAAACATGGTAATTCTGGACATGCTAATGGGAATGTATGTGAGTTACTTTTAATGTGTTGCCTCACTCCCTGGAAAGGCGGCTTCCTGGGGGCTGTGTCCTGCTCAGGTTTGCAACCCAAGGTTCTCACGGAGCTCCAAGATGTCAGGGACCCTGAGAGCAGGGTTTTGAAATCGTTAGTGGGTTGTGACATCCTTTCAGTGGACCTACTTCTGGCATTTTGAAAATGAAATAGGACAGAATAGGAGTTATAGGTCAGAATAGAAAGACAGATTAAGTGAGAACATATGAATCACACAGAGGGAGTTTCCCTTCTATGCATGCGTGACGGCTGGTGGAAACATCTTTCTTACCGTGGGGTGTGGTAAAGCAAGTCTGAAGCCCCTGCCTTGTGGATGTGTTTGAGCTGCGCTTGGCGGGTACATTTAACAGCAGCCGTGATGTGTGATACAGGGTTGCACAGATGCACCGGGGCAGGGAGAGCTGGGGGGTGGCCCGTGAGGACCATCACCCCCAGTCAGCACCTCCCCAGCACCGGCCGTGGGCTTTACACTCAGCCGAGAGCCGTGAAGGTTGCAAAGCAACAGATGCCACGGTTCCCGTCCTCAGGAAGCTGACAACCTATGGCGGAGGAAGGCTCATGCCTGCAAATCGGTAACAAAAGCTCAGGGAGGTTTAGCCGTCCTGGAGAACAGCTCTGGTCAGAGGTGGAAAACAGGCCTGCCTGGAAAAGGGTGCTGGATGATGGCCCAGTGAGGTAGATTGTGCAGTGCAGAATGTTTATTCTTCACGGCTCAGTCAAGACAGAAGCCTTCCCATCCAAGACTCCAGCCAAAGCCCCCGCCCCCGGGGCTGAGGGGTGACCCCCTCTCCTCCACTCTCCACTCCCGCCCGCTCCCAGCGCCCCTCGGGGGCCGGACAGCCCTTCCTCCTCACCTGGACACAGCCCCTGGCGCAGACAAGCAGTCCCATCAACTCTGATGATAACTTGATGAGTGGAGAGATTTGGGGAGTCGTTGCTCAGTTACCTTCTAACTGTGCGAATGGTGAGCTTTAAACGTCCCTTTAGGTCCGAGATGAGAAGCTGGGGCAGCTCGGGGGGATTCCCTGTTCCAGGTGCTTTTGGAAGTGAAACAGGTTCCTGGGAAAAGTGTAAGTTCTCTTCAACCACATGACGGAGGCCCACCGATGCAAGACGGCCGTAAAAGAGATCCACAAACAAACTGCTTAAAAAAATCTTAGAATAGCTGTCATCTCTATGAGTTTATGCTTTTACACAAACTAAGACCTTTAGTTTTACCAAGATTCCAATCCAGTGTCTGGCCCTGCCCATCTCTGTGTTGTGTGAACCATCCGTCGGAGGTACCAGCTCAGGAACCTGTGTTTGAATCCAGCTGGTTTATTTCATTCCATTTTGTAGCAACTGAATGTAGATCTGAGCTTTGCTTTTTGAAATGATGACTTTTTCCTTCAGGTAGGATACTTGGTGAGAGTCAGCAGCTGTTTAAACTCTGACTAAGAAGATGCACAAAAAATGAGGGGTCTCCTCTTCTTCTACCTAAGAGCATTTACTGAAACAGGAGTTCCCATGACTAAGACGTTGGTAGAAGGACCCCCATGCTTCACATCCTAGATGATTTTCAAAGCAGAAAAAGCCACTGCTGCCGAGACAGAAGTGAGCTGACAGACACTCGCCTCCTGAGTGGACGGGGCCGGGGGCCTGTACTCACTGCCCTGGGAACATCACCTTCTCAGGCCAGCGGCTCCCTGCCGGGTCAGTACAGGTGATCTACTCCACGCTTTTGGGAGGATTCAAATGTTACGTAGTCTGGACAGACTGTAATTCATTTCAGATTGCCCCTACTGATGGAGAGCTGGATTGTTTCTAATCTCACTCTGACAACCCTGAATGCCTGTGGTTATAAAACAGCTACTGGTGAGATAGATGCCTAGACTCTAGATAAATTCACAGATTCTTAGGTTCCTAGACTCTCAATCTCCAGATTTCTAATTGCTGGGGTCAAAGGTCTGCATCTCCTAAACAATGATGGATGCCACTTATTGCCCCTCAAAACGCTGGTGCCACCTGCATCCCCACCAGAGCAGGCGTGAGGGTCTGTCCCACACTCTCACCAGCTCGGGGTGTTTAACAAGCTTTGATTCCAACCGCCTGCTTTCTGAAGAATTATAACAGAGAGAGAGGAAGAAATACCCTAGCTTTTCCCTTCCGCCTGCTTCCAGGCCCCACCAAGGCCTCCCACTGCCCAAACCCACGGGGGGGAGCCTGCATCAGGGAGCTGGGTGAGGAGGCCTCAGGGGCGGGGGGCCAGCAGACTCTGCACTGTCCCTGCTCCCCCGAGGGCACCGACGCCCGTGACGTCTCCGCAGCCCGGCCCTGGGCTCCCGGGTCCCCTTGTTCGGACATTCGATCACTGGTGCGACGAATACTCAGTGACTCTCTGTACACATCGGTCCTCGCGCAGGACCTGGGGCCAGAGAGAAGGACCACATCCCTCCCTCGCAGCCCCCCTTCCCTCTGCGCAGTGATCCTGGGATGAGCCTGAGTCTCAGGGACGCCAGCGCAGGATCTCAAGGCCACGGGCTCTCACCGGGCTTTGTCTGCATCTCCTGAGGATCCACCGTTCTCCCTGCTCTGGTCCCACGGGCATCAACGTGGGTGCTGAGCACCCTGGGCCTGGGCGATGCACAAGGCCTGCTGGGCTCAGCTCTCCCCACGCAGCCGCCGAGCCCAGGTCTCAGAACCCCCAAAACACATTCCATAAGTCACCTGCCTGCTTAAAACCAAATGCATTTTGAAAAGTCTGGTCTCAGACTGAAATTTACTCCAAAATCTATACTTTTGGGCCAAGTAGGAGCTCCCTCTCTCCTTTTAAACTGATTTTTTTTTTTTTGCGGTGAGCCAGACCCCAGCTTACCCGCCCCTGGCTCCTGCTCCGAGTGCCCCT
This sequence comes from Balaenoptera ricei, assembly GCF_028023285.1. Lineage (NCBI taxonomy): Eukaryota > Metazoa > Chordata > Mammalia > Artiodactyla > Balaenopteridae > Balaenoptera > Balaenoptera ricei. Next base: position 1,081,650 of record NC_082649.1, on the reverse strand, counting down.
CTGGAGCCTTCGAAGCTGCCAGACGTGAGGCCTTGTGAGTCGTTGACTTTCCGGCGTGCAGCTGTGCTGTCACCCGAAGCGCTGTGTTATGGCCACAGCAGGGCTGTGCTTCTATCACCCGAGCACGGCCTCAGAGATCCTATTCCCTATGCAGTTGGTTTACCCCAAACACGGGGCCATTCCGACCCCCTGGAACCGCGCCCTCTGCACTGCTCATGGTGCCTCCCCACGAGGTGTCTGGACACGAGCGAAGGACTTGCCAGCTGTCCTGCCCCTTCGAGAAGTCACTCAGCTCTAAACTGATCTAAAACTCATTTCCTTACGTCTACTTAGCTTCGAAGTCGTCACTGTTTCCAAACTGCATCTGTGCCAAATGAGCACTGAATAGATTGTACTGGGTTAAAAGCTACTGCTCCCCTCTGCCCCCCAAAACCCTGCCAGGGGTGTGAAACAATGGTATTTATTGGTGCTCACCTCAGATAACCAGAGCTGTTCTTCCTTATTTCTGTTTCTCTCTCTCTCTCTTTCCTCATATTTAATTTCACCTGCTTGCAATTACTGGGAAAAGAGAAATTCCGTTTATAATGTCTACATTCTAACATGTTACCTCATAACATCCCTCTGGGCGTGTCCTTTTAGAATTAATGCTACCAAGTAAGTAAACCTCAAGGGGTGCACACACACACACGCACACACACACACTCAGGGACACACATGTTCACGTGCGTGCCAAGAGCCTGTTGAAATAGATTAACCCCCAAATTAGAAAATTTCAGAGCTCTGTGTTCAGTCCTAATTGTATCTCAGCTATCTGGAGCCGTTACAAACAAGCCTTGAGTTAAATGCCGTGTTTATGTGGGCAGAGCCACATTCGCGTTGCCTGGAGGGCGGGCTCCCCCCTGGGTGGGGTGTTTCCCATGGTCACTGCCCAGCCGCTCTTGGCTGAGGTGGCTCGTGCGTGTCTGTTTGTAGAATAATGAACTGTTTATGTGACCCGGCCCATTGTGAGATCAGTCGGCCCCGCTGCTGGATTTATAAACACCGTCTGCCGGTGGTCCCTGTGTCACTTCGCAGGAAACAGGCCTCACCGGAGCCCCACATGGCCCCCCAAACACCAGGCTGAGCCCGGGAACCGACCGCGTTGTCACGCATCTTGGCCCCCAAACGACCACATTTAAATTCCCCTTTGTCCAGGCCTCCCAGGCGAGCCCTGAACAGTCACACGTGGCCCCCGAGAGGTGATGCCCCAGCAGGGTCGGGGAAGAGACGGCCCCGCTTCGGCTCCAGCCCCGCGCCTTTCTCTTTGTTCTGCAGCTCACGTCTCCCCCGCCACCGATGGCAGCTGCTCCCCGAAGATGAGATGGGTTTCTGCCCTCATCCCTCAAGAGGCCCCTTTTTTCCATCACTAAGGTTTTTCAAGCAGGAGAGATACACAGTGAAGTGTAGTTTTATGGTTTCATATCATATTTGTGTTTTCCAAAAAACGTTCAAAAAGATGTTCCTTCTCGCTTACAGAATATTCCTTTAATCAATTCCTTGGAAGAACCACGGGGCTGTATTTAAAATTTATTTCTGGATATTTACTTAAGGATAATTGCAAAGAAGATTGGCCCAAAGAAAACGTGAGCATTTGTCAGAGGGCAGTATTGTACTTTTTCTCCTGCTTTTACGTCTGTTCATAAGTCCCTACTTCTGGCCTCGATGTCGTGTGACATCAAGGCCACAGACTGGAAGGTTGGGGCTTAGAAGACGTAGCTTCAAAGGCTTCCTCTGCCTTCATCCAGCCAGGACGTCTTGCAGTGACCCTTAACCTCGCTGGGCCAGGGCCCTCCTTTGTCAAAGAACCGGGCTGGTGAGGGGGCGGGCATCCTGGGCCACAGTCTGTGGTCCTGAGCTTCCTGACATCATGACCCGTGTGACTCTAGTATAGAGTCGGCATAAGCCCGAGCATGTACTATTGGCTAAAAGAAAATAACATTTCTGGGTCTGTGATACCGTGGGCTTTGCTTCCGAAGGTGTGGAGCTACCTTGGGACAGCAGGAGGGGACCCGGGCAGAAAGCTGTGTCCTAACAGGAGTGTTGAAAGACATGGGGTCCTTCAGCAAAGAACCATCCGCTGAGGACGAGGTCTTGTTTTATCGCCTGTAATTTATCTTCCAGCAGGTCCACTGGGGAAGAAACAATCAACCAGGGGCTTTGACCCCAGGGGGCGTTTGTCAGGCCCTCTTTGAGTCGGGGGTGTCGTCAGGCAGGAAGATCTGCGAACCTCTGTATTTGCTGATCCCGTAACACAGAGCTAGTGCTCAGTCTACAAGCAGCTGGATGCACACGGCCCCGGGGAAGCACCTCTTTGGGTTCCAGGAACCAGGGGTAGAGACCGGACCTGCTGGAGTCACCCCGAAGGAGCCAGCCGTGTGGACCTACCAGGGCCCAAGGCGCCGGCCCCGCTTCCTGGGGACCCTTCTCGGCCAGGTCTTCACGTGGTCCTGCATCAAGAGCCACCGTTTAAGCTACCTGTGCAGGGAGCAGGGACCCCAGGTTACTCTTGGCCTTCCGTGGCCATGGCTTCAGGTGTCTGTGCAATTCTGTGGAGGGTCTGAGACGCAGACTCCCTTCCGCCACTGCCCGTTTGTGTGTAACCTCTCGAGACCTCCGTGCCCTTCCAGAGCGTGCGCGAGGGCTGCGAAGGGTCACCACCGCACCAGCTGTTTGCGGCTTCTCTGTATAAACCCTCGTGTTTGTCAAGCAGGTGAGCGGAGGGGACCAGCCGCTCCCTGCAGAGCTTTCCCCCTTTGGAACGTGTTCCCCACCTACTCACATAGGGTCTGCTGTCCTGCTTCCTCCTTCTGGTTCCCGGGGCAGCTGGGGGCTGTGAAACTCATCCCTTATTCCAGCTGCCTCTCCGGTCTGTGGCTGAAAGGCAGGGGCCCTGCTCTGTCCACGGAGCTGGGGATACTGCACCAGGCAATCACCTTCCAGCTGTGAGTTTTCCAGAAAATCAGAGGTGCAGAGAGCAGAGGGCCTGACTCGGAGGCCTTGGTGCAGCGGAAAGAGGTCCTGGTTAGACACGAGCAGACCTGGGAACCAGTCTAATTCTGCCACCGACTCTGTGTGTCTTCAGGTCAATGAGGCCACCTCTCTGGGCCTTCAGTTTCCTCATCTGTGAAAAGAATAGCATTCACTGAACGATTTCTAAACTTGCCCCCCAGCACAAGTGTATTATGATTCTTTAGCTTGAGAGACACGGGATTTGACATGTGGAAAGCAGGCTTGAAACTGGGGTTTAAGCAGATCTTCAGGCACTGCGTCTGGATCTAGTGGATTGGGCAGCTCCTACACCCACCCCACATTATCTCTCAGAGGCTCATGCCCCACCCCGTCCCTTGACCTGACCCAGTCAGGGCCTTGCCCTGCGTCGCTGCTCACAGGCCAGGGACAACTGAGGTAGCTTACGGGCCCAAGGGGAACAGCTGGGTTCTCAGGAGAGGTACGTGTCCTGTGCACTGCTGCACAGAGTGTAGCATTTCAAAAGAGGCACATCAAATCTAGTTAAAGGGATTACATTAGTAAATTAGAATTCTTGAAAGTCACAATCAACATCAAAAGGAAAATGTCTTAATTGTTCCATTTAAATTATAAAATGCTATTTTTACACAGTGAAAAACACCTAGTGTAATAGTTAAACACTTGATCCATTGTTAGTTAGAGCCTGTTTGTATTAATTAGGAACTTCACAGGTATTGTTAATAAACAAAAGATAATTTTAAGTAAACATTTAGAATGATGTTTGCTTTATGACCCTCCCTGGTATCTGTTTAACAGTTCTAACAAAAAAGAATTGGCAAACAATTATAAACTACAGAGTTCTGCTGGGTAAAAGTGTAAAACTATTGAGCGATTTTAAAGATGTTTTAAATAAGATAGTAAGTGATAATGTAAATTAATAAATATTTTTTAACATAAAAAATCAGGAGGCCTTTAATGAACTGAACTACATTGAGAACTACCAATATAGTCTCTGTGTCTATAAAAGTTAAAAAATTTTTAGTTATGATTAGCTTACTTTGGGGTTTGGGATTAAAAAGGTAACCCTCAGTCTATGTTTGAAAATCTGTGTATGGAAAAGAGGCTGGGTGGTGTCCGCCCCCAGAGCCAGGCCGGGGACAGTCCTCCTTGCCAGTCTGGCTTCAGGAAAGAAGGAAAGGTCCCAGCTGACCCCAGAGCCCCCGCCGGGCCCCTGTCATCAGCCACATCTACCCGCAGGGGAAGCAGCCTCCGGGCCAGGTACCGTTGTGGAGTGGGGACCCCGATGACCTTCAAACCACCAAACACGACAGGTCTTTGCTTCCGTTGCCAAGTGTGTTTGGGGGTCGGGGAGCTGCGGACGGTGCGGTGGACGAGCCGGAGTTGGGCTCTGCTTGTCTGTTCTCCTCGGAGTGGGCGTCACCGTGAGAGGATGATTAAAACACTTGGGAAGGGTCACTTCCAGCAACACGGGAGGGCGACGAATCCTCTTCCCCCAAAGCAACGATTATGCTGGACCAACTGCCCTGGTCACCTGAGTGCTCCAGAAACTGAGCTCTGCCCGAGGGGGCTTCAAGCTGGGAGCGGGCGCCGCTGGAGGGCTGGCTGGGCCCGGAGCGCTGTCCCTCCAGGCAGTGGCCTCCAGGGAGGCAGGGCGGGCAGTGGGCGGGGGTCTAGCTGGTGTTTACCGGGGACTCCGGGAGGTGGACCGCCCACGGGGGCTTAACAAGACCCCACAACTCCTGTCGCCCAGAGGCCATGCGCACGTCTGGACACCAGAGGGGCCTTGAGCCACCACGCACGCCTGGTCGACGGAGCGGGGGACACGGGAGAAAGCAGAGGCCCGCAGAGGCAGCCGCTGGGCAGCCGTGAGGCCGCCGAGACGGTGAAGGTGCCCCCGGCCCAGGCGTCAGCCCTGGGAGCGCCGGTGGGAGGTGAGTCATCACCTGTGCTGACTGGTCCTCCTCTGATCACTCAGCTCCTAGGCGGCCGGGCTTTAAAAAAGTCAAAAGAGAGGAAAAAACCTCAGCAGAGACGTCAGTGCCACACAATGAGAGTGACTAAACAAATAAACACGGAACAATAACAACAACAGTTCCCTAGGGAAAAGTCACAACCCCGAATTCCTACACCGGGTTACGTAAAATGTCCAAGAGGCAACAAGAAGTGGCAAGGCATACAAAGAAACAGGAAATCGTGCCCGGTACTCAGGAAGAAGGCGCGGCCCCCACGTGGAACGGAGACCTCTGGGTGGACGACCCCGGACTCCCTGACCCGCTGGGTCTGCAGGGCTGACCTGCTTTCCCTGTGGGAGGTCAGCACCCTCTCATTTGCTTGAAGACAGCCCCAGGCCCATTGCTTGCAAGACACCCTTTATCCCCCTTGGGACACCACACTTCCTGGTGACCAGACCAATAATTAAGGTCCAGTAGAGGTGCCAGACCAGCATGGCGGGTAGTGCAGACAGGGTCTGAGAAACCACAGAATTGGGTCTTCACAGGTAAGGCTGGAAAATGCCCCGACCAGCTCTGTTCTGCAGGAGACCCCAGAGAGCCTTCACCTACTGGAACTCGGGGGGACTGTTCCCTGTCACCCAGGGCTGAGAGTGGCTGCGGGCTGGTTACAGAATGGGGTCCCTGACGGCCCTGGGTGATAGGACACTGAAATCATCGGGAGAGCTGTCGGGAGCCAGGGGGACACAAGTTCCAGGACCAGCGGCAGTTCAGAGCCGCTTCTGGGGGTCCCAGTCCCCGCGCTCTTAGTGCGAGGTGGGTGGCAGCCACGTCATGGCCCCCTGCCCCGTGTCTGGAACCCAGAAAATTCTGACTGAAGCCCAGTGACGGAGAGTCTGGGTGTCGGAGAGGAGATAGCGTCGAATGAGGGGGGCGAATGGGAGGATGGAGGGGGAAGGGAAGGAGGAGAGGAGGCTTCCAGGAGACCCTCGTTCAGGGTCAGGAAGACTCAGGTGCCCATCTGGGGTGTGTGTGCATGTCGGATGTACACCAGTGTCAGGTGTGTGTGCTTGTGGGGTGTAGGCCTGTTTCTGGGAGGGTGTGAGATGCTCCCCCCTTTACACTGTGCTGACACTGGGGTTCGCTCCTTGCTTCCTGTGGTCCTTGGGCCACAGGACGACGGACGTTTTCTCAGGAGCAACCACAGCGCCGGGGCCTTTGGCAGCTGCAGTGGGTACAGCGAGTCCATCAGCCTCGGGACACAACGCAAAACCTCTCATTTCGCTACACTGTGGGCCAAACAGAGTTTTAAGAAAGAAAGAAAGGAAAATCAACACAGATGTTCAGAAATGGGTCAGAAGGCAGACTGCGTGAGCCGCTCTCTGATCTTGGGAGGCTGAGTCACCCCACAGAGGCCCTGGTCCCAGGACGAGAGGTAACTGCCCAGGAGTTTTCAGGACCACTGTTTCCACAGTAGAATTTCCAAGAACCTGGGTGGGAGGAAGACACCCCAAAAGTAACAGACGGTAAGGAGCAGCGTATTCGATGTTGACGGTCACTGATTTGATGCTAAATTGTGTGCGTGTGAACAGTCCCGGGTTCACTTGCCCGTTCACCCAGCAATTTGTTCAGGGTCTCCACGCAGCACACATGGTTCAGTCCCCTCGTCCGTGGCCATGGGGACAGGACGGGGACAGGACGGGGTCAGGGGGCATGAGTCTCTGCGCCCACAGAACCCATGTCCCAGCAGGGAGCTCGGACCCCACGTGCCACCAGGAGAAATCTGGGGTCGACGGGGGAGTTTCAGAGAAAGTGACCTGGCATCTGGGGTGTCGCAGCAGAGCAGAGGCTGTGGGAAGGAGGGAGACCCCGGGCCCCGCAGCCCCGAGTCGGGGCCGGAGACCCTGAGAACGAAGTAGCCTCGACGGCCGGACAAGGTGAGGACAGAGCGGGCAGAAGGGTCTGGAAGGGAGGCTGGGCTGCACAGGGGAGTCTGGAAGGTCGGGCCTTGTTCCCTCCGAGCTGAGATCAAAGCTTTCCTCCAGAAGGTGAGCCTCTGTCCCCGGGCCTCGGGGATGAGTGTCCTCGAGGGACACACCAGGATGGCCGTCCGGACGCCCGGGAACCCCCGTCCTCGCCTGGCCTTCCAGGCCCCTCACAGCGAGCACAGGGCAGTCTTCCTGAAAGGATAGCTTTGCATTTCGGGTTTCAAGGGACGAATTAGCCATGAAAGCGAAGTGTGAAAAGGAGCGAGTGTTTGTAGTTCGCCGCCGTTGTGCTGGTCGTGTTTTTGTAAAGGGTCCTGCACTTCCGCTCGGTTCTGAGGGGGCAGGGTCCCTGCCACCCTCCACTCGTTACAGACCGATTCCCGTCTGAGACGGAACCAGAACCAGCCCGACTACGAGTTCGTATTGACCCACGCAGGAGTGTGTTTGTGGCTACAGGACAGATGACCTGGTCCTGGACCCCCTGTGCGCAGATGGAGCCCGTCAGGGATTTCAGAGCGTGTGCAGACGACTCAGCTCCCAACAGAGAGGAGTTATGGGGACTTGGATCTACTTTAATGCGGCAGAATCACAGGCGTGCAAACTGGCCTTCTTTCCAAGGTCCCGTGGCTGAGCCACACTGGTCAGTAAACTCAGTCGCAAATAAGGAAGTGTCGCCTGACCCACACTTGCAAATCCTCCAGCAGGGAAGCGGCCGCCCGAGTCCTGCTGGCACTGGGTCGGCCAGGGCCCCGATCACCTTGTGGCGTTGGGTTTTGTTCCGCAGGTGGCTCCTGCGGGCTCCAGAATTTCTCCCCAAAGCCCGTGCCCTATAAGCATTCGGTACATCCTGACTGGCGACACACGTCACTGCGAGTGTATCCTTCTCGGAGCAGTGTCCTGGCTCTGCCAGCTTTTTACGACCAAGTGATCACAGAGGCTCACACACACTGACCTGGTCGAGGGCCTGAACCGGCACGTCTGCCTCTGAGGCTCGGGGCCGTTGGCGGTGCTCTAGCTCCAGGCCAGTGCCCCAGACCCTGCCCTCAGCCCCTCCTTCCCAGGCCGGGGAAAGCAGAGGGGCTGTAAGTTAGCTCCGGCATTCACAGTACTCCAAGGGGAGGAACTCAAAAGTGTTTCCCACAGCTCTGCGCACCTACAGTCCAAGACAACCACTTGCCTGAGATCTGAGGGCTGCAGATATAAATAGTCCGGAGGGTTAGGATGGTTGCTACGGGCAACCCCTCAGTCATGTCTCTAAGGAGATGGTCTGCAATGGATGAAGAGTTTGCGAATGCTTCAAAAATAAAAAATACACAGTATTTTAGAAATCTCGAGAAATTCAGACACTAAATATAATTGGCCCTGTGCTTCAGAAAGGTGACAGAAGAAAAAGCTTTTAATTTTCCTTTATTTCCTCGTTATTGAAAAGGTCATGGGTGAGCTGAGTACAGATGAAAGCTTCTTGGAACAAATTAATCACCTGTTGTTTGTGAAATTCTCAGGGTCTGAATCTTAATCTCATTATTTACATTTTTACATTATCGTCTCTAAATGTTTTTTTCCTATTATATTAATGAATAACCAATAGGCTGGAATTTGTAGAGCATTTAATATGAATTACTTTATTTGATGAATAGAGTTTAATGTTAAAAGTAATCAGGGAGATTTTTTAACTTTTTCCTAAAACAGTTATGATAAAATGTCATATTTATGGCAATTCTCTTTATTAATATTGTCTCCATTTTTCCTGGGAGTTACTATAACAAAATGGTTAAAGAACATCCCAGATTTCATCAAGAAAAAGACCAACAAACCAACTGAAAAATGGGCAGGGGATGTGAATAGTACGGCTCGTGGGAAAGAAATCAGGAGAAACTGCTCACCCTCATGGTAACGCAAGGAACACAGACTCACCTGTAAGATGGGCAAAGATTCAAGAACATTTAACAACACGTTCTGCTGGTGAGGCTGTAAGAAAATTACTCATTTTCCTGCATTTACTCAAATTGCAGGAAAGTGTTCAAATTGGTCAGTTAATATAGAGGGGATTCGTCAGTACTAAGAAGATCATAAAAATGCTTATCTTTTGATGCAGAAATGCTCTTCTGGAAATTTGTTCTACAGATAAACCAACACACAGGAAAAGATGGGCATCAGGGTTCTTCTCGGCGACGTTGTGCACGTAGCAAAAACCGCAACAACCAAGGTTCCCTGGATGGACTGGTTACCTGGGTTGGGGCAGGTCCATCGGGTGCATGCGCACGCGTAAAAGACGAGAGACATTTGTGAACCGAGGGAGAAGGTCCGGCAGGGAGATCACTAACCGGGGACACAGGCGTGCGCAGCACCTGCGGTTTGTGTAACAAGGGGAGGAACCTAGGAACATATTCGCACGCTCTTGCATTGGCATCTACAGCTCAAAAAGGATGCTCCAGAAAGTAGTAGAAGTTGTGCCTGCAGGTAGGAAGGAGTTGGGGTCCGGGGTGGTGAGCGAGAAAGCAGGAGACTGGGGGTGGGGGCAGACTTGGCCTTTTTAGATTGTTTTGATTTTCAAGCCGGATGAATATATTACCTACGTAAATGAGAAATTAAAGAACTAAAGCATGAACTCCAGAGTTAGCAGACGTGTGGCCTTGGCAACGTAGGCTTCCTGTGGTGCATTTCCTCACGTGTAAAATGGGGATGATGATAGTAGCAGCTAATCCATAGGGTATGATTAAAAGCAGAAAGTACTTGGAGCGCGCTGGGGCAGCTTCCTGGCACGCGTAGCGTATAGGACGCGTTTGCCGTGATCGTCTCTTACCCAGTGGTTCACTGCGAGAGGGCAGTGGTTTGAAGGAAACGTGCATTCTAAGAAGATTAGGGTCTAGAACACCAGTTATTAGGTTTTGAAAAGGTTTTAGAAATGGATTTTATTGAGCAGAATTAATCTTGATTTTGAGAACTAAACTTTAGCTGTGACTTTAAGGAGGAAGTATATGGACATCTGTTGCATTCCAGGTACAGCGGCTGTGCCTCAGACAAGGAGGACGACCTCCCTGATGCGGCTGGGCTGGGATGTCCCTGCCCAAGGCGTGGCGCGGCGCTTTAGGTGCTTCCTGCCAAGCATGAAGGGGAGAGGAGAACGGCTCAGAGGGAGACGTCCCAGCCTCTGTTTGTACAATCTTGAGCCATCAGCCCCGCCCGGGACAGGCGGCTTCGGTGAAAGGCTTGCGGACCCAGCATGGCCAGAGGGATCTGGGGCTGCGCGGAGCACTGACCACGCCGTGATGAACGGGACGTGGCCCATACCTGGACGCAGAGGTGTGTCGGCAGGTGCCCGTCTCAGGAGCCTGAGCCATCCCGGAGCCGAGCCAGGGGCTCGGGGCGGAGGGTCAGTGATGGCGCCACAGCTGAGCCAGCTCTCCATCTGGTTCATGTGGAGGATTTGCCCCTGGCACGGAAAGAGCAGACTTCGTGTCAGGGGCTGTGAGTCGCTCACAGGCTCACTGTTCTCTGTGAGACTCAACTCCTTTGCCTGTCAAATGGGATCATAATCCATCTCCCGGGGTGGGGGGTGGTGAGGAGCCAGGACACAGCCTAGCACACAGCAGGCGCTCAACAGATGACTTCACTCACGTTCCCATCCCCGGATGCACCTGAACAGGGGCCCTCGATAGATACATTTATAATGACTGCATGAGGGAAGACACAACAGTAAAGAATGTAGCAGGTGCAAGAACCCAGGTGTCTTTCGAGGTCCTGGGTCACGGGGTCAGGCAGACGTGCATGTTCACGTGTGTGTGCATGTGTGTGCAGCGGGTGTGTATTTGTGTGTCTGGTGTGTGTGTGTGTTACACTCACGTGTCCATGCTCACACCGCACACGCGTGGGGAGAGAGGCAAGGGTGGGACCATTGATGAAGGGCTTTGTTGAAAGATGTGTGAAAAGCTGATCCTGCCATCAGCTTGCTCTGGGATCTGGGGAGAAACCATCCGTAAAATCACTTGTTGTAATGCCAAAATATTTACTTTTGGAAGGAGAGAGAAGAGAAGGCCTGACAGGAGGCACTGGGGTTGGTTCTGGTCTAAAAGGGCCATAAATCTTCAGGCTGTGGAACTAGTGCGGCCTGGGATTTAATCACCGTATGGATTTATGTTCTGCCTCTTCCTGTGAGACCCGGGGCGCTGTGGGCGGAGGTGACCCCGCGAGACACCTGCATCTTCGGCATCTTCCTGTCGGGAAGCGGCTCCCCGTCACCAGCTGTGCGGGGACCGCGGGCTCCTCCCCGTCTCCACGACTTTCCCACCGCGCGGGAAGTGCTCAGATGGCTGCGTGTTTTGGTGGGGGGTTGAGTCAGTCCTTGGATGCATTTCAGAGAGAAGAGCGGCCGAAGGTGAGGAGAGCTGAGGCATCCCTGGCTTTCGAGCACGAGTCTCTGGTTCCAGAAATGTGGTGGATAAATAATCTGAAATCTGTCCAGCTGCAACGATCTCGAAGTGCTAGGAACACGTTAGCAAACGTTCTCTCAAACGTGGAGCTGAGCTTGTGAGAAAGGCTGGGGTGCTTCCAGGGATCAGAGGGGGCTGGGTTGGGGGCTGGCAGGGGCATCTGGCATCCCCGGCAGGGGCCTGGGGCCCCGGAGCGATCGAGGGGCTCTGACGGCAAACCACCTTCGCGAGGCCGGGAAGGATGGACCCGAAAGAGCGGGGCAATGAAGGAGTCCGTCCTCCCCATAGAGGAGGCAGCGCCCGGGCCTGGGTCTCCCCTGGGAATTCCCAGCAGGGGCCCTGCACCCGGGGACGAGGCCCAGGTAGATTCCAAAGACACAGAAACTGGAATCGAGGCGTTAGGGAAGACAAACTTGACCTCAGGGTAAAGAAGCGCTATTAGAGACTTTTTTAAGTCGCTAAGTAACAGGGAAATACACAATTCTGAGGTGGGATCAGGCCAGTAACATCATGCCATTTCTATAAAGCAGAAGCTGACGGGCTTCCAAGGAGAAAGTGGAAGCCCCCAGTGCCCACCGCCCCTGGTTACAGGCTCCGGGGCAGGCGCTTCGCAGCTGCTCCCGGCTCACCCCAAGGGCTAGAACAGCGACACCGGACTGGTCTTTGCTGAAGGGATTGGTAAGTGATGCTGAACAAAGCAGGACTCCAGCGTCCCTGCAGCCGCCCCCCCGGCGGTGGGAGCCAGCAGCTCGCAGCCCCCTTCCTGGGCGGGCTCATCCCCAGAGGCCGGACGCCCCGTCCCGGGGTTCCTGCTGCAAGTGGGATCCTTGTTCAGGAAATTCAAGCACCCGAAGGTGCCAGTAATCCTCTGGTTCTGTGGCTTAGCCGAGTTTGGGATAATCCTTGGCGATGCCCTACACGCAATTCAGGGACAGTCAGGGACAATTTGGGCCTTGCTGGCCCCATGTGGCGTGGCAGAGAGCACAGTGACACGGTGTCCACATGGGGCCTGCCCACGCGCTGAGCGGGGTCGGCCCCTCCGCTGTATCTGGGGATTCTGCGTCACCAAGTTGGAGAAGCCCGTTCTGGCCCAACACCCATGGGACACGGCCTGACACTGACCACGTGGCCGCAGCCCTGAGTGCAGACGGCAACCAAAGCGAAGAACTGTTGTCACACAAGCCACATTCTCCAGCAAACGCCCCATCCACTAGGAACTGACCACGGCAAAGCCCACGTCCACCACCACGTGGGGACAGTCCAGTCTGTGCTTTCTTCTGGCTCTTCCTGTCGTGGCTGGTCCCGCAGGTCCAAGCGTCTCAGGACACAGGAGGCAAAGTAGACACTCTTGTCTCGACATTTCCACCTTTAAAGGGAACAGCGCTTGAGGCGTTAATCGTGGGATGTTTAGGGCTACGCTTTTCAGGTTAAAGAGTTTCCCCTTGATTCCTATTTTCCTAAGAGTTTTAATGAAACGTGTTGAAATTTATCCAGCGTTGGGGTCTGAGATGCTGAGTGGAGGTGTGAAACAATGTTACTTCATTCTCTATCTTTTTCAGGACAATTTACATCTCTCATAATTTAAAAAACATGCTTTTCACAGAAAACAGCGGCTCAGACGCCCTTAACAGCAGCGGCGGGTGTGGGACACCAGCCCCACACAATACTTTCAGACAATTTATGTCGAGTCTGAAATTTATTCAGAAAAAAGGAAACATGAGCTCATATTTTTTGGACCGTATTTTATGATAATATGGGTCATATATTCATATAACGTAAAAAGTGCTCCTAAATGACTGGACATGTATCCCCCAACTATTAGTTTGGGGCCAATGCCATGGTCAATAGGTTTATATTTTGCTGTTTCACTACCTTGAGAGTTGATGAGGCCTTTTATGAAATGATGGTCACAGCACATGTATCCTGCTCTGTATGATATGGATAATAACTCTTGTATTTAAAAGAAATAAAAATATTAACATTATTTCTTACATGTCAGCTCTGCTTGCAAAGCAGGGGTGGATCCTTTAGACTGTGAAGTCACATCATCTGGGTTGAAATGCCAGCTGGGTCGCTTACTGGCCCCGTGCCTCGGACACTTGCTTTGTGTCTCCGGGCATCTATATTTTCATGTTTAAAACGGGAATAATAACGGCGCCCACCTCCTAACACTGTCGCGGGGATCACGGCCAACGAATGTGCAGAGTGCCTGCAGGCACCTGACCGTTAACAAAGGGTATCCCCGGACTTCAAGGGCGCCGTCAAGTTCTTTGTTTACATGCTCTCCACTAACCCTTCAGTTTTATGAGATGACCCCACTATTATAACTATTTTACAGATGAGGTAATTGAGGCTTGGAGAGATGAAAATTGTTTTAAAGGTTGTGGTTGTTTAATCTTTGCCTTATGAAAGCTGTTGCTCGTGTATACCATCTGCCTGATGTTACATTCCTGATTAGAAACACGGTCCTCGATTTTATCATTGTTCCCATGAGAAAATATTATCCACCTTGCAATGATTTACTGTGGTGGTGTTTTGGGACACAGACGAAAGCAAAACACGAATGGAAATGAAATGAAAAATGCACTAGATAGAATAAAATAAACCAAAATAAAACAGAGCGGAAGGAATTGCAAAGCCACACGTGACAGCAGGAAGAAAGAGGAGCTGTGGGTCGCGGCCCCTGATTCTGCTCCCGGCCTCTGTCGCCGCCTGCACGACGACAGGCCCTGGGGTAGGACCCGGAACCCCAGCTCCCGTGGCTTCGTTTCTCTGACCTGCCACCTTGGTGGATTGAAGCCAGCGATCTCCAGGTTCGCCTCCTGGTCTGATGTTCTCTTTATCAGAAGCTGTGTGTGTTGACAGTTTCAGAGACAGTCAGGTGTTAACTGAACAAGTGTCAATGCTCAAAAAGTCTACAGGCTGACATGGGGGATTTACTGCTCAGAGGCACCTACAACTTTCGAAGTCTTGCTCTCTCATGTCTCCATGTGTTTGTTTTACATGATGTGGACGTTGGGGGAAAGATTTACCTTTTTTGGAAGGATAAGAACATGTTACTTTTGTTACAATAGCTGATACACCCCTCCATGAAGCCCTGCCCTCACACTACACAATTTGGAAAACATTTGTAGCAGATGGCAGGGCAAATCCAGATGAAACTCATTATTCAATCAGATTAATCTCTTTCCTTGGCTGATGACATGGACTTTCCAGAGTCCCAATTTGTTGTAACTTTAATCAGTTTGGACCCCCTTGGTTTTAAAGTATCTGTGTCAGAAACAGTCACATTTAGGAAAAGATTTGAAATCCCTCCAAGTCCAAATGGGAAATGTTTTAACCGAGGTCCATCAGGAAGTAACATCTGGCAAGAGTGAGGGCAGCAGAGAGGTGTTCAGAGATCTCGGTCCTGTTGGCAGAGCATCTCCACCGGGGCCCAGGGCAGCCGAAGCTGCCGAGTCTCTCTCGTTACCCCAACTGCAGAGAGAGGCTCAGGGCTGTCTGCACCCGGGGGGCGAGGGGGGGTGGTGAACCGGCTGTTGTGCGGGTGCACTGGGCGGCGCTAAGTGCTGGGGGCTCACGTAGACTCACCTTCCCAACCCCCTGAGCTCAGGCCTCTCGGCTCCAGCGAGGAGCTGGGAATCTCTCGCTCAGAGTTTGCAAATGGCAGAGCTGTTATCCTGCAAACGCTTTCTCCAAACCGGTTCACACTGGTATCTGCTATTTAAAAAAATAGTTAAACACATGAGCAATCACCATGTCTGAGGGTTTGGCCGGTAATCTCTCACGATAGTAGAGGCAAATATTGTTCCTTTTCCCCTTTTGCTCGGTTCCCTCTCCCCTGGTCCCCTAGAGTTTCACAGTCTGGAAAGTCTGAAGCAGAAACTCAAGGCAATGACCTTTCCCAGCTCAGGAGCCACGCTGGGCGGCTTCCTGGGAGGTGCTGCGGCTCAGGGTCCTGGGGTGGGAAGCGGAGGCCTGGGCGGCTGGGCCGGCTGCCGCGTGTTGCCACAGACGCGCTCTGACCTACTGCCCAGACCCTGCATCTTCCTGCCTCCAAGGCTTGTTCAGACTCAGTGACGATGCCCGCGCCCCCCTCCCCAACCCCCGCCGCGTTGTGTGCCTTTTGCAGGAACAGTGTTTTACCCAGACCTCCCTCGAGGGCCACCTCGCTGCCTTCAAAACGTTTCTCAAAAGACTGCCCGGAACCGTGTTTCTCTTTCCACGGAACTGTAGCTTTCTACAACCTCTGTCCCCAGCTGCCTCCTCAGTGGAGGCTGCAGGTACCGCTCCCGAGTGACACAGGAGTGACAGACCTCGGGCAAGTCCCGTGTGTATCTGCCAGACACCCCTGCCCTCCGCCGTCAGCAGATTTCGTTCCATCCCCGAAGGTGTTAATTAAGTGGTCCTCTCAATTGCACTGATGTCTTGTTGGAACATTTTTAAATTTGGCTAAAATATCTCCTGAGCCCTTGAAGAAACATCCTCCCAAGAGCTGAAAGTGAAAGGCTTTCTTTCCCCTGTTTTCTGATGGCTCCATTACTCATCTCTGTTTCAGATTTGCTTATAGCGCGATGTTCTGCCTGGCCCCCGCCCTTTGGAAGGGGACCTGTAACTGCCTTTGTAGAGTCACCAGGAGCTTTAGTACGATTGCGAGCTCCTGGGAGGGGGGGAAGGGGTGACCTTTGTGACATTTTGGTTTCACATCCCACGCAGAGCAGAGAAGGGGGCCCTGGGGAGGGGGTGGCGAGCTGGTCCCAGCGTCCCCCCTCCCCTGGCCTCGGCCACTGTGGCAGAGTTGAGCGAACGCTGCACCCGCCCCAGAAAAGCACGAGATCCCGAGGGGAGCCTGGGAATAAACTCACGGCTTATCTAAGAAAGCCGTCAGTGTTGATCAAGGGAAGGGCTCTGATAACGGGTTTCTTAACTCCAAACCCGCCACTCCTGTAAACGTCCAGCCTGAAGCAGGCTTGGTCGCAAAGAAGAAAGTTCCAGAACACTTGCAGGCGTCCTGATGCTTTGACTCGGCGTGGGCCGAGAACAGGGCCTGCGACCTTTCCTCTGAGAAGGACCCGAGAGCAAATACCTTCGTCTTTTCTCTTTTGGGGCTGCTCGTCCCTTCGCTGCAGCAAAGCGGCCACAGGCAAGACACAGACACACGGCGTGGGTGTTCTGTGAGCTTTACAGAAGCAGTGACTGTGGGGCTGCATCTGGCCCGGGGCCGTGGTTGGCCGGCTCCTGGTCCAGGAGAGCCAGAGTACTCGGGGGTCTGCCTCTTCCCGGGGACTTTACCCCCCAGCCAGGTTCCCGGACGGGACAGGCCGGGGAGGCCCAGCCTCTGCCCTTTTCCCAGCCTCTGCCCGCACTCCTCCACACTGAATCCATTGCTGCGCTTTCCCCGGGGTCCTCAGAGCACGGGTGGGCTGGCCGGGCCGGGCTCCACGTCCACAGAAGGGCCCAGTCTTTCGGGCGACCCGAGTGGCTGAACTAGTCACTGAAATGCCCCTATTCTCCTCCAAGCCTAGATTTCACGGGACGAACTTCTGAAACGTGAGGCATGCCCTCCACAAACCAGACCCCAGGTCTCCCGGGCACCGACGAGCAGGGGAGGGCTTAGGGTCATCCTGCCGTGGAGAGTGGCCCAAGCTCGCAGGAACATACTCGAATCTTACACAAATGTGCTAATGCAGCGATGTGAATTAGGGATGCACGGGAAAGAGAAATCGTTACTAACTGATTCTAAACTTCAGCTCAGGGTGATTATCTGCAAGCACGTTGTTAGTTGGTAAGCGAAGCGTTTGGAAGTTGACATTGTTTTCACTCCACCTTTGCTCTATCGCATGTTCAGGACACGAGGAGGCAAAGGGACACAAACTCTGACTCTGCACGTGTCCTCCCGACAGGGGAGCCGAGGGAAGCCCCCTCCGCCACGCGGCAGCCTCGGGGGAACTACTGAAGAGAGACGCTCGGAACAAGCAACATCCAAGTTCCTCCTCTGCGGGGTGCGTCTGGTTTGAGGGGTAAAATCCCCCCGGGCGTGTATGAACTGCAGACACTGGGCGGGGGTGGGCGTCCTCCGGGACCAGCAGGAAGCCGTCGGGCTCCTCTCCCCTCCCTCCTGCGCCGGCCTGTTACCTCCCGTCTGACCTGGACGTGCCCACAGTTTCCACGTTCTTTGCAAACCAGCCTCCTCCGCTTACCTGTCAGCGTGGTGGTTCCCGGTGGGCGTCCCTGGAAAAGCGTCTCATCCCAGCACCCCCGCATCTCAGGAAGGCCCTAATAAGTCGTTGTTAACCAGCCCCTGGACATAACTATGGTATCTGTGGCCACACGTCACGTTCTGGGGGGAGAAAGGAATTGGCCGGTCCTGAGCCGGCGTCCACCATCATCCAGCCGGTGTGAGAACGGTGGGACCATCCTGAGATCAGTGGGGCCGTTTTCAGAGGAGGTCTGGGCACCCCAAACCACGCCTCTCCACAACATCCTCTCGCCTATGTACCCGGTTCCTGAAACAACAAGCTATCCAGGTGACCAGTGACCTGGTCACGTCAGAGCCCCTACAACGTACTGGGTCCCCGGTTCCGTTCAAGAGGAGGGATCCTCGGACCCTGTGTGCTGGGTGCTGTCCCAGCAGGGGGTGGGGCGCTGTGGGCCCCTCCAGGTCCAGCTCAACCCGGTGCCCGCGCTCTGTCACTGAGTCACAAAGGTGCAGGGTGGGGCTTTGACCGGCTGAAGATAATTTGCCTGCTCCTATCACATAAGTTTAAACATTGCGATAATCACCTTCTCCACCAGAAAGCTCGGCCAGAAAGAAACACTTCAGCCCTCAAGGCTCCACCCTGCCCTAGGTGAGCCTCTGTCCTGTGGGCCAGGGACCATCCCAGTCTTAGCACTCAGAGCCCCACGTCAGGGGCAAGCGGGACGGCTGGGCACCCTACCTACATCCAGCCTCAGACACACGGTGTAGCTGTGAGTGGCCGGTCCGCTTCTCCTCCAGGTGTGAGAACCAGTGCCAAGTCCGATCCTGGAAGCAGCCTCAGGGCCACAGGTGCCCGAGGGGGGCTAGCTGCCCCCCTGCGTCTTTCCTCAGCGGGGGCAGCTCCTTCTCTGCTTCCCAGAGGCCGGGCCCTGCGAGGACTTAGATTCTGGGCACCAGGCCTGAGGACTGCCCCCCTGGCCGGGCACTGGTGCTCACAGGACCCCCGTCCCGGGGCTAGAACTGGGGTGCTGCCCCAAACAGCCAGCCGACCCCCAGAGGCGCCTGCTGGCCTGGAGGGGATACTGGGGTCACAGCCTCCACCACTGACGTCACCATATGGGGACACCCCTGGGACCTGGTTTTATAAGAAAATGTACTCATTTCCCCCTCCAGTGGTGAGGGATTTTCCCCAAATTTGCTGCCTCTTCCAGAACCCCACGCTTGTCCATCCTTCTGACTGTAGACGACACGTCCGTCTCCTCTGCCCTCCGGCCTGACGAGCAGGGCCTTTAGGCCGACATTGCTCTGGACCAGCCTTGACCCTCCTGTCGGAGGAGGCCAGCCTGCCTGCCCTCCATGGCCGAGTGTGTGTCTCCCACGTGGATGGGACCCTGGAATCCAACTCCTGCTCCAGCATCTTACAGCATGCCGCTAAACGACAGGGAAATCGCTTATTTAAGCTGTGAAGCGAGGTGCCGGTGTGAGGGTCCAGCTGCTGTCTGTGCAGCGTCTTTACTTCCCTGGCACTTGGGAACCTCGCAGGGCTCTCACGCTCTGCCTGACCACGACTCCCCCTGCCCTGTCCCCGCAGTACGGCGCTGCGCACGTCACCGTCCTGACCGAATCCACCTCCGGGAACAGTGGCCGGGAGGTGCACTGCTGTGTCCATGTCCGTGACCGGTGCTTGGCCTTGGCCAGGACCAGACTCAGGACTCAGAGCGGTGAGTCCTCCCTGGTCACCTGGGAGGAACTTGCCCTGTTAGCTTATGGCTTTAAGGGCTTTCGTTGTGCTTTTTACCGATGAATGCATTTTTAAGATAACAGGCTAGCCTGCATTTAGAGAGCTTTCTGAGGGTGGCTGTGTAAATTAAGGGAGATAAATCATTGTAAGTTATCATTTAATGGCTCTGGAAGGAGCCTGGCCTCTGCTGGGATGGCAGGCCCAGGCCTGTCCCCTTGGAACTAAAACTGCCCGGCTGGGAAGCATCAGATTAGGAGGCGTGAAGAGGTGCCTTTGGAACATGTATTTTCTTCAAACTCCCCTTTGCCCTGTAGTTTGCTCCACTCCACCTGAAATGCTGGGGGGCGCCCAGGACCGGGAAGCAGAGGCCACGTCTGCAGGCTGAGAATACGCTGCCGTCCCCCGGCTCCCTGTTCATCCAGGTGATGGTGGCGGCGAGAGGGGCTCCTCTGAACCCGGAATTTGCTATTTCCTTGAGAAAGTTGACGGGGTAGCTCCCCGCACCCTCGCTGTGTGAATGGGGCTGGTGGCCCCCTGGCCACCACCTCGGGTGGTCCTGACCTGGTGGTGTCATTGTTTGCTCCTGTCTCTTTGGTGTCCATCTTATCTCCCCAGTTTCCTTGAGGATAAGAGTCATGAGGAACTCTTGTGGATTATTTAGCGAGTCCTCTGAAGGTGCTCCGTGGTGAATCGATGGGTGACCAGACATCGATAAAACCCATATCTTTGTGTTTCTGGTCCAGACTTTGCCCACTCAGTGCAGATGTGGAATCAGCGCTGGACGGGAAGCCACCAGGGGGCTGGGTTTCCCGCACGCTCTGGTCACTCCTCAATTAAGGACGGACTCAGAGTCAGACTCTACTGGGCACCCGACCTCGTGGGGGCCTCGGGCGAGCGTCTCACCGTCTGGCGACCCTGCTCCCCGTCCTAACTCGGGCGTAGCCGTGGGAAGTGCCTCCCCAGGGCCCGGCCGGAAGCGGGGTGCCCTGGACGCTGGGAGCTGTGGGGTTGTCATCCTGCCGCACCATCTTCTCTTTCGTTTTTTATTCTGAAGGCTGTTTACACGGTCCTACCCAGCAATTTCTGCTCCGTTTATCTGCCTGCATCTCTAGCAACTTGTTCCCATCCGTTGAGCCACGGAGCAGCCTCCTGTCACGGGGCTCTGCCCACAGGCTTCCCTGGTCCCTCTTCTGCAGGGACACCACAAATGGGAATTGCTCCCGTTTGAGCCTCTCCTTGGTTTGAACCTGTTCTCAGATCTTCGAGTTTCCCAGCACACGTCTGTGCTTCGTCACTTCCTTTGCCCCCTCTTTGGCCTCCCACCCACCCTCCGTCTGACTCTCTGCCCAGGGACACGCCAGGGCAGTGGCTGCCACCTGTAAACCAACATCACCTCACGGTGTGCGACTGAAAACACAAGTCAGATAAGCTGCCAACGCACTTAAGGCCAGAAAACATCCAGGAATCGGGCATCTGGCTCTCCCGGAAGCCAGAGGCCAGGCCGCTCGGGGTCTGTATTGAGGGCGGGACGGAGGGAGGTGGTGGAGGTGGCATTGGCAGGTGTGACCGGCTCTCCAGTCGCCCCCACCCTGCGTGGGCCTTGCTGCCCAGGACCTGGAAGCATCAGCTCTGTGACAGAGCGAGAAAAGCTGAGCGTGCAGGTGGAGAAGCTCAGGCTGGGTTTGGAGCGCGAGCGCCGCCCGACTGCGCACTGGCCCCCAGCCTGGACCCGCTTCCTTTACGAGGCGACTGAGAGCAAGTGGCCGGAGCGCGGACAGAAGTGCTTGGTGACGTGGGCCGCCCTCGGGGGTCCCAGCGAGGTCGCACCAGCGTCTGTCCTTACGCCCCCTCCTCTGACCCCTGCGTGTCACAACTCTGCTCACAGGTCTTGGAGGCCGAGCCACTCTTTCCGCGTGGGTGGCCCGCTGGGAGGAGGGTGAGGCCCGTGAAGGACCGGCTTTCCTGCCGCAGGGCTCGCGGGCGGCTCCTGCACGTCGGCCCTTGCCGCCAGCTCCCGCTGCAAAGGGACTCCCACACCCACATGCCGCCGCAGCTGGCACGGCCCCAGCGTCAACAGAGGGTGCGTTGGCATTGTTAATCACCGATGTGAAAACACACGGCCTCTCTCTCTGTTGTTCTGTGCCTGGTTCACACCCTGTGTAAGTTTATGCTGTTCCTACAGCCCTGACATGCCCTAAGCTACAACTGACATTGATTCACTGACTTATAAAGTGTGTTATCTGCTCTCCGTGTCTGCACGGAGTTCCCGGAGAGCTGCCCGGGCGGTGACTCAGGACGGGAGAGCGGTGCAGGGGAAGGTCAGGCGCGGGTGAGGGCCAGTGACTTAGGGACTTCTGCCGGACCACGTGTGGGTCCAGTCCTCTTGTTGATTTCTGTGGGAGCCACTCGTGCCAATTTCTAGCTAAATCCCTGCCTTTGTTTCCTAAGTCAGGTAAATTCCATTAGAATTAGGTGATTCTATGTCTCCTTTATAAGGCAAGCCGTTTACACGGGAGTCATTATGACAGCACACTTGACAAAAACACACGTGGTCTGGAGACAGTCCCTGCAGAGCTGGAACTCCTGCAAACGGGAACATTTGTTGGTGAAAAGGCAGCTACGTCACCACGAGCACACAAGGTCCTTGAGAAAAAGTCCAGCGTGAAGGGTCTCTGAGCATGTGTGTATCAGTGTAGGAGTCCAATGTTGGCTGAAGAAAATAAAACCATGTGACGTATGTGCAAAAAAGTTTTTAAAGTTCTTAAGTTTAAAAATGCAACACAATTTGCTAAATTTCTAATTGAAACTAATGTTCGTAACTTCTCTTTGAGTTAAAGCTTTTAGCGATAACTTATTTCCTTAATTCCAAGCCATGTTTCACCCGCCCATTTAACACGTTTGAGTTATGTCTGGAACAGCACCGTGTGAGAGGTGTCTGGTGTGCACTGAACGCGTTTCCCAGCCACCGTGCATGTGTCCTGGGCCCGGAAAACGGGAGCAAACGTGCCCTGGGTCCTTTCCAGGCTGAGGCAGCTCAGGCTGCTGGGCCAGCCCTTCATCTCCTCTCCCCTGACCTCGGGGGTCGTGCCCTCCTCTCCCCTGAACTTGGGGGTCATGCCCTCCAGGTAGCATCACCGTCAGAGGAAGGAACTGTGATGTGGAAAAGGAATAAACTGCTATCATGTTGGTAAGACTTGGGGGCTTATTTGTTACTGCAGCATAGCTGAGTCACTCCTGTCTAATACACACATTTAAGGTAAAGAGAATTTTCCTACATGCTTTTGAGGACCACAGATTGGAGAGGAACGTATTCTGTTAACATCAGAATAGTGTTCAAATTAAAACTTCTGCCCTTCCTTTTGCTTCCATTTTTTTATTTTATGCGAAAATATGCACTGGAAGGGGCCAAGGAGGCAGCCAGTGGGGTGGGTTCAGGACACTTGTTCCTCAACCCATGAGGTCACTGGTTTACATCCAAATCTGGAGGGTGAGAGGGTTAGGGTGGGGATCTGGGTGGGGGGTTTGTCTGTAAGCCATCCCCACCCCCAACTGACAACCCTTCTCTAGAACGATCACTGCTTTCAAGAGTTTCCCATCTACCACTGAAACTAAAATAAACAGAATTTATATCTCAGGAATTCTATGACAATGATTATAAAATGTTTCATATTATAATATTAGCTTTTATAATGATTATAAAATGTTTCAGATTTAATATTAGCTTTCTCAGTGGAAAAATATGTATTTTAAAGGTAAAAACATCTAATTACAGATAAAGATATAGCTATAGAAATATGAAAGAACTGATAAAAGAACTGATGAAGTGGGGCTGGTGGAGTCACAGGGGAAGAGTTAGCAGGGGTCCTTCTCAGCCACCCCCAGACCCACTGCCTTCCTGGGGCCGACATGGAACCTCTTTCTCTTTAGCCCTTTCTGAGTCTGGGTCTCTGGAGAAAAAGAAAAGAAAAAAGCGTGTCTCCACTGAGTAGAGAAATGGGAAAACTGAACAGGAAATGAAGAGAGAGAAACCAGTGTCACCTCCTCCTGCCAAAGCATCAGGAGGAAAACACCTTTCTTTCTATTACGATGGGTAGGGCCTGGCCTGGCCTTTCCTTCTTTGAACGCTTACAGCAACAAAAGCAATTCTCTGCTGCATCGAGGAGATTTTGTGTTGTTTTCTGTGTATGGTTCACAAAAGCAAGGTTTTGGTTTTTTAAAAAAATTATGGTCATATACACATAATGTACCATTTTAACCATTTTTAAGTGCCAGTTCAGTGGCGTTAAGTGCATTCATAATGTGGTGCAGCCATCCCCACCATCCGTCTCCAAAGCTTTTTCGTCTTGCAAAGCTGAAACTCTAACCCCATGAAACACAAAGTCCCCACCACCACCAGCCCCTGGAAACCACAGTCCTACTTTCTGCCTCCGTGACTCTGACTCCTTCATGGACCTCATATTAGCGGAGTCCTGCTTTTCTGGACGATTTGTCTTTCTGTGACTGGATTAGTTCATGAGCATCATGTCCTCGAGGTTCACCCTTGTTGTAGCCTCTGCCAGGATTTCCTTCCTTTTTAAGGCTGAGTAATATTCTATTGTGTGGATGGACCACGTTTTGTTTATCCATCATCTGTTGTTGGACACTTGGGTAGTTTCCACTTTTAGCTGCTGTGAACCCAGGTGCACAGATATCTCCTCAAGACCCTGCCTTCAGTTCTTTGGGGTCTTTGCCCAGGAGTGGGATCGCCGTATCACGTGGTGCTTCTACGTTTTTGAGAAACCGCCAGACAGTTTTGCACAGCAGCTGCACCGTCTCACTTCCCACCGTCCATGCACCAGGTTCCAAAGTGTTTTAGGTTTATCTGCTTCTTGCCCCCTGGGTCAGCAGCTCAGGGGGGCAAACACTCTGCCCTCACATTATTCAAACCGAGAGGCTGTGTGTACTGCTGTCAGGCTGCGCTCTCTCCGCACCCAGCACCCCCGGGCAGCCCCACGGTTAGGCCTCCTGCTCGGAGGTGCTCACCACACAGCACCTTCCTCTGCGGACAGGAGCCTCAGAGTGTGAGCTGGACGGAGACCCAGGAGGAAGGAGGACAGTAAAGGGGCCCCGGCCTCAGACCTCGGCGCTGCCTGTGAGGGACCTGCAGGCGGGGGGACCACACGGTGACTTGCAAGCTGCTGCGGCACCAACGACCGTGGGACCCTTCGGGACTGCACGTGCCTCAGACAAACAGAAAAGGAAAGAAAGCACATCAAGAAAATCTCCATCTTGTTTATTAAAAAAACAAAAGCACAAACTGCCAGGAGACTTAATACTCTAGCAATGGGAATTAGCGTTTTCTGATGGCAAATGAGAGAGCCCCACCCTGAGCCCAGCACTTGGGGAAGTCCGAGGCGCGCCGGGCATCCCCGAGTGGCACCTCGGGAGGAGTGGGCAGCCGCGCACCCTGCAGACTCGAGCTCGCGGGTCTCAGGCACAGAGCCCCCTCCCGCTCTGCCTTCTCACCTGCTGGCCTGTCCCTGAAGCCCACCTCCTCCCGGGAGACGTGGGGATGGAGGCTGGGCCGGGATGGGTGCCGCCTACGTTATAGTTCTTCAAGTTGCTGCTCCACTCGTGGGCCTACGTGCCAACGTTGCCGACAGCAGTCGAGTCCCTGCTGGCTGGATATTTTGAGTAGTTCCTCACATGCGGGAGTGTCGGTGGAGGTCAGGTCCAACAAGTCCAGCACTGGCCTGCGACAGTGGCCGTTAGCAGGAAGGCCCAGGAGCAGGCTTTCAGCGGAGGTTGGTTGCACAATGTGATTGTCTGGAGCTTTCAAATATTCCGATTTCCAGGCCACACTCAAGACCAATTAAAAAAAAAAAAAAAAAAAAGGATCTCTGAGCTCAGAACCCAGGCACCCATATTTTTGAAAACTCCAGGGTGAGTGAATGCACGTGGCGGTCTAAGGGTCGTTGCTCTGAGACCACAATCACGTACCACCTGGGAATGCCTTCCAAAGTGTACTGTGATTTTCAGGAAATTTTTAAGGAAAAGTAGTAAATGACTTTTCCTTAAAAAATGTACATCTTTGCAATGACAGAACTGGATGAATACAGAAAAAATGTTAGCAAGAGTGATCTTTACATAGCAGTGTGGGCTGGTGGCTGATTTTCTTTTGTTTTGTTTTGCTTCTTTATATTTTCAAAAGCTCCTCAGCAGTGAACCTCTAGTCATTGGGAATAAAAATAATACTTATGAATGACTAAGTTCAGATTTGCTCATGAAGGAGAGACCATGTCATTTGAAGCCAGGAGCGTTGTCCTAGGATCTGGAGGGACCAGCGTGACATGGGTCCCCTGCAGTCGGGTGTGGATGCCCCCGGCCCCTCGTATTGACCCGTGTGGGGGAACAGTGGGCTCACCACCCCAAACACCAGGCGAGGACCCCCGGCGTGGCGGGGCCCCTGCTTCCAGATTTGGCCGTGACCTCCCAGGTGACCCGAGTGAGGTCGTGGCCCCAACCTCCTTGCCAGCCCCTCCCCAAGGAGCGTTTGCTGGGATGACATTCGAAAGTGTTTCCTAAGGAAGGGTCGGCTATGAGACTGAAGACACTTGGCACCTGCTGAGACATCACAGATCCGTGCCCTGAGGCCCCAGGAGACGCTGCTGCTTTGCCCTTGACGTTAAAGGCTATCGAGGCGGACTCCACATCAGCATCGCGCTCCCCAACGACCCTCTCCAGCCGACACGGCATTCCTGGTCTGTCCTCTCACCCCATAACCGCCTGCCTTCCCGTGTTGAGTACGTGAGGTCACGGAAGCAGCCTCTCTGGGCCGTCACACTCCAGGATGCACGTCTACACATTTCCCTTTCCCAGAGCGAGGGCAAGATGTCAGGAATCCTGGATGCCAGTGAGCAGGGCCCCGGGTGGCCTGGGCGCACCAGGCCAGGAGGGGCAGCTCCTAAGGGTGGAGAGGAAGGGGGGCTGGAGACATTAAATCGAATTTTGGACCCAGTGTTGAAATGAAGGTTGGCACAGAGACCGGCTCTTCCCCTCCTGCTCCAGCTCCCACTGGATGGGGGCTGGGACGAGAGAGGAAGGAGGCGGAGGCGTCTGGGCCTTGTTTGCACACTTCAAAGGGCTGCTAATGAGTCTTCCTATTGTCTGAGTCCTTGTCTACACCTGGGTTTTGCAACCTGGGCACTGAGGAGATCACAGAGCTGGAGCCCTTCACAAAAGGGCAGGACAGCACCCCAATCCGATCCGTGGGATCAAAGGGCTGATTGTCAAAGGCAAATGAGCTTGATTTGAAGGCCTCCTCCAGCTGCGGGAACAGGGAAGGATGCACATCGTGGAGGGTGGGGGGGGTCAAAGCCAAGTTAAAATTAAGTCCTATCAGGATAACCCCTTACCCACCACCAGACACCCTGACACGGCAGGGACACAGAAGAGAATTACATGAACCTCCCCACCACGTCTGTTCCCTAGTGCCCCACCCGCATCTCACAGGCCAGCCCTCGTCAACTGGGGGCAAGGTTGGCAGTTGACACCGGCCACATGTGGGGACAGGCTTGATGATCACAGCGGGAGGCAGGGTTACTGCCGCCAGTGGGTTCAGCTCAGCCTCCTGCAGGGCCCGGGCGGCCCCCACGGTGGAGAATCACGGGCCTCAAAGTGTCCCAAGCGCCAGCTGAGCGTCCCTGCACGGAAGGAATCAGAAGAGCAGTATTTATGTCCCTGATGTGGCTTCTGAGAAGTTTTGTTGCTTGTTGACGCTTCCGGGGAGTTTCACCGTCACGTTCAGCACCCCACACTCGGCACTGAGTCTCCCAGGGCCTCAGAAGCACCTCCTGAGTCTCTTACAAGCCTTCCTACGGGGCTTTACATCGCCTATGTCATTATTCTTCCTTTATTATCTTCATGATCTATGTTTTTCTCTTCCGTCTGATCTCATTTTCCCGCTATAAATTCTGTCATTTATTTTCTCATTTTTCTTCTGCTCCTTATGATCAGAAATCAAACCCAAACTCACAATAAAACACCCCAGGCTCCTGAAACAGAGTTGAGAGGAATGTCCTGGCTGGAGTAGGGAATGTAAGACTCATATCTAAAACTAAGCATCACATGATCACAGCTTTGGTGGGTGACTGACTGCAATAGGAGACATTTTACTTTTCTTGTTGCTGCTAAGTCAGCAATCAAATCACTTTCCATGTAAGGCCACCAAGGGCAAAGGGACTTTTTGCCACAAATGAGACTTGATTCCTTGATGGGGGAGGGGAGAGGTTTCTCTCAGGATCACGCGTCACTGGAGAGTTGTGAATAACTGTTTAAATTTGGGGCAAAAACGTAAAGTTTTAAAAACTCAGAAAGTGCATAAGGATTTGTGTGAGGTTCTCTCAATTCCATCAATAAAGTCACCACGAAGGACTCCATGAAGATTGCAGCACTCAGGTCAGGGGCGGGTTCCAAAAGAATGGACATCTGGGTTATAATCCAGCTCACAGCCCAGGACGCGCCAGTTTGTGGAGACAGAGGCAGTGTAGGTTCGAGACACATGCGTGTGAAGGGGTAGATTTGTCCATCAGTGACGACATTCAGATACAAAAGCGACACACCCACGAGAAAATGTTCTGAAACCCAACACAACGCCCTGCGTTTGGGGACTGTCTGAGCTTGACTTCACCTCCAGTCCACAAAGGCCTTCATTCTTCTGCCAACACGAAGGGGTGACGTGGCAACAGCACAAGCACGGCCCACAGTGTCCAGGCGGGTGTGGACTGGGTCGTCCATGTGCTCGCCGAGGGCACCACCAACTCCCGCCAGCATCTGGAGCGTGACGGTGGTGGGGAGACGCCGGAAGCGACCAGGAGGCTGAGGGAGGGGAAGCTCCACCCCTTTTGCTTTCACGTGGCCGTGGACGACCAAGGACACTGATGGCAGTGCGTGGCCGTGGCAGTGACTGAATCTGTGTCTGTGTTTCAGACGGAGGCCTCACTTAGGAGCAAAGGAAGGCCAAACCTTCCCGATGCCCGGCCTAAAAAAATACACAGAAAGCCTGGTTTGACCTACGAGACGCTCGTGAATGATTGGCTCTGTCCCCTCCGGGCACTCACGGTGACCACCTGGGCACCCAACAGCACAGACGCTCCGGTGGGTCGCCCAGATCAGCAGTCGGGCGGCTGGGACCGACTGCTCCTCTCCTCAGGGGCTGAGCCGTCACTTGCTTTCTCACTTTCTTTGTCTCTTTCTTCTTTCAGAACGTCCATGAAATTCCATCCTCCGCTGTCACAGAAGGCTAGGGAGCATGGACATCAAGGATATCGCAAAAGGACACCATTAAACACGTGGGCGGGGAGTCTGGGGGAGAATGGACACGTGTATATGTATGGCTGGGTCCCTTTGCTGTGCACCTGAAACTATCACAACACTGTTAATCGGATATACTCCAATATAAAATAAAGAGTTTAAAAAAAAAAAAGAAAGAATCTTCTGGAACCCCACCCCCCCAAAAATATGAGTTGCCTGTCACAGACTTAAAATCTCTCAACTTAAAAATCTATGAAAAGGGACTTCCCTGGCGGTCCAGTGGTTAGGGACTTCGCCTTCCAATGCAGGGGATGAGGGTTCGATCCCTGGTCGGGGAGCTAAGATTTCACATGCCTTGTGGCCAAAAAAACAAAACATGAAACAGAAGTAATATCGTAACAAATTCAAAAAAGACTTTAAAAATGGTCCACATCAAAAAAAAATCTTAAAAAATAAAATCTATGAAAAGATAGGTTTCACAGCCAAGTGCAGAGGCATGAATAGAGTCCGAGCTTTAGCACAGAGTGCCGCGGGGTTCCCAGCGTCCCGGCCGGGAGGTGAGGGGGATGGGTGTGGGGCTCGGGCGTCACCCGGGTGTGAAATCATCCCCCAGGGACGTTGAAGTCAGGCATTTTAGGTATTTCTTTCTTTCTATTCACAAAAGAGACACTTTATTTTTTCGTCCAGTTTTATTGAGATATAATTGACAGACAGCTCTGTATAAGGCGTAGAGGGTGACGGTCTGACTTACCTACATCGTGGAGTGGTCATCACAGTAAGTTTAGGGGACATCCATCATCTCATGTAGATGCAAAATCAAAGAAATAGAAAACAATGTGCCTCTTTCCTTGTGATGAGAACCCTTAGGAGTTGCTGTCTGGAGAGTACTGTCTTTGTTCCAGCCTGCCCACGTCGGTCAGAACGCGGATCAGACCGCGGTGCCCGTCTGCTCAAAACCTTCCACATCCTGCCTTCTCACCAGGACACACTCCAGCATCCTTACAGGACCGACAAGGGCCTTCCTCGGAGACGCTCACTCAGTCTTGGCTGCAGGTAAGAGCACCTGAAGGGCTTTCAGGAACAATAAAGCCTGGCTCTGACCACAGCCGAGTCACCATTTCCAGCAGCCAGGCCCGGGAATCCGCATCTTTTACAAAAGCCCCGCAGTCACAGACCCTAAGCATCCGGAGCACACGGAAACTGTCAGCTCTGTTCACCTCTGAGTCTCCAGAGCACACAGCAGGCGCTCAATACAAGCTTATCAAATGAGCATTTCAGATGAAATTGTACACATCCTTGGGATGGAGAGTAAAGATAAAGCTTATTTTGCTAAACCCTGGAACTGAGCATCTGGGGCTCAAAATGTTGGAATTGTATTCAAATCCTCTACGTATTTTCCTGTCCTTAGTTTTGAATTCCTTGACTCTAAGGCCTAAAAGCTTTAAGTCTACTCAGCTGCTAGGTACCCAACACAAACACCCGGTGTTCCCAAGCACCAACAGAAGTCAACATTCATTTTCTTTCACAGTCCCCCAAGGTTTTAATTTTTTTTTAAATTGAAGTATATTTTCCAGGGTTTTGAAAAATGAAAGGTCAACCCTTGTCTACCATTTTGTCGCTGTCCTGTGTTCCTTTCATGATCCAGTTCACGCAAATTTACCAAAAGCACAGAAAACATGCTTTTCACAATAATAACGCTAATACTGTATTGATGACATTTTGTAGCAAGCCCAGCACCAGGACTTTTGCACAGATGATCTGTAATTTGAAAAAGCAAAACAAAACGATCATGTACGTCACCTCAGTTTTAAAGGTGGAGAAGCTGAGCTTCCAGTATTTGGAAATAGCTTCCTTCCTATTTCTAGGAGGCCAGTATTTGCCCAGAGCCTGCGTGGTCAGCGCCAACTGCCACCTGAGCCGGCAAGTCGGCCGCAAAGACCTTGCTCTTCTTCCGGCACCGACGCCTTCCAACCCCAGCAGTGGGTGAGAGAGCCGGGCTCCCAGGTCTAATGGGGCTTCTGCTTGGTGGTGTTTGTCAACAGGCCAGAGGCCCGGGATGAGGAAACGGGGAGAAGAAGCTGAGCATCAGCCTTGAGGAGGCGCCGGCAGAGAAGCCCAGAGAGGCTGCCCTGGAGACGCGCTGAGCCCATCCCGAGGGGCCGGTGACCCTGGACGCACCTCTGGCCTCAGCAGCGGCCCCGCCCCCGGCCCTGGACCCACAGGCCTCTGCCACCTGGACAACAGGAAACGGGTCACGGGAGGCTTGTTCGTCAGCCTGCGGGTCTCCGGCCGTGTCATCGGAGGGTCTAGAGGGCAGGCCGGTCACGGCCGCGGAGGCCCCGCGGGCTTGGAGAACAGTCTCTTTGAACGTGAGGGAAGTTTAATTATTTTGGAAAGCTGGCAGAGGGCCAGGGCGCAAGGATGTTTTCTTTCTTTTGTGGGAGGGCAGGAGGGGACTTGCTATTTTGATGCCCGGAGGCGACGCCACAGCCCCTCGGAGAAGCCGAGCCCCTCGGAGCTGCCGGCTGGGTGGGGGAAAGGGGGGGTGCTGGAGGAAGGCCATGGCCGCCTTGTGCCCTCTTCCAGGTGGAGGGGGACGGGGCGGGCCGAGCAAGGACAGGGCTGTCCTGCAGGAGAGGCTGGAATAGTCAGTGTGCAGCCTGGCTGGCTTCAGGGAGGGGCTGTGCCTGTGTGCCTGTGTATGTGTGTGTGCCTGTGTGCCTGTGTATGTGTGTGCATGTGTGTGTGCCTGTGTGTGCACGTGTGTGTGCGTGTGTGCGTGTGTATGTGTGTGCATGTGTGTGTGTGCGCGTGTGTATGTGTGTGTGTGCCTGTGCGTGTGCCTGTGTATGTGTGTGTGCCTGTGTGTGTGTGCATGTGTGTGTGCCTGTGTGTGCACATGTGTATGTGTGTGTGCGTGTGTATGTGTGTGTGCCTGTGTGTGTGCATGTGTATGTGTGTGTGCCTGTGTGCCTGTGTCTGTGTATGCATGTGTGCCTGTGTGTGTGCCTATGTATGTGTGTGTGCCTGTGTGTGCATGTGTGCCTGTGTGTGTGTCTGTGTATGCATGTGTGCCTGTGTGTGTGCATGTGTATGTGTGTGTGCATGAAACAAGGGAAGGCAGAAACGGAAACCTGTTGTAACAACTTGCTCGTGAGAGTAACTGTCAAGATTTTAGCAAAATGATTAAAGTGGTTGCTGAACAAGCTGGGCGGAAACTCTGCCAGGAGGCAGCTGTGAAGGTGCAGGACACCCCGCAGGTGTCACGCCGGCCAGGCCCACTCCCCAGGCCCCGTCTCTATCGAGTGGCTGGGAAACTGGAGACGGGACGTCCCAGAGCTCGGCTCCCCGGCTTCTGTCCCTTCCCTCAACCCCAGGCAGACACCCGCCCCGCTTCTCTACAAGAAGGGCTGTCAGGAAACAGTGGACACACTTGCAAGTCCACAGGGGTTTGCAGTGTGAGAGAAGGACGCTCCCGGTGACACCGGCTCAAAGTCAGGCTCAAAGACAGTGACTCATCTTGACACAACTGAGGCCGAACAGACCACATTCCGCGGTCACAGGCTGCCGATGGGAAAACAGAAGGAAGAGAGGCAGGGGCCCCAGACTGGGCTGGGGACACGGACAGCTGCTGGGGGGACAGGTGGGTGACATAACTGACAGGGAGACGGGGGAGGGGGCTACACCCCAGACAAACACACGCCACCAATCCTGGCCCTTCGGTCCCAGGCCTCTGCGATCAGGGTCACCGCAGAGAACCTCCGGAGCACGCGGCCCGCGGGAAGCCCAGGGTCGGTCTGGTCTCCCCGGGGGCGCTCCTGGTGTTGGGGCTGCTCCTGCCCGCCCGGCAGGACAGACCGCGGGCCCCGCGTGGTGTCACCAGGTTGCACGGATGGGCCCCCCAGCAGCCTGAGGTGATCCACCAGGAGGCGAAGCGTGTGGACCCGGAGCTCCGGGCTCGCCGGTTCCAGCCCAGACGAAGCCCGGGCAAGACCCCCGTGCTCTAGGCTGCCCTGCAGAAACCCAGCCCTCTCAAGTGTTCTCTGGGTATTTGTTCATCTGAAGACCCGTCAGAGAGCTGATAGGGGTGCAATCTATTTTCTAATTAATGTCATTTATGTCCTTGGGGCTTTGAGCAGAAGGGCCGGGGAACGTTGGTAACAAAATTCTATCTGTCGATCGACCGATGGATCTGGGTAGATAGAGAAATAGATAGAGGACACATATATGTAATCTCTCTCTCTCCATAGATATATATACACACACACATTACATTTGCCAGTTTTTAGTCCAAGATTTCACGTAGAAACAGTTGGTTAAATCCTGTAACATTTTTCTCAAAAAGCAAAGTCAGATGGTGATAAAGGTTCAGATTAACCCATAACACCCTGGTTAATCTACAAAGCAATTGATTTTGAATACTGACAGTACTATTTATCCTAACCAGTGATTGGCGCTAATGACTCCCATTCATGGTAAGCTCTTTTAGAGAAATAGGGAAGGAATCCATGTTCATTCAACTTGGCTACGTGAAGGGTACTTTCAATCCTTAACCTCATAAATTCCCCCATATCCTATGGGGTCGTCACATCCTCCCGTTTCCAAAGTGGAGACTCACTGCTCCTCCAGGAGACTAGGACCTAAGCTCTGAGGTTCATGCCACAAACACCCTCCTTGGCAGGACTGAGGACCCTCCCCTTCTCAGCACCCTGGCCACAGGCTGGGCCACATTCTCCCCAGGGGATGCCAGGGTCAGGCAGGAGAGGGACAGGGACACAGCAGCCACGTGCACAGAAGCTGGGCCGGCCGTTCTCCAGGACGTAGAAAATGAATCAACCTGGTTCGTCCCCGTTCTAAGTCCACGTGGAAATAACCCATTCCCTGCTCTCTGTTGACATGGCCTCAGTTTTGCCACCAAATAAAATTATCCTAATCATTTGAGTATTTTCCTGGAATTCTTCAGAGAAAATATACCATCTTCATTTGGGGAAGTACAAGCAAATGTTTCTGTGCCCCTCCCCCGTGAACCCGTGGAAATACCCACAGGGGAGACAACGATACAACCCTCCAGGTTCAGTGACCCTGACGCCTTGTGTGACAGCATCAGTGGACACAGACTTCCTTACCCTTCCTCACCGCTGCGCCCTGGAGCCCCTTGCCCACGGCCAGGTCAGAAGCCTGATAAGCAAAGTGGAGGAAAGAGAGGAACCAGCCCCTTCCCGGCCCCCTCTCCCCCGCCCCCCACCCTTGAGGCAGCCCCACCCACCCGGCTGGGGGCAGGGCTGGAGATTTAACGGAGCATCACGTCCAGAGTTCTGTTTACCATTCGGACTGAGCAGTGTAGTTGCCTAATTAAGCTTGCTTTTATATCTTACAGTATTGGTGGGATTTTCTATTGAACAGCGAACAGAACATCATGGTGATGCCTGATGTTTCACCAGGGGAAGGGGGGCAGTACCATTAAACTTCGATGAGCAGCCTGAAGTGGGTAGAACAGGGACAAAAATAAAAGTTGCTTTTATGATTATCTCCCCAAGTTTTAGTTTTCAATGTACCAGTTACACCGTCACCGAAATGCTTCTTTGTCTTTGAAGTTCATTTACAATCATGTCACTAAATAAGACAGAGCAGATGCAGAGTGAAAACCCACCGGGGAAACGGCCGTCAGTGCTTGCAAAGCACACGTCCAGGGGAGCAGGTCCATCCCTCTCTCCTTCCTGGACCGTCCCCCTGCCTCACTTGAGGAGTTGCAGAGACTCTGACGCCCTCTCCTCCTTCCTGCCTCTACGGGCAGCGTTTCGCTAGATACTCAGCCCTGACTTTTGCTCTGAATCCACGCGACGCTCAGCCCTCTGCTTCCTCCATCTCGGGCGGCCTCACGCCGCAGGCGGTGGGAAGGAAATCAGTTTCTGCCATATTCTGTGGGTCAAAGGAGGCTTGTTTATCTGCCAGTAAAGTCAACAGCCCGCTGACTTCCTGCCAGGACAGCAGGCATTCTGAGACAAGAAAGCCCAGGAGATCAAAGCCTGGGTTGCCGGCAGTTGTTCTAAAAATATGCTAATGGGGCACCTGGTACCTTCTTTCCCCTGTAGACCCACATCCGGGAGGGAGCGGGCAGGTCTGGGCTGCACCTCCCTGCCTGGGTCACGGGGGCCACTGGTCTTCCAGTCTGGGAACCTCGGAGTGGAGGACACGGCCGGCCCGAGGAGCATCCCCCGAGACCCCACTGCCCTGCCCCGGCCCGGGACCCAAGACCACCCTGCACAGGAGGTGTGCTGACTGGCTTCCCAAGGAGTTGCCTCCGGTGGGCTTTAGCTGTTTGGACGAGACGGGTTCAGAGCAGTGGCCCTCCGTGGGGCCGGCCAACTCGGTCCACCTCCCAGTCGATGAGGCTGAAGCCGTGGTCCTGTAGCACCTCGGCCTCCTCCTGTCGGGACCCTGACGCACCTGTGATCCACTGTTTACTATCCATCTTCCCAGACAGATGTCGGGGAAGGGAGGGTCTCGCCCTGGTCCGTCCTTGGCATCCCTGTACCAGCCGCTCAGTGGTACTCAATTTGCACTGAATAAATGACATTAGAAACGGTGTTACACGCTCAGGACGGCTCGCTCACGGTGGCTGTTTGTCATCCAGCAAGCGGCCGGGGTAAGAGATGAGCTTAGGACGCAGGTTTCGGGATTACCATCCCGGTTTTCTGGGCTAATCCTCCCCATGTTCCACACCTAGCAGTTCTCTCCCGAGGCAGGTACCTGCTTCACGGCTTAGCACTGGCAACCAGACACGTCTCCAGGTGATCACACGAAGAAGTGGATGGGCCAGAGCGTTTCTAACCAGCATCCTGCGTTTCCTCACTGTGTACACGATACAAAGAGCTGCAAGCGGCATGAGAAAGCAAAATGCCGACACAGCTGTAAGTATCACAGGACAGCTACGCCCCCAGGAGAACCACGCAGCGTGGGAGGGGTTCACTTAAATGCAGCTGGGACCAAAAGATGCCCCAGAGACACAAGTGTTTTGGTAAAAGACCAAATGCCAAAGAACCCAGAGGAAAAAACAAAACCTCACACAGTTCCCTTCACACAGTTGGCCTCAACGTGCTGACCTGCCCAGCAGAAGGAGACCTCTGATGGAGAACCAAAGGCACATCTGCTGGGGCCGAACCTCTTTCTTGAATCATTCATTTGTGAAAGTATCTTTTTTTTCTTACTTAGCAACTGAACTAGTTTGGCTCAGACAAAATGACTTTTTTCAACGATGACGACACAGGCGTCATTGCCTGACCAGTGAAACCCACCTCTCAGGGATGGGAAGGAGAGGCCGTGGGCCAGACACTTTAAAACACATGCTATTTAATGCTCAAAATATCCTTGTGAGCTTTTTAAAAAATCATTTTCTCCATTTTACAGTGATGGAAATAAATTCAGGAAGGGGAAGTAGTTGACCCTGGTAGCAGATAGGGATTTAAACCCTGCCCCCCAGCATCCAAATCCAGCCACGCTTTGCCCAGGTTGCAACGATTACCTGCCTTCCTATTATCAGGTAAATGTTGGGCCCATAAAACTTTTGTTCATCACCACAAGGAAAAGCTATACCAACTCCAAAATCGTCGTGGGTTATTTATACTTTGCTACATATTTCACGTTTTTTTAAAAAATAACAAAGTGTGCTTTTAAGAAATTACATAAATATCCTGTTACATTTCTTGCTAGGTTGTAAGTTCCTGTCCGGTCTTGTGTTCCCCTGCTGCTGATTTCCCATATAAGCCTTCCTTCCTACATTTGTTTGCCCAGATCTTTGATTATTTAGGCTTTCAGACCCATTTCAGCTAAGCCAAGAAAGCATCATTGTCTTACACCATATTCAAACTCTTATTTATTTTTTTTCATTTAGCCACATCACTTTAACTCATTTTCAGTCAAGATTTTCATCCCTGATACGAGTCAGAATTTTGGTGTAAACCTTAAAGGAACTGGAAAGACAATCCTCAAGAAAGCCCCAGTTAATGACCCATCCTAACTTCCGGAAAGTCAGAAAGAATAATCAAAACCATCTTTAATGAGGATCACCTACCACAGTCATCGTAAAAAGAAACAACAGACAAGACCTGACCGTGGCTCTGAGGACCCTGACAAGGCAGCTGAATGTCACGTGGTGAGATTTGGTCCAATAGTGATGGAATTTAAAAAGCAGGAAGTTATTTCCACATCCACGTTCACAGCAGCATTATTTACAATATCCAAAGGCTGGGATGTGTCCATCAGTGGGTGGATGGGTAAACAAAATGTGGTCTGTCCACAGAATGGAATATAATACTATTTGTCCTTTAAAAAGAAGGAAATTCTGACACAGGCTACAACATGGATGACCCTTGACAGCATCACGCTCAGTGACATAACCAATCACAAACAGACCTGTATCGTATGATTCCACTTACGCGAGGTCCCTAGAATCATCAAGTTCAGAGACAGAGGGTGGTTTCCAGGGGCTGGGGGAGAGGAATGGGGAGTTAGTGTTTAATGGGGACAGAGTTTCAGTTTTACAAGGTGAAAAGAGTTCTGAGGATGATGGTGGTGACGGTTGCACAATATCCCGAATGTACTTACTGCCACTAAGCTGTACACGCAAAAATGGTTGAGAGGGTGAATTTTATGTTATGTGTATTTTACCCCAATTTTTTTAAAAGCAAGGAGCACTTCTGTATGCCTCCTTGAAGGAGGCAGCTGCATCCCTGGATCCCGGCCATGGGTCTGGAGTGCCACGGAGGACCTCTTCCCGTTCCTCGACTCTGCACTGATGGTGGCTTTATATCTTGGACTCTTTTAACTGGAGAATTCTATTCCTGGGAACTACCAAGGAACTTTATAATATACTTTATTCTGGTAAATCTTTATGTTAAAAATTGTTTTAAAAACATTGTTTTTCATTTTATCTTTAACAGAATTTGTTACATCATGGTTTTTGCCCGTGTATTTTAACCATTAGCATCTATAATCCGGGAAAGATTCATTTTCTTTTTCTTCCGACATCTCCCCTTGTCTGGTTGAGGGGGGCTGGTGTGGCCCTAGAGTGGGGCAACCCAGTGGTCGGCTGTGACATCCTGCCCCTGTCTCTCTCCCTTGCTCCCGAGCCCCCGTGGTTCCCAGGCTGTGTCTGTCCTGTCTCTCCGGCTACAGAAGGGATGTGACCCCATCGCCTCAGAAAACTCGTCCTCCTGGTGCCTGAAATGCTGTCCCTCCCAGGGACATTGTGTTTTCAGAGGGACCATGGGTCTGCTCACACCAGTGAGAGCACAACCCAACCACTAAGCTGTACACTCAAAAATGGTTCAGAGGAGACCATTCAGAGCTGGATTCCAGCCATCTCTCGCTCTCTCTCTCTTCTTTAATCATCCTGTCCTTTTGACCACAGCACCTTCCCTGCAGACAGACCACTTAGAGTCCCCCTACGGCTTGAGAAATGCCGAGTGAAGCCAGGAGCAGCAGCTGTCCTGAAAGTGGGGGGCGAGGGCCTGCGGCACGAGGGTGCGGGGGGCGGGGTGCCCACACTGCCCGCCGGGCTCCCAGGCAGTGAGAGCGGCTGGGCGGGGGTCGTGCCTCCCAGGGGGCGGGATGACTTTCAGCGGGCCGGGTGGAGCCGCCCTCGGGAATCCAGTATCTCCTTGTGGCCAGAGCGCTGAGCAAACACAGCAGCACAGGCCGCATGGGTGGCGGTTCACGGGGCCACGAGCTCCGCTGCCCGGGTCCGTGCTCGTCCTTTGTTCCTCATCCCCACCCCTTGGCTTGGTTTCCCGGGGATTGTTTTTCTTCCTGGAACTCGGGTTATGCACACAGGCATCCAGGAGGTCAGATGCCAACTGCAGGTTACCCACCTGCCCCCCGTGTGGACGGCACAGGGCCCATCACCCCGAGTCCTAGGCAGGCCTGGACGCTGGGCACTTCTATTCTCTCCAGGAGGAACTCAGACAAGGAGGTCTGCTTTACCTGTTTCTGTAGGTGTGAAAGCAGTTTAGCTTCTTCCACAAACGTTAAGCCTCCCGGGAAGGGAGCGGGCAAGCTGACAGCTGTGCTGAAGCACGGGTTCAGAGTCAGGGGCCTCGGGGCTTCCCACGCGGGGAAAAGGGAACCACGTATGTCTCGGGGCGGGGGGGAGAGAGTGCTTTATATGCACATGCGTACACAGAGACACATGTACAGACATACACATACATATATACATATACGTGTACATGCATACACATAGACACACGTACAGACATACACACATATGTGTACATGCATACACACAGACACATGTACACACACGTGTACATGCATACACATAGACACATGTACAGACATACACACATATGTGTACATGCATACACATAGACACATGCGCACACACACAAATACATGCATGTGCATACATATATGCACATGTACACACATGTGTATATACACATGCATACCTACAATGCACATGCATATGTGTGTGCATGCATACACACATACACACGTGCACACATACACACATATATGTACATAATACAAATACATGTATACACATATACACATTTGCACGCATACATATATACACATGTGCATACACACATAGGTACATATATACACACATACCTACACTACACATAATACACACATGCATATTTGCACATATATAGATATACCTACATGCATACACACATACCTACATATATGCTTTGAGGACTAGTAGATATCAGGTGTTGTTTATAGCTCTTAAAACCTAAGTTTGAATTCAGGAAAACAATTGTTTAGTCAGTTGGTTAAATATCACTGGAAAAAACTATGTTGAAACTCATGGGTGAAAGACACCTAAGAAAACACTCTTGTGAACGAACTAACTGAACGGGAAACAGTTAAAACCAGAGACCTCCAGGGTCCGGTCAGGGGCAGTTGGGCCTCAGCTCAGGGCTGTCTGTGCACGTTGTGAGGGAGGTTCTCCAGTCTCTTCTCCCACCTTGGTCACTGGTCATGGTCTCTTCCTTCAGAACCGCACTGACATTGGGCTCAGTTCACATACAGAGAGGCCAGGCGTGTCCCCCAGGTGTGCATGGTACACCTGAGTCCAGCTCCCAACTGCCAACTCCAAGCTTCCTTAACTGAGAACCACAGCCCAGCTCTGCCCCAAGAAACTAAGGGCTCAGAAATGAAGTAGTGGACCAAGCACGTGACATTTGAATACGAGTTTCAGTGCTTTGTTCTTTAGACAAAACCCCCGACCCTGAGCCCCGCACAGCCTGGCCCCAGGACCGCCATCCTCTCCTTTGCGTCCCCCACCCTCCCCCGTTGTGGACGTGACTTTCTGGCGGCCAGGCCTCTGAGGGCCACCTGGTGTGTTGCTCTGGTTCTTATACTCGACACTGCATCCGGGGACACAGAATACGCCCTGCCGATTGATTGATTAACACGTCTGCTGGTCAGTGATTACTTCCTACAAGCCAGGCGCTGTCCGGGGCCACTTACACAATTTTCCTCATTTTCTGCTCAGAACTGCCCTGCGGGACTGGTGTTACCAGACGAGGAAACTGAGCTCGGGGGGACCCTATCTGCCCAAGGGCCAGCGGTCAGAGCGGGGCAACATCTGGGCCCCCCCCTCTTTTGCTTGCCCTTCTGAAACTGCACAGAAATTACAGACATGATTTGGCTCCTAGCCCGAGCACCCCTGAGATGGGTGGGGGCCTGGGAGGGGGTCATCAGAGCAGCTTCTAATGTGCCCTCTGCCCTCCTAACTTATCAATATCTTGATTTCTAGGCACTGTGTGTTTCTGTGGTTTTTGAACCATGTCCCTGGAACATTTGGGCTGTGAGATGCGCTTCAGTGGTTCTGCAAACATCCTCTTCCAATTTAATTTTGAAAAATAGATTTTTAACTGTTTGAAAGCCAAAGGAAAGAGCAAGAGTCCTCGGATGTAATGGCTTGGGCTTCTAGTTTAAGTCCTTTTTTTAAAAAAAGACTTTTAAAATCTGCTTTCTCCCAATACCTGTATTTAAAATTGAACTTGGTATCTACAAATTGGTGATTCACAAGTGCAACCCTGCATCGATCTTGTTTTAAGTGGAGGCCCGTGGATGCCTCAGCCTGAGCGGCCCACGGGCATCCTCTCTACCAAAGGCCAGGATAAGCCCAGCGCACCTGCTCGGGCAGGAATTCTTCAGTTCATAATCGTTCCCTGATAATAACTGAACCCAGCACCACGTGTTCTCCTGAGGTCCTGGTATAAGGTACCATTTAAGTGCAGTTTGGAATGTTTTTTTGTTTCACTATGATATATAAGGCAGAATTATTATAAACGTAGAGAGACTGGGATATTTCCATTCTAATATTTCTAAGTGGTACTTTTTCATCATTTTTTATTTTTTAAATATTTTAAAATTTTTGCTTAAAATTAGAAACAGATTATTATTAAAAGCTAAAAATATTTTTTAAAATTGAAAATGAACGTGAAAGGTTAACCCGACTCCAGATCAATAACACATCACACCATGTAGCACTGATGTTTCAGCTGCGTCCACGCTGCCAGAGCAGGACATAAAACCAACGTGACGAGAAGTGAGGAATAAGCTACAACGTATTTTTCATGAGGAGTCACCTTCCAAGATGATCAAATCGCTCAAGTTCTTACTATTTTATGAAGTTTTAGAAAATAGCTCTACGGGTCCTGCCAACATGAAACATCATTTGAAGCTATCAGGTCAAAAGAAAACATATATAAGCCTCTAAGTTTTTTCAGCATAAACCGAATAGCTCAAAGTCATAAGAAATCTATGAACAATTGACCCTTAAACCATGTTGGGGTCAGAGGCACTTACCTCTGTGCAGCCGAAAATCTGCCTGTAACTTTGACCCTGCACGAACTTAACTGCTAATAACCCGCTGTTGGCCTGAAGCCTTACTGATCACATAAACAGTCGGTTAGCACATATTTTGTGTTATATGTATTATCTACTGTGTTCTTACAACAAAGAAAATGTTAAGAAAATTATAAGGAAGAGAAAATACATTTACAGTACATACATGTATTTACTGAAAAAAATCCACGCGTAAGTGGACAGTTCAAAGTTGTCCTGTTCAAAAGTCAACCGTATACACGATATTTAAATGTGACAGTGAACATACGCTTAGAATGTCATCTGAAGTGAAGTTAGCACATCACTATGAAGCACAATCCATGGGGCCAAAGCTAATCGCACGTCACGCCACTGACGTTTTATCAAGTCTGTTGACAAGCAGATGGCTACAAAAATGCAGCCGATGGTACTGGTGTCACCAGCTGTCAAAGCCGTGAGGCTGGTCATCTTACGTTTCCCTGCTGCTTGCCCTGCATTGGTGCCCCGCCAGCCCGCCTCCAAATCAAGGGCAGATTCCTCCACCCCTCTTCTCCGCCCCCCTGAAGCCCCCTGGAGAAGCCACCTTGACCTATTTCCAGTTCATCCTAGGCTGAGAAGCCAGGATGATATTTTTAAACTGAAAGTCCTTCCATAGCCTCACGCTGAACTTAGAACCGAATCCTTTCCCCTGGCCCGGGACACCTGGCCTGGTCCAGCTCGTCCCTCTCCTGCCTTGTCCTGCTACATTCCCAAGGCCTCCATCCCTAGAACACCCCCTACTCTTCCTCGGCCTGGGGTCCGCACCTGCGTGCCCTGTGCCTGGAGCTGCTTCTCCGGGACCTTCACGCGTAGCTTCCCTTCATCCGCCACGTGGAACTAAACATCACCTCCCAGAGCGGCCGTCTGTGGGTCCTGCATGTAAGTAAGACGTTACCACCCCGGTACCTCCGCCCAGCATCTCCTTGATTCCTTCCGGGCACTGTTTATAATCTGCTCTGGCTTATTTATTTCTTGCTTCTGTACTGCCTGCCTCTCCCTCATGGACTGTAAACCCTATTAGGGCTGGAAAAGGGTTACTCCCGTTTATCACTGTGTCCTCAGAACCCTCAGCACCTGGAATGTAAGAAATACAATT
This sequence comes from Balaenoptera ricei, assembly GCF_028023285.1. Lineage (NCBI taxonomy): Eukaryota > Metazoa > Chordata > Mammalia > Artiodactyla > Balaenopteridae > Balaenoptera > Balaenoptera ricei. The sequence goes on along the minus strand of NC_082649.1, from coordinate 1,039,044 downwards.
TTCACCACAGCCCAGAACATACACTTTTATTATGTGTGATTCGTGGATATTTTCTATTCTGTTGTGTTCTATTGTACTTCATTTTCTCAAAAAGCTATTTGTGACCCAGCAAGCTTTGTAACTCACCAATGGGTCCCAACATGGCACTTGAAAACGGGATGCAATGCAAACTACAGAAAAAATGTTCACTGTCCTTGATTTGTTTGGATGATGGGATTATATAAAATCTTTATAGCTCAGCTGGTTAAGATGACAGGTTTGGCAAAACTTTCAGTTATTCTTTGAAATAGTGAAGACTCAGGCAGCGAAAATTTAATTTGCATGTGGGATTCTCACGTAGTACATGAAAGGGATTTTTACTATTTTGTAAACAAAGACAAGAGAGGGAGAACTTTTCATGTATTAGATCATTTTTAATAGAGCATCAAATAAACCCAGTAGATTTAAAATCCCATGGCCTGACAGCTAAGTCGGTGGCTCAACGAAGTGCAGAAGTCACCACACTGATGGCGGATCCAAACCTCCCAGAGCCCACAGGGTCTGCCAGTCTTACGAAGGAATATTTTTTATTTGCTTCATTTCATACATTTTAAAACTAACTTTGAAATAAGGAATAAAAATTATTTTAAAAAGTAAACATTATGACAATAAAATTGACCCAGAAATATATCGAGAGACAAGCCTCTCCTTGATCCCCCTTTGAAGTGTCTATCCTTTCAGAGATATTTTATGCATGTTTCCCTCTCTTTAAAAAAATAAATGATACACACTGTTAAATCACGCTCTTTTAGGAACCTTTGCAGTAGGTTTGGGGCATGGCTCCACGTTTGTCCGTGTGAGGTTTCTCCCTGTTTATTTCATGGGCCACGTCCTCTGCGAGCACCCATTTATTTAACCGCTCTCACATGGGACGTGCATATTTTCTCCAAACATTTGCTGCCAGACAATGATGCAATGAATAATAAGCTTGTACAGACCTCATGGAACACGGAGACGAGGATTCCTGTGGGGTGAATCCCCAGACGTGGAGTTGCTGGGTCAGAGGGCGGGTGAGTTACAGCTGTGATGGGGTTTCAGGCGCCCACTGTCGAGGGCGTCCCGGACCGCATGCCCACCTGCAGCAGACCTTTCCTGTATCCACACCCACAATACAGGGAACGTTTTCAGGCTTCCCGACGTTTGCCAGTCGGACAGGTGAAAACAAGCAGCTCAGCATGATTTATGTAGAGGGTGAAGGAGTGACGGCGCGGTTGCTTTGGGCCGCGTGAGCACCTGGTGAGGAGGCAGCCGGCCACACGGCGAGGAGAGGGGCCACACCGGATGCCAGCTGCCCACCTTGACCTTGGGCTTCGTCTCCAGGACTGCGAAAAACAAAATGTCTGTCGTTTAAGCTGTGCCATCTGTGGGGTTTTGTTACGACAGCCCAAGCTGACTGGGCATATTTGAAAGGCATTTTTCCATCACATGACACTGGGTACCTGGCAGGGCAATCTGCTCAGGGTTTCCTTCTCAGCCGAGAGGTTCACTTGGGAATGTAGTTGTTCAGCCTGACACAGACGTTCAGTACTTGGACTTCAGGCTTCCAGACCAGGCTGATCCGAGTTCCCTGAGAGTCTAAGCTTAGCTGTTAAATTTTTAAAAAAGGGTTCGATTGTAGGGAATTATCTGTATGTAACAGGAGTTTCTTGGTTCTGTGAAACCAAAATGAATACAGAAATAAGCTGTAAGCCGGAGGCTAAAGTTGACATAAAACTGTAAAAAAATCCATCCACCCCGATTTCAAATTTTCTGGCCACCAAAATCATCCTCCTTATCTTTCATTTACTCTTTTGGTAAATTTTTTTTAAACTTTGGATTTAAAACACAAATGTAATTTTATAGATTCCCCGATATTACATATGAGGACATAAGAGCACTGAAGTTTCCTCCTGGCTCTTTCCAGCTGCAATTCCAGATATTTAAGCTACATTAGAATTACTTTTACTGTCTGAAGAATTATAATACTTATGTTCTCCTATGTCACTTTAATTCTCTCAGTTTTTCACCTTATTTTTCCTCATTCCTTGGTAATTCGTTTGTCACCAGACTTGCTATTAAGTTTTAAACATTGACAGAGTTAATTAAATACACTCCTAGGAGAACCGCCAAAATCCGGACAGCTGACAGCATCAAATGCTGCGGAGGACGCGGAGCAGCAGGAACGCATCCTTGCTGACCGGGGCGCGAAACGCTGCAGCCACCCTGGAAGACAGGTCGGTGGTCTCTCACGAAACTAAACGTGCTCTTACCAGGTGACGCACCAGTCACGCTTCTTGGTATATATCCAAAGGAGTTGAAATCTCATGTCCACACAAAATCCTGCACATGGATATTTATAGCAGCGTTATTCGCAATGGCCCAAACTTAGTAGCAACCAAGATGTCCTTCAGCAGGTGAATGGATCAATGAACTGTGGTCCATCCAGACAATGGAACGTCACTCAGCACTAAAAAGCAATGAGCTATCAAGTCATGAAAAGCCATGGAGGGACCTTAAATGCATATGACTAAATGAAAGAAGCCAATCTGAAAAGGCTCCAGACTGTATGATCTCAACTATAGGACATTCCCAAAAAAGTAACACTATGGAGACAGTAGAAAGACCAGGGGCTGCCAGGGGTTGGGGGTGGGGAAGAGGGAGGGATGAATGGGGGAGCACAGAGGATTTTTAGGGCGGTGAGACTACTGTGTGTGATATTATAATAATGGATACCTGTCATTATACATGCGTCCAAAGCCATACAACGTAGAACCCCAAGAGTGGACCTTAGGTAAAGTATGGGTATGGGTGATTATGGTGTGTCGATATAGCTCATCCTTGATGAAAATGTTGACAGTAGGGAGACTGCATGGGCTGGAGGCAAGCGCCTGTAGGAAGTCTCTGAACCTTCTTGATTTCTTCTGAGCCTAAAACTGTTCTAAAAAGTACAGTCTTTGGAAAATTGATAGTTGGTCTTATCCTATTAAATAGGTACATTTGATTCTCCTTGTAATTATGTATAACATCCACACGTGTTCTTTCATTTTGCTTCTTCTGAATCCCTGCGTTCTTTATTTTAATTCCTCTCTCAGTAAATACAATCACCAAGTAATTTTCCAAAAATGTTTTGGGCTATTATATGCCTAAGTTTTTATATGATGAATTAAAATTTTAACTATGTAGAAATTACCAGTCACACTTAGGCCAAGCTTTTCCCCTTTGGAATCCTAGAGAATTTTCACTTCCTCTTGAAGCATCAAGTGTTCCTGTAAGAGAAGTTTGAGGTTCATCTTCACAAGTGCCTTGCTTTTTGCTGGATGTTTACTCTTTATCCTTAAATCTCCATAACTTTACCAAGATATGACTCAGTGTTTATAATTCGGTGTCATTATTTTTTCCTGGTACAATGTGTGTCCTTTTCACCTTCAGTTTCAGGTCTTATATTTATTTTAGAAATGTTTCATTCTATTATATTTGAGTGCTTTTACTTTCCTGTTTATTCTCTTCAGTTTTCAGAAACACCAATTATACTCAGTTTAGTTCTTTTCTGTCCGGCTTTATATAGTTTTCATTTTATCTTTTTTCACTAGCTCTTTTTATTTCCCTTAGTCTGGGTGACTTTCTCATACTACTGACTGTGTAGTAGTACACAGTACTACTGTGTAGGGTTGTATATTCCACTGTTTTCTAAACTATCCATTTTTTTTCCCATTAACAGTTATATTGTTATCCTCAATTGCCTTTCTGGGTTCTGCAATCTCCTTTTATATTCTCTGTATCTCTTTTTTAAGGTATTTCTCAACCAACTCCCCCCAAAATCTATTTACTCTTCAGTTTATTTGAGAGAATGGAGAAGTATTTTCCTAAAATTTTCTTTTATTGCCTGCAACGATTCTTCTTTTTGAGTGTATTCTTCTTTGCTCTTTGCTTCTAATTTTCCTTTCCTTCTACTTAAAAATTGGTCCTGTTTATGCACATGGTCCTTTCGTATTCTTTCCGCTTATTACTCATATTTTATGGGGATGGTTTTTTCTGGATCCGCTATTTGCTTGAACACAGGGTGGGGAGGGCAGAGCGTTAGCTGGAGCAGCCACCAAAGAGCTACCAATCAGCTCTATTGTCACCAAATACTTTTCTACAAAACCTACCGCTTGGGGACACAGGTCCTTTCTGACATTTGGGGGCTTCACTTTATTGAGGTAAAACTGTCCCCAGGCAGTAGCTGGGCAGCGGGGCCCAGAGATGCCTCATAGTTCAGTGTCGTGTTTGTGACTTAACATTAACTTTTCTCTGTTCACTTGACAATGGTTAGAAATTTCCTATTTCTGGCTGTTTCTCCAGATCGAGAAGCCCAGGCCACAGAGGTGGCCCCACTGCTTATCTCATACATCTATGGGCTCACCCTTTGCCTTCAATACAGGATCATCAAGCCCTGGGGGCCACTTGCTTCCAGGGAGACTGCAGGCCCAGACAGCATACCTCGCTCTGGGGGAGCTCACTCCAGATTTGCTTGCAGCTGAGGGGGCCCAAAATCTAAACAGCCAACTGTCTCCCAGAGCTGCCGAGCCCAAGGGCAAACCCAGCTTCAATGTGACCACCAACCATTGTCTCTGTTTCTCGGCTTTGCATCTTTGAAGGTGCTCACTTGTCAGGTGGGCCCTCCCTTGGTGGTCTCAAGGGGCCGGCTGAACCTTCCAGCCACGTAAGTCTCATATACCCCAGCAGAAAAAAAAAAAGAAACTTCCTTCCAACAGACCAACCAAAGTGCTAGGGTTGAGTCTACTGGGTCCTGGTGGATCTCACTTGGGTCCTGTGCCTGTTCCTGAACCAATAACTTCGGCTGAGGGTCCCCATGAGCTGCGGGAGGGCTGACTGGTCACTGGCAGCTGGCGCAGAGCCCAGGCCAGGGTCCAGAGCCCATCACACACCTGATATGCCACTGCCACTGCCCGTGAGGAGCCAGGCTGGGGCAGCAGGAACGTGAGGCTCACGTTGGCTGTTGGTGACAGTGAGAGCCCACCTGCGGGAGGGCTGACCAGGGGTCAGTGCTGTGCCCTGCACTGCCCATGTGTCCTTTCACGCCGTCCTCACGTCCCCCATCAGCAGGCACTATGCTTATTTCCATCTTACTGACCAAGGCCCTGGGGCTGGTCCAAGTGCATCACTTCCCAGGTGTGGTCCTGGGCCCGCCAGAGGTGACGGGGGCGGCTGCATTTTCCGGCTGTGGCCCCGACCGTTCATCTCATACCCTCTCTCCTTGGCAGCAGGACCCTCTCCCGCGACACAGCGGCTGGGGCAGAGGCGGGGGACACGCTCGGGAAGGGCTCTGCCTGCCGGAAGGCGGGCGAGCTTGGCGGGAGGTGAGCCCCGAGGCCTCCACGGCGGAATTTTGAAGGCTGTTTTTATGCTTTTTGTCTCTTCTTTGTTCATTCGTTGTTTGTTCTCCTGTGATGCTTTAGTGAAATTTCTTTTGAAAATCCCAAGCTTTCTCAGCTGTGCAAAGACGAACAAAGAGAGGGCCTTGGAGCCGTGTCCTTCCCGGGCAGGTGCTCCTGGGGCCACGGCGGCGGGGGCGCGGGTGGGGGGGGGTCAGATCCCGCCCAGGTGACTGCGGGGCTCGCCCTTTCTCCCAGAGAGCCACCGACTCCTTCGCCATCCACCAAACGGAGCTTTAAGAACAAGTATTCCAGGAGGGGAGCCGATTTACCCCTGAGAAGGACCCAAGTCGGCTCTGCGTCTCGCTGCACCCCTCTCAGCCTCGGTCCCCAGCCCTTAGGGGTGAGCCTGCCCTGCGGGGTCACCTGGGGGACCCCGAGGCCCCGGAGCTTTCAAAGCAGACGGGAAGAAGCGACAGCGACTGCACCGGGCAGAGGGTTCGGCTGAAAGTGGACACGAGGCGCCGTGTAGTCACAGCTTCGTCCAAACGCTGGCGCTGGCGTCTAGCGTCGGCGGACGCGGCGCGTGTGCACGGGGTCTGGGCCGTTGGGTCGGGGGCTGCCCATCTGAACGTGGGGGGATGGGGTGCGCGGACTGAACCCTCAGCCGGGGCGGGGGCGGCTGATGGCGGCCTGGCGGCGGTAGGATCCTGGGGGCGGCGGGTACCCGCTCGTGAGGTGGGCCCCGGCCACTCGTCCTGTCCACATCCCCCGTCATATCGGGGACCAGGCGCTGGGGTGCGCGTCCACGGGAACCAGCGAGGGCCACTGGTCGGACTCCTCCGACGGGAGGGCTGGCGTCCCAGCGCTCTCCCGGGGGGCAGGCTGCGGAAGAGAGGGGTTGTCTTAGTTACTGTTGAAGCAATAAGGCAGCTCTGATGGAGTAGGTGCGGCTTAATTATCCACTTACGCAGGACGCATCGCTGGCAACGGAAGATTCTCCAGTTAAGATTGGCAATCAGTGATCACAGGCGTTCTGCTGCCGTTATAAAAACTCTTCTGGTTTTAGGACTGAAAAATATGTTTATTTTTTTCTTAGTCTAAAGCATGTTTTCTATGTGGCATTGTTGGTTTTGGGAAAATGCTATGAACTTATTATTAAAAACAAAATCCAGAGAGAAATAAAATTAGATTTTTAAAAAATATCTGAAAATGGGAGAGGCCAAATCAAATCAACCAAAACACAATTGATAATGAGTTAAATGGGAGTGGAGTTGATCTCATAATTTAGTCAAAGCACCCTCAGAAATATCTCTTGTCACCCAAAGCCATGGAGACTGGAAAGTAGGAGGTCACAATTCCCGAGACGAATGGTGGGTTTGGAGCCATAGCCCAAGGGACCTGGCCCGCAGGGGGTTTTAGAGACTCTTAGAGCAGAAAGCTCTTAGGATAGGAAAGGATGTGCACTGATAGGGTGCAGCTCAACATCTCCAATAACCTTGAAAAGGAGGGAGCAAGGAGCAGGGACTGAGGACTCTCTCCCCAGCACAAAGTCCATCTTCTTTTCTCAGTTCCCAGACCCCCGAATTTTCACATTTGAGCCCCATTGTCTAGAGGCAATTGTCCTCTGGGGGAGGGACCCCCTGGCACTGAGGCAGGAACGTGAGATTCCCCAGTCCGAGGAAGACGGTTAACACTCTACTCTTGGGTCCAACTAAGTAATGTTTGAGTTCCTTTCCAGGTGTAAAGACCTGTAATGCTAAATAATACATGTATGCTTTGAAAGCTTAAAATCATGTACGCGTGTGCACAATAAAGAATAAGAAATTAATCTTTTCCTGATTCAGAGTTTAAGGTAATAGTTAATGCTACTAAATTTAACGCTTTGAATATAAATGTCAGTATGGGAACTACTTTAGGAACAAACTGGTGGAAAATGGAAATGTTTTGTGGAAATTCACATATGCAATTTACAGACAGGCACCGAACATTCTGGCAAAGTCTGAGAAGCATTGCTCACACACAGGAATCCAGGTGACTGTGAGAAATCAATGCAGGGCTCACTCAGGAACATTCCGACTGTTCTCGTAAATGTGGTTGTTAGTGTGATGTATACACAGACGTGAATCACCATACTTTCAGAGAATATGAATTTCTTTGATGAATAGCATACTTTCATGGTAACCCAAAGAACAGATTTGTTCTTCCCACTCTAAATGTGGGAGAATTTTGAGTGGAATTTCTTGGGGAAATCCAGACAAGCAGACCACATAAATTACCCTGATGTATCAAGTGTTTATGTGTATTATTTGAGGCCGTAACTGAAACGGGATGGGTTTAGCTCTGGGACGTGCAGGTGGAAACACTTAGAGGGAACCCTATCCCCTCTCGCACACGCATCCAGGGGGAGAGATGAGAACACTCACCAAAGGATAAAGGGCCTTTAGATTTTACCCACAAAGCAAAGCCAGACATCTCTAGTTGGGGTGGGGTACTCCCTGGACCCTCCCTGTGACTGAGGGGTCTGCCCGAGGGCTGCTTCCAGGGGGGTTCTGAGCTTCCAGGCAGAAGGGCTGCACATGGGACGGGCCCTCCCAACTTGTCCTGAAAGCAGAAGCTGTAAGCTCCTGTCCCAACAAGGCCGGTACCAACGGCTCTGACTTTGAATAAGAAACTCAGAATCGCTTTTGGCCACAGTGTTCAATGTTCCTAGTCTAAACTTTGCAGAGTTCAATTAATATACATTTCCTTTAAATGAAACAGTCTGCACCTTCACTGTGACTGTAATTCTTCCAGGATATGGTAGGAGATTTGCTTCATGCTGAGATGTCTTTTCTTGCTCTTTTCTGCTTAGTTAATGATTTCTACTTTTTTTTGAAAACCGGAGGAAAGAGTTATAGGCTCGGGCCCCATTCCCCCACAACCCACTGACTTTCAAGTAAACAGTAAAATGATGCCAGCATTTAGCACTCAGTGAGCCCTACGTGCACACAGAGAGCGTGCTGGTCATCTTCGCTGACCATCCCATTAAATCCTCACAGCGGCCTGTGGGTAAACGTCTTCCCGCTGCTTCCTTCTTTTTCAAATGAGAACCGAGGTCTCCAGGAAGCTGAGGGATTTCCCTGAGCTTTCAGAGCCTGTGAGTAGTAACCCTGGGGTCCAGGTTCACAGGGGCCGTGTTCTCTGATTCTCACCCTGGCTGCACGGAACCGCACGGCGAAGGAAACGGTTGCCTGGCCCTGTGCACCACCCTGGTGCACGCACACATGGGAGAGCCCACTGCTGGACCTGCAGGTCCCCCGAGATGCGGGCATCCACTCAACGGGCACCGCCCTCCCCGGACTTTGTGACTCAGCCCAACTACCCAGCTCGTCTGTTCCTCAGGCATTTCAAATCCACATCCCAGTTAACATGTCCCCTTTTCTGAACCAGAGCCACAGTGCTCACTTCCGCCTGTGAGTGTGTTGAATGTTCATCGCAGGACACGCTTGCCATTGAGGAGGGTCCCGGGTGCCCACGGTCCCCGCCCTCTGGGCGACAACCCGACCTGAGAACCGGAGCCAGTGACTTGTGCTGATGAAATCGTTCCATAGTCAACCCATGTCTTGATCTAAGTTTTGCCGGGTCCTACCCTCCTGCAGAGGGAGTGACGGGGACAGAGCTCCCTGTGTGCCAGGCCCTGCTCCCCGGACCCGGGTGCTCATTCAGCATCTTCACAACCACCGCGTCTCCTGATGCCCCCACCTTCCAGATGGGGAGGCCGAGGCACACAGTGATTGGGTTCAAGTCACACAGCAAGCGTGGTGAGCGGAGCAGGATTCAAACCCAGATCAGTGGGCCCCAGAGGCTGTAGTTGTGTCCAGAAGCACCCCCCAGGGGAAGGAATGCACCACACATTTCTACACCTGCCACAAAATTAGAAAGTCATGCGAGCAGTGAGAAAAAAATCACCAGTCATTTCTCTACCCACTATTTTTTTTCTTTTTTTATTGTAGTACAGTTGATTTACAATGTTATATTAGTTTCAGGTGTACAACATAGTGATTTAATATTTTTATAGAATATACTCCATATAAAGTTATTATAAAATACTGGTTTTATTCCCTGGGCTGTATAGTACATCTTTGTATCATTCACTTTATACCTAGTAGTTTGTACCTCTTAATCACTTACCCCTATCTTGCCCCTCCCCTCATCCCTCTTCCCACTGGTAACCGCTAGTTTGTTCTCTGTATCTGTGAGTCTGTTTCTGTTTTGTTATATTCATTCATTTGTTTTATTTTTAGATTCCACATATAAGTAATATCATACAGCATTTGTCTTTCTCTGACTTGTATCACTACGCATAATACTCTCCAATTCCACCCTTGTCGTTGCAAATGGCAGAATTTTATTCTTTTTTATGGCTGAGTAATATTCCATTGTATATATACATCACATCCTCTTTATCCATTCATCTGATGATGAGCACTTAGGTTGCTTCCCTATCTTGGCTCTTGTAAATAATGCTGCAGTGAACACAGGGGTGCATGTATCTTTTTGAATTAGTGTTTTCGTTTTCTTTGGATAAACACCCAGGAGTGGAATTGCTGGGTCATATGGTAGTTCTATTTTTAATTTTTTGAGGAACCTCCAAACTGTGTTCCATAGTGGCTGCATCAATTCACACTCCCGCCGAGAGTGCATGAGGGCTCCCTTTTCCACACACGCTAGCCAGCATTTGTTATTTCTTATCTTTTTGACAATAGCCATTCTGACAGGTGTGAGGTGGTATCTCATTGTGGTTTTGATTTGCATTTCCTTGATGTAATTGCTGTAGGTAGTATGGAAATTTTAACAATATTAATTCTTCCAATCCATGAGCACAGTATATTTTTCCACTTATTCATATCATCTTTAATTTCTTTTGACTATGTCTTGGAATTTTCAAAGTATAGGTTTTTCATCTCCTTGGTTAAATGTATTCCTAGGTATTTTATTCTTTTTGATTTGATTGTAAATGAGATTGTTTTCTGGATTTCTCTTTCTGAGAGTTCTTTATTAGTATAAGGAATGCAACATATATCTATATATTAATCTTATATTCTGCAAATTTACTGAATTCATTTATTAGTTCTATTAGATTTTTTAAAATTTATTTTTATTTTATTTATTTTTGGCTGTGTTGGGTCTTTGTTGCTGCACATGGACTTTCTCTAGTTGCTGTGAGCAGGGGCTACTCTTCATTGAGGTGTGCACACTTCTCATTGCGGTGGCTTCTCTTGTTGTGGAGCATGGGCTCTAGGCACACGGGCTTCAGTAGTTGTGGCATGTGGGCTTCAGTAGTTGTGGCTTGAGGGCTCTAGAGCACAGGCTCAGTAGTCGTGGTGCACGGGCTTAATTGCTCCGCAGCACGTGGGATCTTCCCGGACCAGGGCTCAATCCTGTGTCCCCTGCATTGGCAGGCAGATTCTTAACCACTGCGCCACCAGGGAAGCCCAGTTCTATTAGCTTTTTGTATAACTATATAACTGTATGACTATACAGTATCATGTCATCTGCAAGTAGTGACAGTTTTACTTCTTCCATTCCAACTTGGATGCCTTTTATTATTATTTTTCTTATCTGATTGCTGTAACTAGGACTTCCAATGCTATGTTAAAAAGAAATGGCGAGAGTGGGCATTCTTGTCTTGTTTCTGATCTTAGAAGAAAAGATTTCAGCTTTTCACCATTGAGAATGATGTTCACTGTGGGCTTGTCATAAAGGGCCTTTATTATACTGAAGTATGTTCCCTGTATGCCCACTTCGTTGAGTTTTTTAAATCATGAAATGATCTATGAGATGATCATGTGATGTTTTATTCTTTATTTTACTGATATGGTGTATCACATTTGATTTGTGGATGATTGATTTGTGGCTATTGAACCATCCTTGCATCCCTGGGATAAATCCCACTTGATCATGATGTATGGTCGTTTTTATGTATTGTTGCATTCAGTTTGATAATATTTTGTGGAGGATTTTTGCATCTATATTCATTGGAGATATTAGCCTATAATTTTATTTTTTTGTCGTGTCTTTGGTTTTGGTATCAGCGTAATGCTGGCCTTGTAGAATGAGTTTGGGGGTGTTCCTTCCTCTTCAGTTTTCTGGAATAGTTTGAGAAGGGGCAATACTAACTCTTCTTTAAATGTTTGGTAGAATTCCCCTGTGAAGCCATCCAATCCTGGACTTTTGTTTGTTGGGAGTTTTTTGATTACTGACTCAGTAATCAGTCTATTCAGATTTTCTATTTCTTCCTGATTCAGTCTTAAGATAGTGTATATTTCTAGGATTTTATCCATTTCTTCTAGGTTGTCCAGTTTGTTGTGCATGCAATCCTCCAGGAGTTTTATTCAAAGGAAACTTGAAAACTCAGTCACTATAACGATGGTTTGTCCTGATAGCCTTTTGATCAGAGCAATTTTCCAGGACAGTCATAAACAGGGAGTAAACAGGAACGAGGCAAACAAATGTGACAACCATGCGTCTGTTTGGTCCCTTTATTTATGTTCTGTCTTCTGTCTTTAGATTAATTTCCATGTCAGAAGTGGTGGAGGCAGTGGTTGTGCTGGTCTTTAATTAAGCGTGTGCACGTATATGTGTGTGTGTGTGTGTGTGTGTGTGTGTGTGCGTGTGAGTGTGTGTGTATGTGCGTGTGCACACTTTCCCTGATGGTAAGCTGAAGAGAAATAATTTAATCACATAAACAATAAACAAGGTTCCCCACGGTTCTAAACACCAAACAGTTACAGACACTCCATCTTGCAACATGTCCCTTGGGTTTCATGTCACAGTTACAGACTGTCCTTGGGAGAGTCCAGCTCACTGGGGTCAGGCTGGTTTACTCACTTCTCTGTCCTCCCTCCTCCATGCTCTTGAAGGGGGTCAGGTGATCACGGCCAAAGCAGCTCAGATTCCATGTTGAGTGTGCAAACCCAGAATCCACTCCAGAGGCAAAAGGCTGGTTTTGTGCCCTCTGGGCCTCTCAGCCGAGAAGTCCATGCTATCATCAAGTCCTCATTGGAGACACCTAGTTGGGAGGTCCAGGAAGGCCCTGGGGCCACACCTCAGGTGGGAGAGGGGCCTGAACTCGTTTCCAGAAGACCCACCTAGCCCTGGCTCGTGTTAATTTATTGTACTCTTGGCAAATCACTTAGCCTTGTTAGATCTGTTTTCTACTTACTTCACAAGATTATTTTAGGAGCTGAAAGCTCCAAGCAGACCCCAAAGCTTTGCTGGCCCCTGCTGAAACATCTCTATAATCACAAACCTTCTGAATGACCTCCAGTGAGTTGCACTGTCTCCTAGGACTGACATCCGAGTGCAGAGTACCACGAACACCCTTAAAATGAGGCCAGAAAATCTGAAATTGGTGTCTCCTTTGTTTAGGTCTGTGGTGCTAAGTAAGTAAAAGCAGGCAGATGAACTGATCTCTGGGTGGGTTTACTTCACTGATCAGCTTCCACCAACACTCCGCTTGTTAAAAACACGCAGGATGAGCTGCCAGGAGAAGCATGGTAAGTCTAATGGGAAACATGAGAATAAAGGCTCTGAAACACACTTAACTGGAAAACACCCTCTGGAGTCAGTACCACACGTGGAAGCAAAAACACTGAGTGAAGAATATTTATTACAAAATGTGAAGGCATGTAAAAAATCTGTCTTGTAGAGGCAGGAAAACCATCTCAGGCAAACATGATCTTGCGAGGAAATGTTTTTAGAAGGCAGGTTGCGAGTCTGTTACAGCTTTACATGGCCTAATGGTTAAATATATCAAAGGGAAAAAAATCATAAATATAGTATGATTTCATAAGCTTTAACTGAAGTCCATTTTTCATGTCAAGCCCATAATGGGTTCTCAGAAGAGAACGGGTGGAGGTGAAATTTCAAGAGGAAAGAAAGGTCTAAATGTACCAAAACGCAAAAAAGGAGGAAAGGGACAGTTCTTGCAGGGCTCTTGAAAATCTCAGTTCACAGAAAGTGCCTTGAGCTGACAGTTGCACAAATGAAAGGAAAAAGTTCAAAGTCAGACCAGATAAGTAGGATTTGGAAAGTGAGACCAGAGGTCACAGTGAGATGGAGTGGGGGCTGCCTCACCAGGAACACATCATTTTCATGTGGGTCCCACCGCCTGAGAGGGTGAGAGAGGTCGGCTTTGTATGGGAGGCCAGGGCACATGCCTCTTGTTGGGCATGTGAGTATTCTGGAAGTGCAGATTCTCTTCCCCCAACATGACCACCAAGGAAGAGGCCCGAGCCTCTTGGGTGGGCGGCCTTGTGCCACACCCCGCAGCCTTAGGGGCAAGATTACACAGCTACCCTGTCTCAACTGTTCCCGTGGAGAGAGCTTGGAAAGCTTTTCCTTAGAGAGGGCCTGGGGAAGACTGTACTATTGGGGTCATTTCATGAGGGACGCAGGAAAATGAATAAGCCCAGGGACACTGCCTGCCGCCCTCAAGGAAAATCTTGGCAACTAGATTCATCTTTGGTGCCCACAAAGCCACCTTCACAGCAAGCAGAGTCCCCAGATCAAATAAATAACATCTCTTACCTGTCCCGTCTTTCAAATTATATAGATGCCCTCGTGACTCATAAAATCCAAACTCTTTTATAATTATGATTAAAGTCACAATAACTTAGAGTCATGCATTAAACAAGCAACTCATTCTGAAAGTTACAGATACACACATAGAAAGACGTCCCTGAAATTTCTGGGCTTTAAAAGCAAAGGTGTTAAACTCACACTGGTCGGGAGCATGTGCTCCAGAGCATAACATCCCAGAGGCAGCAAGCTCCTTCCTCTCCTCATAATGGGAAATGTGGTTGGAGAGCCGGCTGGGCTCTGCCTTGTGTGGGAACAACCACTGATAACTGGCCCCAGGGACTGCCGAGAGCTCTCCTTGGGGGACTGCAGACTCAGAGAGATGGGCTCTGAAGCTTCTAGTGGAGAGAAAATCACACCCGAATGCAAACGAGCTTTTTAAAGAAAAATGTAGATGGCAATAACAGCAAGGAAGGAGCTTTGGCACAGAGGACAGATGTGGGGCCGAGCTGGATAAAAGTAGAAAGTGCAGGGATCTGGCTGAGAACCGCTCCCAACAGGAGCAGCGACAGGTAGCCTGGCTCACCTCGCCTCCTCCAGGTGGGGTACTGGTCCACGAAGGTGTTCACATCCTCGTCCCTGGAACCCATGATGCTACTTTGCGAGGAAGGAGGAAATTTGCAGGTGGAATGGGAAATTATTCTGGATTATCCAGGCAGGCCCACTGTGGTCACCTGGGTCCTTAACAGCAGAACCCTTTCTTGGCTGTGCTCAGAGACAGAGATGACGTCGCCAACTTTGGAGAAAGGGGGCCACAAGCCGAGGACTGCGGGCGCCTCTGGGAGCTGGAAAAGGCAAAGCGTGGGCCCTCCCCGGAGCCTCCACAAGGGACCCCAGCCCTGCTGACATAGTGACTTTGGCCCAGTGACACCACCTGGACCTGTGACCCACTGAACTCTAAGATAATAGGTTTGTGTTGCCTTCAGCCACTTAGGTTTTGGTATTTCGTTACGGTAACAATAGGAAACGGATAAAAGCCTTCACCCCACCTGCATCACCAACTGGGGAGCTGGGGGAACTGACTCTTGAGGGCAGCGCTTGGCCTGGTCCTTGGGGCCCAGGACGCCCAGAACTTTCTTTGCTGTGTGGAGCACTCGAACTGCTAAGGCCCAGGGACCTTGTGAAAGGTGTCGGGGCCCCTGAGGACTGGAGTCTTTGCAGAATGAATTCAGAAGACCGGGGCGGGGCGGGGGCCAGATTCGCCGATACTCACAGAAAGCGGAAAGGCCACCTGACAAGTGGCCTTAAGAGGGGCCTGTAGGAAGTCTGCCCAAGCAAGAGAGCTCCCAAGTGGTAACTCCAGCATCTCTTTAGGAATTGAGCCAATTCCTGAGGGGAAGTTGTTTAAGAGGAAAGTATATTCTTTGCAAGAAAAGAAATTAGAATAAAGTAGGAAAATAGGGTGGAACTGTGCTATTTTCAGGTCACTAATTCACTGGATTTTTTTTTTAATGCCACCCATTCAGTTCATTTAAAGGAGGAATCTTTTCACAGTGCCTGCACATACGTTTAAAGATGGGACCAAATGCCCTGGTTTTCCCTGGGAAGCATATGCTCCTTTGATCTGCATGTTTACTGTGTACTAAATTCGCAAATTGCAGCTCATTTGCTCTAAGCTCCAGAAACCAGGGTTATTTGTAGGACAGAGACGCATATAAATCATGCTTGGGTGTTGGGCCTCGGCTCGGCTGGGAGAGCTTTGGGGCTGGTGTGACCGTGTGTGCTTCGAAGGCTGGGAGCACAGAGGCCCAGACACTCATCCACTGACGCCGGCTCACGAAGCTGGTGCCACATGCGGGAGAAAAGCCCGCAGGTGTCAAGCAGGAACCGACTGTGATGGTGACGATGACGTTTGGTGGCTCCCCCTTGAACACACAGCAGGGGGGCTGGGACCCCAGGGCCCCAGGAGACGGGCTTCCTGCGACTCGGGGCGAGTGTGGGTCTGGAGCAGGCGTCAAAGCAAAACTAAACCGGAAGTGGGAGAGGGGCCGCCTCCAGGAGCCCTAGGCTGGGAAGAGGCTCCGAGGATTTCAGCGGCCTGGCACGTGCCCGAAAGGAGGGACGTGTAGGCAGCTGGCCGCGAGCATGGAGAGCAGGGTGGGGCTGAGGGAGCCGGCGGCTTTGACCGGCGTCTGCAGTTTGGGAAGGAGAGGAACGGACTAGGCCGGCTGACCCGTGCCCCCAGCCCAGCCCTCTCATCTCTCTGCCGCAGGGGGCTGACTTTCCAACTTCAGACTACCTGTCAGAACATTCACAGCCAGGGACGGGCCGAGCCACGACGTCATGTGTCCCCCACTGTGTGCAGGGGGGCGGGGGACGCCGTAGGACAACGGATTATGCGCCCAGGCTAAGCCCCTGCAGAGGGCGCAACGTCACTAGTCATCAGGGAAATGCAAATCAAAACCCCAGCGGTTAGGACAGCTGTTATCCACAAAAAAAACCAGGCATTGGTGAGGGTGTGGAGAAACTGGGACCCTCGTGCACAGTTGGTGGGAAAGTAAATTGTGCAACCTCCACACAAAACCGGAAGCAGGTCCTCAAAAACTTAAGCAGAGAACTCCCATATGGGCCAGCAATTCCACATCTGGGTGTGTACCCAAAAGAAATGAAAGCAGGGTCTTGAACAGATATTTGTAAAATAATGTTCACAACAGCATTATTCACAACAGGCAAAAGGTGGAAGCAACCTGTGTGTCCATGGATGGATGATGGATAAACAAAATGTGGACCATACACACAGTGGAATACTATTCAGCCTTAAAAAGGAAGGAAATTCCGACACGTTATAATATAGATGAAACTTGAAGACATTATCCTAAGTGAAACAAGCCGGACAAAGGACAAACACTGTATGATTTCACTCACATGAGGTCCCTAGACGCATCAGATTCATAGAGACAGAAAGCAGAAGAGACGTTACCAGGGGCTGGGGAGTTAGTGTTTAATGGGGCCCGAGTCTCAGTTGAGGAGGACGGGAAGAGTTCCGGGGTTGGACGGCGATGCTGGTTTCACAACACTGTGAACGTACTTAACACCATTTAAATATGATTAAAGTAGTGAATTTTATGTTACGTGCATCTTGCCACAATAAAAAGAAAAAAGAGGCTAAGATGCATTTGAAAGTACAGCACACTCGTTTCTTAGGGAGACATTTATTTAGCCATAAATAGGGTGGTAACAACACACTGCCGACAGATAACCCAGCTGAAAACCAGCAGATCTGAGGTCCAGCCTGTCTCACCTCTCGACTCATGACCTAACTTGGGCACAAAGCCCTGCACCTCTCTGACCCTCAGTTTCCTTTTTTTGGACTACACCATCCCTGAGACCCTTTCCAATTCTGATGCTGTGTGTTTCAGAGACGGTCTGTGGCCAGGCTGACATGGTGACAATGGGAGCAGGCTTCCCGCCTGTTTGCAGCACCGTGGGTTGGTGGCCACAGTCCCTGCTCTGGGCGTAAGCCTCTGTCTCACCCTCACGTGGAAGACGGTGGCCCGTCAGGTTCCTGTGTCATTTCCCTGGACAAGGGCGAGGGTGTTACTTCTACGTCCCAGGAGGCTGGGGTCCCGGTGTGCTGAGAAGCCCAGGCCCGCCCTCACGCCTCCAAAGCAGACCCTGCGGTTGGCCGAAACACGCGCCTCCAAAGAGGAATCATCATACCCTCATCGGGGCCTGGGACAGGGGCGTGCGTGAGAAAAGATGCAGCGGAAAGAGAATTCGGGAGGTGAGGAACCACCTAACATGTTAGATATTAGTTCTCACGGGCATTTCTGGGTTTAAAACTAGAGCAGAAGTTCATAACCTAAGGTTTGTTTGTCTGTTCGGCTTGTGAAGAAAAAAGAGAAAGAAAAACGTGGCCAGCGGGGTCCCGTTTGAGGCTGACCCGCGGTCAAAGCTACTGAACCAGCATTCTAGCTCACGCAGGGCTGCAGCCCTGACGCCCTGGGTGTCACGTGATTGCACATGAGCATCGGGTCGCATTCCCAGCCCAGCCCAGCGGCCGTAAAGGACTGAGCAGCCCAGGGCACCTCGGAGGGAGCTGCGGCTGGCTCGCCGCGGACTCCAGCTTTCCAGCCCACACCCCTACCCCACGGCTGCTCACTGAGCTCCCTCAGGCTCTCTTCCATCCAGGTTTCCTCTCTGGGATGTCAGGGAAGGGGAAACGGGCTGGAACTGAATTCAAGGACCTCTGTCTTCTGAAGGCGAGCAAGGAGTCTATGCATTTTCTCATGTTAATATTTTCGTCCTATAACATCGGTTAAATCACTTCACTTCTTTATGCATCTGTGTTCCATAGCTTAGAAATTTGGATTTTAATCGGAATAGAATGTTTTAAAGACAGAAATGTATTATATAAATCCAAAAGTGTTTATTAAAGCTGCTTTAGAGAGTCATGAACCCTCCGAAACAGTCTGCAAACCTTTGGTCCTTTTCTGGGCAAGAGGCAGGATGTGTGGTTGCCATGGCTTGTCACAGCAGCCCCTCCCAAGGTCAACGCCGGCTTCCCCAATTCCTGGTTCTTTCCTCCTCTGCAGGCCAAGGCTTCTGGTGGCCGCCAGCAGTTAGATTTGGCCAATAATAGATCTAATGGGATAGTCTATTTTACACATGGATCAATGATATTCGCATAATCAAACTGAGGATTATACTTATTCAACAACAAATAACTATGGATATGGCATGGCAAATTAACCGTGTCCCCAAATAAGTGCTCCCAACCTTTTCCTTACAAATGCAAAGAAAGTCCATATTTGGTCCCTTAATGGGTAACTTTACCAAATCCATTAGCTTCTTTAATTTGAAAAAAATCACTTGGACTCTGTTTACTACAAAGTGGAACTCGGGGAGAATAATGATTGAGTCATTATTCTGTAAAATGAACAACGTAGAAATGTTAAATGAAATAAGATTTAAGAGGATGAATGGGCCTAGATAAATCATCTATATTAAGGTCCAATTAAACAATCATAAGTGTAGCTTTCTGTGTCCCAAGGCAAACAGCAACCTGTCCTCAGCTGTAATGAGTCCCAGCGTCCGTGGCTGGAAGACACCGTGAGGATGCTGGGCAGGGGGCTGGTCCCTGGCAGCTGCTGGAATCAGGCTGGGACGTGGCTGGGAGAAGCTCCTGCAGCACCAATGCCCTGTGTAAATCCCAGCTCCTCCACCGGCCGGGAGATTCCACACCCGCCGTGGGCACAGAGTGAGGGTGGGGTAACCAGAGGACTAATGGGCTAATGCACACACAGCAATTAGCAGTTAGGACAGAGCTCGGCTCCCTCTGCCATAAAAGTTTGCTGGTTTGTAGTAGATTGGAATGTTCCTGTCCCTTGAGGCATCAACTGTCTTGAAGGACGGGTCAGCCATCACCGCTTCCAGCTCCCGGCTTACCTGCCTCTCACAACAAGGTCCTCTTGGACCCTCCCTACAGCAAGCTGAAAACTGATCCAAAATCACCAGGGACTAACCCTTTGACCGCACTTCGAGGCTCCCTAACCGCCACCGGGAAAAGGCTATGATGTCATCAGCTCCCTCCCTCTTCCCAAATTTGAAGATCAAGCTTTTCTTTTAAAGATGCAGCTGATTTTTATTTTTTATTTCTTTTAACATCTTTATGGAGTATAGTTGCTTTACAATGTTGTGTTAGTTTCTGCTGTATAACAAAGTGTATCAGTTATACATATACGTATATCCCCATATCTCTTCCCTCTTGCATCTCCCTCCCACCCTCCCTATCCCACCCCTCTAGGTGGACACAAAGCACCGAGCTGATCTCCCTGTGCTATGCGGCTGCTTCCCACTAGCTATCTGTTTTACATTTGGTAGTGTATATATGTCCATGCCACTCTCTCACTTCGTCCCAGCTTACCCTTCCCCCTCCCTGTGTCCTCAAGTCCATTCTCTACGTCTGCATCTTTATTCCTGTCCTGCCCCTAGGTTCTTCAGAACCTTTTTTTTTTTTTTTAGATTTCATACATATGTGTTAGCATACGGTATTTGTTTTTCTCTTTCTGACTTACTTCACTCTGTATGACAGTCTCTAGGTCCATCCACCTCACTACAAATAACTCAATTTCGTTTCTTTTTATGGCTGAATAATAGCCCATTGTATATATGTGCCACATCTTCTTTATCCATTCATCTGGCGATGGACACTTAGGTTGCTTCCATGTCCTGGCTATTGTAAATAGAGCTACCATGAACATTGTGGTACATGACTCTTTTTGAATTATGGTTTTCTCAGGGTATATGCCCAATAGTGGGATTGCTGGGTCGTATGGTAGTTCTATTTTTAGTATTTTAAGGAACCTCCATACTGTTCTCCATAGTGGCTGTATCAATTTACATTCCCACCAACAGTGCAAGAGGGTTCCCTTTTCTCCACACCCTCTCCAGCATTTACGGTTTGTAGATTTTTTGATGATGGCCATTCTGACCGGTGTGAGGTGATAACGTCATTGTAATTTTGATTTGCATTTCTCTAATGATTAGTGATGTTGAGCATCCTTTCATGTGTTTGTTGGCAATCTGTACATCTTCTTTGGAGAAATATCTATTTAGGTCTTCTGCCCATTTTTGGATTAGGTTGTTTGTTTTTTTGATATTGAGCTGTATGAGCTGCTTGTATATTTTGCAGATTAATCCTTTGTCTGTTGATTTGTTTGCAAATATTTTCTCCCATTCTGACAGTTGTCTTTTCGTCTTGTTTCTAGTTTCCTTTGCTTTGCAAAAGCTTTTACGTTTCATTAGGTCCCATTTGTTTATTTTTGGTTTTATTTCCCTTTCTCTAGGAGGTGGGTCAAAAAGGATCTTGCTGTGATTTATGTCATAGAGTGTTCTGCCTATGTTTTCCTCTAAGAGTTTTATACTGTCTGGCCTTACATTTAGGTCTCCAATCTATTTTGGGTTTATTTTTGTGTATGGTGTTACGGAGTGTTCTACTTTCATTCTTTTACATGTAGCTGTCCCGTTTTCCCAGCACCACTTTTTGAAGAGGCTGTCTTTTCTCCATCTTATATTCTTGCCTCCTTTATCAAAGATAAGGTGACCATATGTGCATGGGTTTATCTCTGGGCTTTCTATCCTGGTCCATTGATCTATACTTCTGTTTTTGTGCCAGTACCATACTGTCTTGATTACTGTAGCTTTGTAGTATAGTCGGAAGTCAGGGAGCCTGATTCCTCCAGCTCCGTTTTTCTTTCTCAAGACTGCTTTTGCTATTTGGGGTCTTTTGTGTTTCCATACAAATTGTGACATTTTTTGTTCTAGTTCTGTGAAAAGTGCCATTGGTAGCTTGATAGGGATTGCATTGAATATGTAGATTGATTTGGGTAATATAGTCATTTTCACAATGTTGAGTCTTCCAATCCAAGAACATGGCATATCTCTCCATCTGTTTGTGTCACCTTTAATTTTTTTCAGCAGTGTCTTATAGTTTTCTGCATACAGGTCTTTTGTCTCCTTAGGTAGGTTTATTCCTAGGTATTTTATTCTTTTTGTTGCAATGGTGAATTGGAGTGTTTCCTTAATTTCTTTCAGATTTTTCATCATTAGTGTATAGGAATGCAAGAGATTTCTGTGCATTAATTTTGTATCCTGCTATTTTACCAAATTCATTGATTAGCTCTAGTAGTTTTCTGGTAGCATCTTTAGGATTCTCTATGTATAGTATCATGTCATGTCATGAAGATCAAGTTTTAAGGCTCTCTTTTCAATTCCTTTTTCCTTTCTGAACGATGACTCACTATTGTAAAAAGAAATTAACTCAAACTGCTGTGAAGCACAAATAAGAATTGCAAAATGGAGAGTGATTTCTAGCAGAGGTGTTTCTTTAAGAAACCAATCTTTCTTCTGATTAATTTAACTCTGTTTTGAGAATATGCAAGAATTTCAAATACTGTTACACAGTGGTCTTCTAAATTTCTAAAACAAAATGCCTTTTTGTTGTGAACCTAAAACTGTCCCTAAAAATAAAATCTTTTTCTTTTTTTGGGCTTATAAACAAGATAATTTTATTTCTCACAGTTCTAGAGGATGAGAAGTCCAAGATTAAGGCACTGACAAATTCAGTGTCTGGTGAGAGCCCACTGCCTGGTTCATAAATGGCCATCTCTTTGCTGTGTCCTCACATGGTGAAAGGAACAGAGAGCTCTCTGGGGTCATTTATTTATTTATTTATTTATTGGCTAGGCTCTTATTAAAGCCCCCCCCCCTTTTTAAATTAGGGTATAGTTGTTTTACAATGTTGTGTTAGTTTCTACTGTACAGTAAAATGAATCAGCTATACATATACATATAGTCCCTCTTTTTTGGATTTCTTTCCCATTTAGGTCATTTAGGGGTAGGGGGAAAGAGGGGGTCTTGCCTGTGCTCAAGGGTCCTGACCCCAACCCTCCTCACGAGTAAGCAGGCGCCCAAATCTCCTTGCAAACGTTCTTCCCTGGTCGGTAGATGTGTTTCTCTCACTGTGACCAGAGCTCTACACAATACATCTGGTTTCAACCAGGTCGGTGTGAGACCCCAGGGAGCACTTCTGAGTGCACGCCCCCTGCAGTTGAAGGGGAGACTTGAGACGGGGGAGCACCCAGCCTCACGCTCAGCATTCCATACAGTTGGGTGGGGTCCTGACCAAGAACTTGGAGGGGAGGACAGATCCCTGGGGTCTGGAGGCTGAGCTGAATTCTGGCCTTCTGACAAGTCCCCTCTGGCCAGGGGTCCACAGCCACAGGGGGGCACAGGGCATTGACACAGTTCCAAGGTTGGGGAGGGTGTCGCTATTTGGGGACCCTGGAGGATGGACATCAGAGAGTCTTCATCCCATCTCTGCAACTTTTTTGTAAATCTGAAATAGTTTCAAAGTGGAAAGTTAAAAAATATACAAAAATTAAAATCTAAGGCAAAAAAATAACACCTGAAATAATGCTTTTGATATAATGGGTGCCTAGTAAATTTTTTAAAATATTATTTCTCTCAAGACAAATATTACATGATATCACTTTTATATGGAATCTAAAAAATAATACAAAGCAGGAACAGACTCACAGACATAGAAAACAAAATTATAGTTACCAAAGGGGTGGTGAGGAGGGTTGAATTAGGAGCATGGGATTAACAGATGCGCACGACTATACATAAAATAAACAGAAAGGACTTACTCTGTATAGTACAGAGAATTATATTCAATATCTTATAATAACTTTAATGGAAATTAATCTGAAAAAGTATATATATATACATACATATACATATATATATCTGAATCACTTGGCTATACACCTGAGACTAACACAATAGTAAAGCAACTATACTTCAATAAAATTAAAAAAAAATATTATGTCTCTCTTGCAGAGTCAAAGGTTTGCAAGTTAGTCTTGGCCAGTGGCAGAGAAAAGTACCAAAGACATCGTATGACTGGAAAAATAAATACATACTTTTCAGTAGTTCTACTTTTCTAGTTTCTTCCTTTGGCCTGGAGGCATTGTTTTAAAGAAAACTTTGTCTTTTAGGCAGCAGCTTAGGTGAGGGGTAAGGGGTGAGCTGGCTGGTGGGCAGAGGGTTGGTAGCGAGTGTTTGGAGCCCAGGGAGCTAGTGGCTCTTCTACTCTTGATTTTTTCTTCTTTCTTTGTCCTTCCCCATCTTTGGGTCTCCCTTCTCCTTGTTTAACTTGACAGGCAAAGTGGCAAAGTTCAAGGCTTTCTCTCTTTCAGTGACATTTTTCAGGGTGGAGCCCCTTATCCAGCATGTAGCCGTGGCTGAGTTTTGCTCAGAAGCCCCCTTCTTCCCAGTCGTCTCGTATCTGCTCATCACATCCGTGACCCAAAAGAATATGCAGTTCAAGGTGC
The DNA here is from genome assembly GCF_028023285.1 of Balaenoptera ricei. NCBI lineage: Eukaryota > Metazoa > Chordata > Mammalia > Artiodactyla > Balaenopteridae > Balaenoptera > Balaenoptera ricei. The sequence continues at coordinate 1,015,187 of NC_082649.1, read as the reverse complement.
TGTACCCTGCATCCTCCTCTACTCATCCATTTTCGCAGAAGTAAGGCATGGAGAAAAAAGCAAGACTGTCAGATTTGTCTCCGATCCTGTGCATGATTTTATTCTGACTCAGAGCTTGTATTTACCTCCACGGCTGGAAATCCCGCCTGGGGCCAAGTGAGATGTTTACCACATTTTCCCACATTTTAGAGCGAGTTCTCTAACGTGGGTTATGTAAGGCAAACTTTGGGGTGAACTTGGAAATAACGAATATTCGTGGCCTATAGAATCACTGTGTCTTGGAATGCTCAGGAGTTGAACTCAAATTCCATCGACATGGGGGAGACCCCCCCACTTTTCTGAAAGTGATGTGGGCTCCACGACCATGGTTGCTGGGTTTCAGGTTTTGCTGTCCTCTTACAGATGAAGTCTCTTCAGTAACTCCTGGATTATTGAGAACACAGCTCGCCCTTTAAATTCTTGGCCGTTTGTCCTGGTCCCTAGACCCAATCACTGCTTGTTTGGGTTTCACCGTGGAGTTTATTCTAGAACATTCCATGGCATGCATAGTGGGGGTCCCAGTGAACATCAGAAGATTCTGAGGGAGGTGGGACCGGCCCCGCCAACCAGCTGCCTCTCAGATGCTTATGAGAGTGTCATTGGTCTGGAACCGAACTGACTGGAAACCTCACATGAAGACAGGATTTCTCCTTCCCAATTTTTTTCAAGATTTTCAGCAGTAGAGACCACCTCAGAGGGTGGTGACCTCAGAAGTCTGTGTGTTTTCAAAGCTTCAAGTGACCCCTGAACACCAGAACTTTCAGGAAGCCCTGGTGGTCCTTCCCGAAGCATCTTCGCTGCCAGGAACGTGGATCAAGTCCAGTGCAGTGAATGAAGCCTCGTCTGCTTTTAGCAAAAGGCCTCTCCCCACCTCCAGGAGTCTAGTTACTTGAATCAGATTTTTGCACAACCAAATTTCAGGTCAGCAAAGAATCTGAACAGCCCTGGGAGGGGTTCCTAAGTGACACTGCCACCCTCCAGGTGAGATGCAGTCCCCAGCTCTGCAGAGCGATGACCTGGGCACCAGTCCCCGACCCGAATTCCACTTTCTCTATTCCCAGCCCTAGTCCTACGGGATATATTCGTCTTTGGTTGAGAAGAATGTTTGTGGCTTTTGTTGTTAAGTACTGTTTTGGAATTCCTTCCCCGATAAAACAGATGAGAGGCCGGGGTGGGAATCAGTAAGAAGGTAAGGAGAGGACCTGGATTGTTCCGCGAGAGAGGCTCAGGGACACGGAGCTGGGAGGGCAGACGCCTGGGGCAGACAGGAGGCTGTGGAAACGCAGGCTGGGCCTCGGTCCTTTCACACAGACCCAGAAGGGGCCTCTCCGGAGCCTGACTGCCAGCGCACCTCCCCTGCAGGGGCTCGGCTCTTGGTCTAGAGCGGCCAGACGGGACCTGACCACATCCAGCCCAGAGTGGAGACCAGCCATCTCTCCCATGGGGTCCCCTCAGAACCACACGGAGACCACACTGCCAAAAAGACATGCGATCAAAACCACACACTTTCTAGATGAGAGGTGTTTGGGTTTTGCTTGTTTGTTTTATAAGAGGATGGGAGCAGGATTCCCTCAGGGGTCAGAGGACAGATAAACGACACGTCTGACAACTCCCCATGTCCGACGCACAGTAGACCAAGCGGCCCCGTCGTCACAAAGTCTCCTTTTGGAGCAGCAATTGATGAAAATTATTTTTAATAATTTCAAAAATAAATTTCTGCCAAACAGAAACACAGTGACAGAAATGTGGGGACCAACCAGGAGGGCACAGGATGGGGGTCTGTGTGTCCCGTGGGCCCTGGCAGACCCGCCAGGCATGGCCCCCTCCCTCCAGGGCCCTCGTGGGCACAGGTCTGAAAACATTCACATGTTTTTGAAAAGTGTAACTGTTCAGTTCAGGGGCAAACACGTAGACCCATGCGGCTTCCCCACGTAAGTGGCTTAGAATCCCTACCATTATTGGCAAGTGCTTGTTTCTGGAAAGTAAATAAGATGAGAGTTAAGAGCTGGTGATCAAAGGGACGCAGCATTATTTATAGTTTCCTACAATGGCAGGGGCTGGCAGGCTCATTACTGCTGCACAGAAATCAAGACCATACGATTAGAGATACTTTCTTTGATCATTTCTCTAAAGCAATCCCATTGTCAGTGGAGGGCTTCCCAGAAGGCAGCGTAAACTAGGCCAGAAAGCACAGCACAGACGGCATTCAGCTCAGCTTTACTCCAGACAGACTTCAAAAAGGCCTGCGAACCAACGTTTCCCCCTCAGCTGTGCACCAGGTCTGGGTCACCAGCCCGGGCTCGTGTTCCAGGGCCAGGGCTTCACCAAAGGGTGCATCTGGGCATCTCCTGGGCTTCCGCTTCAAGAAATACGTGCAGTGTGAGAAGCTGAGGTCTCACTGTGGAAACAATCTCTTCTCTCCACCGCGGACGTCATCTATTGAATTGTTCGGCTTCCGCCCAATCTCCTTGGCGCTGTCGCCTGGTGGCAAAACGCAGAGACAGTGCTGGTGTCCACATGGCACATTGGGCGTGTCCCAGGCGGCACCGCCGTCCACGCGTCACCCGCCAACTGTGACCAGAGGCTGACATGTGGCCGGATTCCGAGCCAACAGGACGAGGCTGCAGGGGGCTGGGAGGCCTGCAGACCCGCGCATCCGCGAGTGCGGGTTTTGCGGACACTCTCTCACCTGCGCCCGGAGCCGACTCCAAGTGAGGCGGGAAGGATACGGTGGGACGGATGCAGCAGAACAGAAGGGGATCCATCACTGATACTGTTGGGCATCAAATTAGTCTCTTTTTTTTTAACGTTACAATTTATCTAAATTTGTGGATATGTAAATGTTTAATTTCAATCTCTCCCCATAAGATAGTGACGTAAACCCTGAAAAGGAAAAGAAAAAAAAAAAACTGCTAAGAAAACTTGAGACTTTACGCCATTAACTGTCTTTGTGAGATGTATCTTTCACATAAAATAGTAAATATAATATCCATGTTCTATTTAAATAGTAATAAAAATACCCATGTATCTTCCAAAGAACTTAAGAAATGGAATATCCCCAGTGATGCAGATGAAGCTTCTTTGAACTTTTTCTTTTCATACCACCCTCCAACCCAATTAACTGTCATCCGAAATATTTTGATGATCATTTCCTTGCTTTCCTGATAGACAGTTGGATAGGTAGATGGATATACATAGATAATAGAGAGATAGATGTAATACAGATATTACATATGAACACGTACATACACATAGTATAGCTCTACCCTTTTGTTTGTTTTTCCTCTGCACTTTATTTAACTGGAATTTGACGTTGTGCATCTTTCCATGACTTTCTTTTTGACTGAAGTGCTATGAAACGCATCCGTGCTGCGTTCACCGAGCAGCTCAGTGTCGGCCGTCGCTGCGGCAGGTCCCAGCCTCTTGCTGACTGCGCTGCTTCTGTAAACCACGGGTCCCCAGCTGTTCCAGAGCTGCGCGGGTGTGGGTGCCAACGTGTCCTGGTTCACCGGCCACGGTTCCTCTGGGGATAGAGTCGCTGCCGCACAGGGGGTAAGCGCGTTCAAGTTTACCAGGTCATCCCAGATCTCTTCCGAGCGCCTGCCTTTTCACACCCCGCACACGGTGCACGGAGCTGGGCCCACACACCCTCCCTCTGCCCCCGGCCCCACCTGACTCAGCTCTGGCCAGTCTGGCCAAAGCGCAGTGGGTTCTCTGGGGGCCATTTGCCCGGCCTTTGCCACCAGGTGAAACATCTTCCTCATGATGGTGGGCTATACATGTTTCCTCCTCCTCTGTTAAGTATTTCGTCCAGGCTTTTGCCCAATTTTTTATTGGATTGTTTGTCTTTTTATTGTAAATTCTTTGTGTGTTCTGTACACAAACTCTTTATTATTTTATTATTTTTTTAAAGGAATTCCTTTATTATTTATTGATTGATTGATTGATTGATTGATTGATTTATGGCTGTGTTGGGTCTTCGTTTCTGTGCGAGGGCTTTCTCTAGTTGCGGCAAGCGGGGGCCACTCCTCATCGCGGTGCGCGGGCCTCTCACCGTCGCGGCCTCTCCTGTTGCGGAGCACAGGCTCCAGACACGCAGGCTCAGTAGTTGTGGCTCACAGGCCTAGTTGCTCCGCGGCATGTGGGATCTTCCCAGACCAGGGCTCGAACCCGTGTTCCCTGCATTGGCAGGCAGATTCTCAACCACTGTGCCACCAGGGAAGCCCTCTTTATTATTTTTATGTAATAAAAATAATTTAATTTTCTCCCAGTTTTTGTCTTTCTTTTCATCCTTTTTATTGTGTCTTTTGAGCAACATACATAATTTAATCAATTAAGTTAAAATTAAATTCTTAAATTTTAATGTGATCCAATTTATCAAGTGTTTTCTTTAATATTTGTGCATTTTTGTCTTTTATAATAAATCTGTCCCTGTTCTAGGTTTGCAAAGGTATTTTCCTATATAATCATCTGAACAATGTATACGTTTGTCTTTCAAATTTATTTGTTCTACCTGGAACTGATTTTTCAAATGGTATGTTATAGAAATTCACTTTCATTCTTTTCCATATGGATAACCAGAGCACTGACTTTTCAGCTTTGGTCGGACTTGATAATCACCGATGTGGATGGAAGGACTGAAGCCATGCGTTCCCTCAACAGCTGCTTCACCTCCACACCCTAGAGAGACCACTCTTGGTGATTCTCCTGTAAATGGCCAGGACATCTTTATGTAAGTACAAGAAACCATGAAAATACAGTCCCATTTTCCTTCTTGGCGCAGCTCTCATGAATCTGCTTTCTGAAAATTAGTGGCAGAGCTGGAGAGGGTCCCCTTCTCTGTCGAAACTGCTGTGTTGTAGGGGGCAAGCCTGCGGGGGGGGGGGGGGGCGCCAGGTTCAATCCCACCCAAGCCCCTGGGCTTTGCAGCCAAAGGCCAGAAAGAAGGAGGGTGAACTCCAGAAGCCTGCGAGCCTTGACGGCACCTGCACGTCCCCGGGAGGAAACACCACCCGCGAGGCCAGGCTGCTCAGGACACGGGCAGGGAGGCACCCTAGCCAGCCCAGGGTGGGTGCTGGGCTCCCGCCAGCCGGGGACACACCATCCAGGCAGCTGGGTGAAGCTCCAGAGGACGTTGAGTTGAGGACGGACCCACGTCAGCCCAAAACACGGAAGGTTCTGGACCCACCGCACCCGACCCTGAGCAACGTGACAGCTCCAGACAGACGGACCTGCCTGTTCCAGACGGCAGAGCTCAGCACCCAGCGGCAGGGGGCTCCCCGGGTCCAGCTTCAATTGAGGACTTGCGGGGATGCAGGAGACACTGTGGGACCCACCGCCCAGGCTCCCGGACCTTAGATAAAAACCATCCTCCTCGCGTTTCATTGAGGTCTTTCTTTGACTTCTGCATTAACTCAGGGAAAATCGACATCCTCACAATGACACGTTTTTCACCCACGATCACAGCATCTCTTACCATTTGCTCAACTTTTTTTGTACTTTCAGAACCATTATACAGTTTTCCTCAAGTCGGTTTTGCACATTTCTTGCTGGGATTCCTCCTTGGCATTTTGCCGTCTTTAGTGCTGTGGTAAGTGGAGTCCCTTTATTTCCACGTTGGACTCTGCATTGTTTGTATCTGTGATGTGCGTTATCAGTTGTCTTTGGACGGGCATGCAGCTCACGGCCCTGGAACAATCCCCTCAATAGAGTGTCTTAAAGCAGCAGGTTCTAATCTGCTCACTGTAAAGAAAGTCCCTTAGGTTTCCAGAAAGAAAATTACTACAAAGAAATGAGAATTAGATGGGCTTCAAAACGCTGAGGAGGAACGGCTTTGACTCCAGACTCTGTGCCCAGTGGGACTGCCATTTGAGAATAAAAATACAATAAAGACATTTACACAGTCAGGACCCAGGAAGCCAAGTCTACCACGAACTTCTTGAGACCCTCCTCTGACCCAGCACGAGCTTTCCCCTCGTCAGGTGTGTATGCCATCCCTTTGCACCAAATGTCTTGCCTTATCCCCCAGCCTCCTCCTGCAAATGTCTGTTTTCTACCCGAGACTCCATCCAAATGTCCTGTGAGAGGCCTCCTTGGGCAGGGGTGGGGCTCCTCCCGGTCCTCCTCGCCCTGCACAGCTGCCCGCTCTCCCTCCCTCCCTCACCCCTGCCTGTGTGGAGCAGCTTCTCTGACAGATGGGACACGGGTGATGCTGAACCAATGGAGAAAAACTCCTCGAGTCCTCTGCCCATTTCTGAGTTGGGTTGGTTGTCTTTTTGTTGTTGAGTCGTGGAGCTCTTTGTATACTCTGGATAGTAAACCCTGGTCGGATGTATGATCTGCAAAATCTTCCTCCCACTCTGTAGGTTGTCTTTTCACTTTACTGATAATGTTCTTTAATATACAAAATTACTTAATTTGTCTATTTTTTTTTCTTTTGTTGCCTGTGCTTTTGGTTTCTCTGAACACTTTAAATATTTCACTTCTCTCTCTTCTTGCTTGTGTGCCTTCTGAGGAGAAGCTAGATGTAATTCTTACCTGGCACTTTCTCTTTCCCTCCTCCTCCTGGAGTTCCCACGATGGGTGTGCTGGCCCTTTTGATGGTTTCCTCAGGTGCCTTAGGCTCTGTTCACTTTTCTTCACTCTTTTTTCTTTCTATTCCTCAGACTCAATAATTTCCATTGTCCTATCTTCAAGTTTGCTGAGTCTTTCTTCTGCTCTCTCAAATCTGCTTTTGCAACTCTGTGGTGAATTTTTCATTTCCGTTATTGTACTTTACAATTTCAGAACCTTTTTGATATCTATTTAGGATTTCAATTTCTTTATTGATGTTTTCATTTTGTTCAGACATTATTTCCTTGACTTTCCCCACGTCTTCCATTTGTTCTTTGAGCATCTTTATGGCAGTTGTTTTAAGTTTTTATCTAATATATCTCCCATTTTTGTTTCTCAGAGATCATTTGTGTTGATTTATTTTTTCCTTTATATCAGCCATACTTTCCTACTTCTTTGTATGCCTTGTGATTTTTTGTTGAAGACTGGCCATTTGAACTTAATGATGTGGTAACTGTAAATTGGATCCTACTCCCTTCCTCGGGGATTGCTGGGTTTTTTTTTATCATTTTGTTTATTGTTTTATGGTGTGTGTGTGTGTGTGTGTGTGTGTGTGTGTGTCTGTGCAGGCTGTCTTTATGCTGAGGACCAAGCTGAGGTGTAAAAAGTTCTTCTCAGGTCTCTTCTGAGCCTTTCCTAGGCATGTGTGGTCACTATTTAATTTTCCCCATGTATGCTCTTGTTTTTTAATGTTCTAGTCTTTTATGTCTGGCTCCCAAAAGGGGGAAAAGGGAAAAATAAAGGGGGAGGGTGTCATCCTTTTAAAATTATTTAAATGTTTATAATAGCATTATTCATAATAGCCAAAAGGTGGAAATAACCTAAAATGTCCAACAACTGATGAATAGATGAACAACCTGTGGCATATCCACAAGATGAAATGTTACTTTACCATACAAAGGGATAAAGTACTGGGACTTTCTACAACATGGATGAACCTCAAGAACATTATGCTGAGTGAAGAAGTGAGTCACAAAAGACCACATATTATATGATTCATTCACAAGAATGTCCAGAATAGGGAAGTTTATAGACTCAGAAATCTACAGAGTAAAAATGCTGTTTAGGGCTGCAAGGGAGGCATGAGGGGCTAAAAGAGTATAACTGAGGGGTGTAGGGTTCCTTTCTGAGGTGATGAAAATGTTCTGAAATTGACTGTGTGTCTGTGGATACATTAAAAACCATTGAAATCACACACTTGAAATGGGTGAGTTGTATAGTATGTGAATTAGATCTCAGAAAAGCTGTTTACGAACAACAAAAGGATGATGGAGACTTGAGATAGTGGGTATTACTCCTGCTAGAAGCTTGACAGTGGAAGGATGAGGGCAGTATCTTAAGAAGAGAGAAAGCCAAAACCAAAATTGTTCTGATGGAAGAGGCCGTGGAATGTGTCTAGGCAGGAAGGAAGGAGCCAGGGGAAAGGATACTACAGAGAGTGGTGATAACTGAAGCCTCAGAACAGATGGAAAGTGATGCGCTCCCGGGAGAAAGCATCACTGCTCTCCCTTGGGCCAGGTGCTCAGGAGGTGAGAGCTTGTGGAAAAGGCAGAGATGGGGCCCAGACCCCCATCCGTCCAAGAAAGGATCTGAGGCCCGACATGGAGAGGCAGGTCCCAGCCGCCCCACTGTCACCTCTGCTGCAGGGCCCTGGCCCTTCACCTGGTAACTTTAGAAGGAGCGGGGAGGGCCGGGGCTGATAAAACTGTGTGAGTCAATGTCACGAAAAGCAGATGGAGCGGGTGATTAGCAGGAGACTGAAGGTTGGCAGCTGGTTTGAGTTTTATCTGCTCTTGCCAGCTGGGAAGGTGTGCACTTTTTACATTTTCACTAGGAAACCTAGAACTTCTGTCCACAGATCACTCACACGGCTTCTGGTGCTGGCTGGGCACACGTGGGAACCTGACCCGAGGCTGCGGCTGCATTTAACTCCGCACTTGATGAGGCAGCTCGAGTGTATTCAGCTCTCCAAAGAGTCAAACAATTAAAACCCCAAGAAACACCGACACGCTGCCTGGAGTATAGACATTCACAACGCCCAGACCCTGATGCCAAGTGCATGTGAAGCCCTGGGTCATTGCGTTTTTGACCCAGGAGGGAAGAGAGGAGCCGTGTGAAATCTCAGCCATGGGTGTTGTCTCCACAGGGAGCTGGACGCCAGTGTGAAATGTGAGCGATGCTGAGGTCTATTAAACGCCCTCTTCCATAAGGTGAGGCGATTGCTGTCATTACCATCTGGCCCCGAGGCGCTGCTCTCCTTAAAATGAAGTGAAGCTGCACGGCATCTCTAACTAGATTTCCCCTGCCAGCCCCACGCCCCTCCCAAGTTGTCTTCATGAGCTCGTGTTACCTGCAGAAGTTTGCCCAAGGCTTTGGGGCAGTCACTGAATCATGATTCTCCAGTGTTTGAACATGTTTTGTGTGTTTAAAAAACATCAAAATATTGAATTAAGCAAAGTTACTAGGGTGACTGTAACTTGGGAAGAGCCAGGTAAATTCTCACAGACAGGGAGACCGAGATATGGAGGGGGCACCAGAAAGTCCTGCCCAGATTTCAGGTGAAAATGCACGCACGTACCTGTGCACACAGGCAAGAGCCCGGGGCGAGCGGGGGCGAGACCCTCAGTTGTGGGCTTTTCTACTGGTAAGTCACGTGATTCTGCCCCCAACCTGCCGGAGGGAGCAGAGGGTCTGTGGTCTGTGGCGAGATGCCACAGGCTTTGTAGAAAACCTTTCCCTCAGCTTTTCTTTATGTTTAAATTCTCTCTCTTTTTTAAAAACTAGACTTTGCTTCTTAAGCAGTTTTAGGTTCATGGCAAAAAGGAGCAGAAAACACAGCGGGTCTTGTAAACCGCCCCCCTGACAGCGTCTGCCTCATCAGCGTCCCCCAGAACCTGCGCTGACACGCAGTTCAGGGCCATAAGCTCTTGTTAAAAGTTCTCTTTTGCCAAAATTTCATTCTCTCGCCACACAATCTTAGAGCTAGCTCTAAGAACAAACAAAAAAATTGAACCTCTGGAGAAGTTCTGTAAGTTATTCAACGAAATGGGAAAACAGAGCTCACACTTACGGAGCACCTGTCACGTGCCTGTCACTCACATCTGTGACTTCATTGTCTCCTCAAGATGATAACTTCCCCTCCTTTGGACATTTTTATGCACTTTCCAGACGACAAAATTGAGACCTAACAAACCAAGCCCAGAGTCCTATTTCCAGTAGGATTAAAAATGGACTCTTTGCTGTGGGAGCCAGCATTCCCCGTGCGACACCTGGCCGGTGCCTCGTGGTCGCAAAGGAAGCAGCGTCCACTGCCCTCCTGAGGAGCTTCTTCTCGGGGCCGTCCTGAATCCCCTCTCCTTTAAGCCTGCTCTGTCCTCGGAGGGACTGAGGCTGGCTCGTCACCAGCTGACAGAAAACATTTCACTTAAGACTTTCATTTTGTGGCCGTGACTGAAGGTTCCCAATTTCTGTCGTCTTCGTTAGAATTACTGCTTCCTAAGCCTTGAGGCTTGATTTGTCTCCACTGCACCTTTCAATGCGAGGCGGGCAGTCTGTGAAACGCAGAGGACAGACATTGAACAGAGAGATTAGCGTTCAAACCTGACTTCTATCATTTCCAAGCCGTGTGAAAGTGAGCAAGTGACTTTCTCTCTCTCTCGGCCTCGGTGCCCTCACTTCTGAAACAATGACAATGGTCCCAATGGTACCCAACCCCCAGGGTGCTTGTGGATGCAACATGAAGCCTGTACGGCCCCTGGCCACGCACGTGTGCCACCAAGTGGGGGCATAATTAAGCGATGCCTGACTTGGTCGTTACCCAGCAAAGCTTTCCAGTTGGTTCTCTGAGACACAGTTTGTATTATCGGCAAGATCCTGGTCAGCAGCCCTCCAGGTGTGCACAGTGTGTGGTCGCCCTGGACACGCTGAGAGCCCCGCTCCGGAGCCAGGCCTGAACATCCAGTGTACCGCGTGGTCTACACCACGGCAGGCTCTGGATTTGCAGGAGATTTTGACCCTCTCCAGCTCTGAATCACACACCCAGCCCGTCTCATCTGCGCTTTACAAGCTGTGCAGGTGTTTCCAACGCAGGGAGTCATGGCTGTAAGGATCCTGGGCTCCTCGGCGCCCCGGGATCTCAGCGCCTCCTCAGAAACCATTCAGCGACAACGCTCAGTCCCACGCGGGAGGGCACCTGGCAGAGGGGCCGGGGCTGGGAGGGAGAATTCCCATTGTGACATCCTTTTGCCACTTTTTTAATCGTATGAATGAATTTTAAAAATACGTGATTAAAATTTAAAAACAGACCTTTTCTACTTTTACACGTGGGGCTTTGGAAAATTTCACTGGTGCCAAAGAGATCATCAAAAATCATGAAATTTGTTGTATGCAGAGCTGAGCTCAAGGCACTTTTCTGCATTCGAGATTTTCAAGGGATTCTGGAGCACTTTGCAGAGTTTGGTTCATATGTCACTTAAACATGGAAAACTCTTTATGCAGCTTTTGTGTAAAAAGGCAAACTGTTTGCTGCTTCAGGGGGCGTGCAGGGGGCTATTTAACCCCTCGTCCCAGTGGTGGGAGCCCCAAGGCCGGTCCCAGCACCAGGAAGGCTTGTAAGATGGTGGGAAAGAGCTTTCACGAAAACTCAGAAATCACTTCCAGGGGCTGATGACTGAAAATGGCACGTGACAGCAAAGTTCTCCCTATTCTCTGAAAATAAAACCCTTTAAAAAAATTTTTAAGAAGGGAAGAGAAAATGTGATTTTTTCCTAATTTGTCACAGAACACATCCAGTAAAAAAAATCAAGCAAGGTATATAGAACAATTAACTAAAGACTGAACAAGGCTTTGAGAATTTGAAATGTACTTCTGAGTAGTTCGAATGACCAATACCCTTGTCAGTGCTCTGTGGCCTCCTGTAGCTGGTCAGCAGAGCGAGAGGTCCCCAGGCTCTGGTCTTCAGGCTTCTCTGCGTCTGCTTCAGCCTGAATTCTTACAGTGTATTCAGTTTTAACCATTTATCACCTGAGTCTTTGGCTCCCAAACCTCCTGAATGCTCACAGTTTGGAATCTCTGGTTCAGATGAATGGCTTACACAACCATGTGCGCTAAGTATTCTTAGGTGAAAATATTACATCCTAACTTTCACTAACGCTCGGGAACATCCCTTTAGCACAACTTTCTTCTGGTTTCCTTTCTTCTTCTTCTTTCAATATTAAATCTTTTGTTAAATACTAGTTTGACTAAAGGATGAACAAAAACAAATAATTCCACCATATTGTTGGTTACAAATCTTTAAAAAAAAATCTTTTCATCAGTGTTGTGTGCATTTAAATACCATTTGTGTATTTTTCATAAATGCTAAAAAAAAAAAAAAAAAAAAGGAACAAGCAAGCTCCTTTTGGCTACTCACCCTACTTACTTCCCCTGCTGTGTTCCTTCGGGTGCCCGATCACAGGTGCCCTATGCTGGCCATTTACCTAACTGAGAAAAGCCATTCAAAAGATTCACACGCAACCCCAAAATGTTACACAACATGGAAGGGCTTTGGTTTTTATTGGAACTCTCAATACAAGGTAAATTTCAGCAGATTAAATACAACTGCATGAGTTTAGAACATTGGGTCTCTACTTTCTTGATTTCCCTGAGCTGCCATCTGAGATTTAGTCTTTAAATTGGCAGCCCTCTAAGGAGCTGGTTACCTTTGGGAACAAGATGGGAGAAATATGAAGGAATTAGCATAATGCTGGAATGTTTTGCTGGGCAAAGTAGGCAGGCAATTGCCTTGTGGTTCAGCAACTTCGTTAAGAGTGAAGAATGAAGTGAATATATTTTCTGAACTCAAACCTCTGACATAAGATTTGACATTACAGCTATACTTACGGGGATATTGAGGCCAAGTACAGAGAATAATTTTGTAAGTTGATAAAACAAGCTGCTTATAACAATGACCCTCAGGAAGGGCTCCTAAGTACAGAAGTAGAAAGGAGATTTATTTTTGTACAGTGTATCACTTTATACCTTTCAGATTGTGTGATATGTCCTAGTAATTACCTTCTTAAAAATAAATATTTTTCAAAAAATTATAAAATGTGATTTTGCTCAGCTCTATGCAAATAAATTCAAAAAACTTAATGAAGTGAAATGTATGGTTTTCTTGGAACATATAAAATACCAGAACTGACCTCAGAAGAGTAGAAACTATAAATAGACCACAAAAGAGCTAATTCCCCAAAGAGCAGGGGTCCTTCACAACGGGATGCAGAAGACGCATGCCCTGCTAACTCAGAGCCACAAAATGAGACACACAAGGTCTGAAGGACACAGAGGTGCCTGCTGAGCCCTCTGGGAGAGGGGGATGGATGGTGCAGCTGAGGACAGAAGAGTTTTCCAGAAGCCGCTCTGGGCCACGGAATTTCACCGCACACACAACCTGGTCGGGGTCGCGTGGTTTTCCTTTTACTCTTCCCACATACTAGGCACCATGCTAACTGGGTCACACACATCATCTCTTTTAATCCACATTGGACGTCTCGGAGAGGAACTCTCGTGACCCCAGCTGCGATCTTGGGACTGTTTACTTTCTAGTCAACGTTCTTCAGGATATCTTAATTGATTAACTGTGAGGTTTCTAATATAAATTTCTAGTACATCTTTTCATGTATGTATAAATTTCTACTGGGAAATTAATCTATATGCCAAAAATAAACTGAGGGTTGAAAATAACAGTAGACATGCTATTTCTTGGTCTTAGAGCTGAAATGGTGTGAGGCGAACTACTCACACTGAAGATTCAGGTTAAAACATTCTAATTTCACAGCCCAAATGAACACGCTGAATTTCATTCTTTTTTTTTAAATATAAGAATGGGAAATTAAATTACTTTTAGGTATAGTATTTATCTCGACACTTCAGAAAAGAAAACCAAATGACTTATTGGGCTAAATTTTTAATTAATAGACTTTATTTTTTAAAGAGTTTTAGGTTTACAGAAAATTGAGAAGGAAGTACAGATGGTTCTCATGGACCCGCACCCCACAGCTCCCCTGTTTGTGAACATCTTGCATTAGACGGTACGTTTGTCACAGTTGATGGACCAATATTGATACACTGGGATTCGCTCTGTGTTGCACAGTCTAAGAGTTTTGACCAATGCATGATACCATGTATCTCCCCATCACAGCATCACACAGGAGGATCACTTCTCTGCCCTAAAAATCCCTGTGTCCCACCTGTTCATCCTTCTCCTCGCCCCAAACCCATGAGAACCACTGATCTTTTCACTGTCTCCATAGTTTTGCCTTTTCCTGAATGTCATGTAGTTGGAATCATACGGTGCCTAGCCTTTTACAACTGGCTTCTTTCACCTAGTAATATGCATTTAAGGTTCTTCCATGTCTTTTCATGGCTCGATAGCTTGTTTCTTTTTATTCTTGAATTGGGGTCTGTTGTCTGGATGTACTACTTTTTCTTTATCCATTCATCTACCGAAGGGCATCTTGTTTGCTTCCAAATTTTGTCACTTATGAATAAGCTGCTGTAAACATCTATGTGCAGGTTTTTGTGTGGACGCAAGTTTTCAATTCATTTGGGTCAATAGCAAGTGTGTGTAGCTAGTGATGCCATTGGCTAGGAATGCCCCGGGGCACTCACCTGGGTCTAGTCGGGGTGCCTAGGGTTTTGCGGTGGGAATTAGGGCACAGGAAAGGAGAGGTGGGGTCGCTCAGCTGTCAGAGATCTAGGTTGGCTTTCTAAAAGGGGAACTTCACGGGTGGGGTGGCCTGGCTCCTTACCTGGCTGTTTTGCTAGTGGCTGTGTCATCGGCTGCCAAAGTGTTTATTCCAGATGGATGTCTTTGAAATGGATGCCTCGGCAATCAAAAGCTTAATGTAGACACTTACACTGCGAGTGGGGTTGCTGGGTCGTACAGTACAATCATGTACTCACCTCATGGCACCACCTCACATTCCCACCGGTGGTGAATGAGAGTTCCTGCTGCTCCACATCTTTGCCAGCATTTGGTGTTTTCTGTGTTTTGATTTTAGTCATTCTCACGAGAGTGTACTGTTTTAGCTGTAATTCTCTAACGACGTATGACATGGAGCATCTTTTCACGTGCTTATTTGCCATCTGTAAACCTTATTTGGTGAGGTGTCTGTCCAGTTCTTTTGCCCATTTTTTTAAAAATTTATTTTATTTATTTATTTTATTTTTGGCTGTGTTGGGTCTTCGTTTCTGTGCGAGGGCTTTCTCTAGTTGTGGCAAGCGGGGGCCACTCTTCATCGCGGTGCGCGGGCCTCTCACTATCGCGGCCTCTCTTGCTGCAGAGCACAGGCTCCAGACACGCAGGCTCAGTAGTTGTGGCTCACGGGCCTAGTTGCTCCGCGACATGTGAGATCTTCCCAGACCAGGGCTCGAACCCGTGTCCCCTGCATTGGCAGGCAGATTCTCAACCACGGCGCCACCAGGGAAGCCCTTTTGCTCATTTTTAAATCAGGTTGTTTGTTTTCTTATTGTTGGGTTTTAAGAATTCTTTACGTATTTTGGATTTTCATGCTTTTAACAATCTCTTTTGTAGAGCAGAAGTTTTTAATTTTAATGAAGTCCCTATTATCAGTTTTTTCTTTCATGGATCAAGCTTTTGATGTCCTACATTTCAGACATCATTGCCAAACCCAACTTCACCTACATTTCTCCTTTGTCGTCTTTTGAGATTTCTACAGTTCTGTACTCACCTTTCAGTCTATAATCCATTTTGAGTTAAATTTTGTGAAAGGAGTAAAGCTTGTGTCTAGATTCATTTTTCTGCATGTGGATGTCCAGATGTTCTAGCACCATTTCTTGAAAACACCTATCATTTGTCCATTTTATTGTCTTTGATTATTTGTCAATGATCACTTGACTATATTTGTGTGTCTATTTCTGGCTTCTATTCTGCTCCATTATTCCATTTCTTTACTTTTTCACCAATACAGCACAATATTGATTATGGTAGCTTTATGAAGTTGGTTAACTAACTTTTCCTTAAGTTTCTTTATTGATTACTATTTCTTTATGAAGTTGGGTAACTAACTTTTCCTGAAGTTGGGTAACTAACTTGGTTTTAAGAATTTATTTAAATTCTATTTTTTTTCCCTCTTGCTGATCATGACATCCAAGGCACAGGATAAATGAAAATATTCATTCATAGGGAAACAATTATACTTCACCGTCAAAATTGTGGGGACAGAAATTTTTAAGGAGAAAATGCTTTTAAAAATAAGTTTATTGTATGAAGAAAACCCAGATGAATATTCTAGTGGGAAAGGTCTTAATTCTGCAGAGGTTTTGGTCATAGTTTTGAGGTAGAATGCAGATGTCCTTCTAGAAGGTATTCATTAGAATTGAGTTCCACAGTGTGGGATGATTAAGATTTTCACCAATTATCCAAGGATCTAAAAGTTCCCCCATTTGATGTCATTTCCCTCCCCAACCCCAGAAAGCCAACTTTATGTGTCTAAGTGAGTTTTCTGAGAGTGATGACACAGTGTGAAGGTTTGGTCTTAGGTGTCAGACACGCCACCTGGACCTCAGACCCACCTCCACCATCTACAGACAATGAGGCTGGAAAGACGTCCTCGTCCTCATCAGCCTCATAGCCTCCATGTGATGGGTGTGCGTTAAGCACCAGACTCTCCAGATGAAGAGCCCAGGCTTACCCCAGCCCTGGACTAGTTTACAACCTAGCAGGGGGACGGCCAGTGCAAAGGCAGCGGCTGATACAAAGCAGGCGCCCTGGAGTAGGAAGCAGAGACTTTATGGGGACTGATCAAGGACAGCAGTTCTCAAACTCATTAGAATCACCTGGGGAGCTTTAAAAAAAAAACAAAACATTATCCAGGCCACGATCCCAGACTAATTGAAGCAGGGTGTCTGGGTGGGGTCTGGCAGCAGAAAGTGTAGACACCGAGGAGATTCCAGGGCACAGCCGAGTCCCAGGACAGTGGCACTGGGTCAGAGATCTGTCCCCATTGAGGAAATCCAGATAAAGGGTGCTTTCTGTGACACAACGGCCACACGACAGGAGAGCCATTCTGCTGTCACCTAAACGTGGGATGTTATGGCCATTGAGCTTGCCTCACCAGGCATGGTGTCACTGACCGGGAGGGGTGGCAGTCAGGGTTTCATGGTGCCTGTGGCCTCGTGGACCCTCCACACACAGACACGGGAGGGCTGAGGAGCGTCACAGAGACCCCTGCCGAACCTTGTGTCAGGAAGGCCCAGGCGAGTCCAGTCTGCACCCCCGAGCGGGTTGGCCCTATTCCCATCAAACCGTGGGCTCCAAAACCACTTTTACAGGGAAGGCCAGGTTTCTCAGCACCTTCCTAGGGGATCACTTCTTCCTCTCTTTTCCTGTGGTTTGATGTGTTGTTTGCTCTGCTCTGAGTTGAACTGTGCCCCCATTCATATGTTGGAAGCCCCCAGGGTCTCAGAGGGTGAGATTATTATATCCATAATTTGGATATGAGGTTGTTAAGGAGGAAACGGAGTTAAAATGAGGCCACAGGAGTGGACCCTAACACAGAGGACTCGCCTCCTTATAAGAAGTGGACGCTTGGACCCTGACATGCACAGAAGGAAAGTCCATGTGAAGACGGAGGAAGACGAGGCCTTGGGGGAAGCAAAGCTGATCTCAGACGTGCAGCCCCCAGAACCGCGGGGACACACACTTCTGTTGTTTATCCCCCCCAGCCCGCATCAGTGGTACTTGTCCCAGCAGCCCTAGCAAACCCATACACATTCCTTTAAAACTTTTCTTTTGTAAACAAACATTTACCCAGCACCTACTGAAATAGAAGTTTGTTCTCACGAGCACACAATTTCTTACTTCTCTGGAGGACATGATTTCTGGAACATGCTTTCCTAAACAGAAAGGAGATATTTCATTTTGCTTTTTCTTCTCCAGAACCTGTACCATATGTATTATTGCATTTTCAATTTTCAAATTCTTCACTTCCATCTGTGTCACTTAGAAATGAGAAAACAAGCTTTCTGTAAATTACTGTTAATTCTGTGAATTACTGTCCCCATGTCAAACTGTTCAGACTTAGCTGCTGTCATGTTTACCTCTTGGACACTGCATGATTATTTGCAAGCTATTTTATACATGTCACACAATTTACCTGGCTATCTTGTCCACGTGGCTTCTAACTGGAAGAAAAGTATTCAGTCACCTTCAGAGGTTTTCACTGTATGACATTATCATGGAATGTAATACAAATTTCCTAATGAAAATCACATCTTATTATTAAAAAGGTTGAAAATATTTTCCAGTAAGTTTGTCATATAACCTTGAACTAGGAAAGAAGATCACAAAAGAAATAATATTTATAGTAATCCATTTTGAAAAAAAATATTCTTTATCTAGAAAAAGTCTAAAAGGCTAAAAACACCTGTGGAATGATCGGGTCCTCTTTGCCCACACCCACTCCCTCTTCAGAGTCTTGGCCACTGCCCTGCTTTCCCAGGTCACATGGGACCGGACACTCCCCCTCCCCTCCTCCCAGCTCAGAGGCGGGTCCTTCATTGATTTGAACCAATCAGTGTCCTGACCACAGACCTTGGTTGAGGGGTGGACACATGACCCAGGGCCTGTCTCCTGCCATTTCAGTAAACAACGGATGTTGTCCGCCCTCAAGCCGTCAGCCACTGCAGCCCCTGATGGCGCACCATAGGGGATTCAGGAGGGAGAAAAACAGGACGCTGGCCCTAGATAGTTAAGGCCACTAACTTGAGATGTCTATTTTTGTGATTAGTAGTCATCTTTCAATGTCCTACTTCATTTTTTTCAGCAAAAACTCCTGTATCCTGGCTCCTCCCTTACCTCTTTGGGACAGTCCCTCAGGGTGATCGGAGAGGCTGTGTGCCAGGCTATAGTCCTCAGTAAGGGCAGTGAACAAAACATAATTCTCAACTTTCAGATTGTGCATTTTTTTTCAGTTGACAAGAGTTTGGATTTTCTGCTAGATTTGAGCCTAGAAGCATGGAGCCCAGGAAGCATCTGCAGCCATCTTGTGACCATGAGGCTCAGCATGCCTGCCTGGACAGAGCTGACTGGAGGAACAGAGAGAAACTGCATCCCGAATCCTGATCCTCTCAGTTGAGCTGCTAGATCAAATCTCACCTGAGGAACTATCTC
The DNA here is from genome assembly GCF_028023285.1 of Balaenoptera ricei. Lineage (NCBI taxonomy): Eukaryota > Metazoa > Chordata > Mammalia > Artiodactyla > Balaenopteridae > Balaenoptera > Balaenoptera ricei. The sequence goes on along the minus strand of NC_082649.1, from coordinate 996,361 downwards.
TAGATTTTTCAAAATAATTTTTTATCTATTGTTTAAGGCACTCAAGTTGAGTTTTTGTTATTATAACAGAAATAGATCTGTTATTCAACAAAGCATCCAAACTGATAAAACCCTAATAGGCTAAAATGAGTATCTCTAGAAAATTTTCACATGTTGTGCTTTCATTTTCATTCATCTCTAAGTATTTTCTAATTTCCCTTGTGATACTTTTCTTTGATCCATTGACTAAGAGTGTATTGCTTAATTTCCACATGTCGGTGATTTCCCCAGTTTTCCTTCTATTATTAATTGCTAACTTCACCCCGTCATGACTATAAAAGTTACTTTGCATGATGTCTATCTTTTAAAATCTATGGAGACTTAAGGTCTGTTCTGGACACCATCGTGTGCACTTGGGGGCACGTGCGTCTGTTGTTGGCTGGGGGGTCCTGCGTGTCTCTCTGGGTTTATCGTGGTGTCGAGGCCTCTACTTCCTCACTCATCTTCTGTCTGGTTGTTCTGATCACTGCTGAGAGTAGAGTTGAAGAATTTTTTTGTTCCTTGCTTTCTACAAAAGGCAACTTAAACATGTCCCAGTCACAGAGAGAGGGTCAGAGGGCGGGGTGGGGAAGCTGGGCCCTTGAAGACGAGACCCTCTCCTCCTCACGGCTTCCAGCGTGGAGACGACGAGGTCACACAGGTCCCTTCACTTTCGGGGGTGATTTCCGTGTCCGTCTGTCCAGGACGCGAACCGCGGCCCCGCCTTTCCCAGCTCTCCGTCCCCTCGGGTCCCCATCACATCACACTCGGTGGGAGTGTTCGGGCACTTTCATGTTCCTCCAGTGTTTCATACCATCTCTCAAATGTTTTCAGTTTGGCCAAAGCGCCCGTGTATTTGTGCCAAACTTCTTCCCCTCAATCTGTCTACATTTCAAAGAAAATCAGAGCCATCTGTTTCTGCTTCACTGGCTTCGCTGTTCACAACTCTCTCTGCTGGTGACTAAATGCAGAAGACTTTCAAGTCTCTGCCCGGTGTCCACACCCTCCTCCCTGGTGCTTCAGAGTAGAAGGGGCTGCAGAATCCAGATCTTTTTTGACACCTCATTTTGATGAAAGCGTCCTCATTTCTTCGCACCTCACACACCAGCTCACGCCGTGAAATGTTAATTGGCGAAGAGTCCAGAGGGCCTGGCCCTCAGGCAAGCATCACTGACTCCAGTCCCCACTGCTTCCCCGAGCTTAACCTGCTCCGTGTGCTCGGGGGCTTATTTCAGGCAGCTCTTCTTTTCTATATACCTTCTGTGTTTGAATAAATGCTAGAAAAATACATGCCATTTATATTATTATATTAAAAATGAAAACCAGAAGAATATAACAGTAATGCAATTCTCATTTTAAGCAAAATAAGCACACATACATAAAAAGTAGTTTGTTCCATTTAGCGAGTATACAAGGAGCTTGGGAGCAGACTGTCTGTATATATATATTTTTTTTAAATTAATTAATTTATTTATTTTTGGCAGTGTTGGGTCTTCGTTTCTGTGCAAGGGCTTTCTCTAGTTGTGGCAAGCGGGGGCCACTCTTCATCGCGGTGTGCGGGCCTCTCATTGTCGCGGCCTCTCTTGTTGCAGAGCACAGGCTCCAGACGCGCAGGCTCAGTAGTTGTGGCTCACGGGCCTAGTTGCTCTGCGACATGTGAGATCTTCCCAGACAAGTGCTCGAACCCGTGTCCTCTGCATTGGCAGGCAGATTCTCAACCACTGCGCCACCAGAGAAGCCCTGTCTGTATATTTTTATATTGTGAATTTTTTTCATTCAACATTGTATAATGAGCACTTTTATTATACCTAATCTGCAAAAACATGATTTTATGGCTTGATAGTATTTAATTACACAATTATTCTTTGAACTGTTTCCAATGCTTTATCTTTATATAAATCACGCTCAGGAGGCGTCCTTGTATGTAAGTCCTTCACCATATTTCTGAGAATTTCCATAGAATAGGTTCTTAGAACTGGATTTCTGCGATAAAGAGCGTAAATGTTGCCAAATTGCTCTTCATAAAGCTCATTATGTGTTTGAAAACTTTATAATATGAACGTTAATAATTTATTTAACAATTTCTCTAGAAGTTGGACATATTGGCTCTTACAAATTTTTCCTACTACAAATAACAAGTATTAATTTTAAAGCAAGTTTATGTTAATCAGAGATAGAGCATAAAATGGTGTCTATTTTCTGATTCTCTCTAGTATATTTAAGGAAAAATAAAAGAGAAATAATAATTTGCATTTTTAAAGATAAATGATGTTCTCCAATAGGAAATTAACCACGGGGATTAGGCCAAAATTAAATCATCTGAAGAAAAAAATTTTAAACACCTTCATCTAAGTATTATCTCAAGATGGAACTGGAAACAGGGGTCTGGGGACCACCAGCATGTGAATTAGAAGAGCTGGTGAGAGTGAGGAAACTTACAGGTATATGGAGGCAACTGACATAGAAAAAAGAAACAGTCTATAAGGCAATTTAGTGGAATAGAATTTTTAAAGTAGTAGTAACAATGATGATGTCATAATTGCTTATAAATTGTATATTTGACCCAAAATATTTTAAAAAATAGTGATGGAAAATGACGGAGTAATAAGGGACCACAGAACAGCCTTAACAAAGGCAAAATGTGAGCTATCCCATGTGAATAATTTTGGATGCACAATTGATGACGTATATCCTGAAACCTAGAGGTGACCAGACAGCCAAGCATTTTAGCGGCTGAAGAATCAGACTGACCAAGGCCCTAGGCAATGCTATGAGGACAGGAGAGTCTGCTGCCCCCCCAGCTCAGTGACAGCAGAGAGAGAAACAGGAGAGAGAGGATGCCGTTGATAAAACACAGGGTTTTAAATAAAAGGAGTAAGACCACGCCTTGGACACTTTGCTCTTTAACATAAGACTTACCTTTTCTGAATCTCCATTTTTAAGGTTGAATGTGGAGTTGATACAATCTACCCCCCTTGCCACGTGGGGTTCTGACCATGATGAGAGGATTTTGTGGGTTGTGAGATGGCCTGTCCCTGTAAACTCTTCTTGTGTCTCTCCTCCAGAGACCAGGGAGATCTCGGGAGACGTCAACCCTGAGAGACCATCCACGTGACCCAGAGACAGGATCAGCCCTCCCATCTCCACATCCGTGGACCCACGTGCCAAACTCCACATCCCCGGGATAACCCACCCGTTGGCTCTATTGAAGATCCTTGCCGTGCAGGGGGAGCCGCCTGCCCCCATGAGACAAAGTCTCAAAGTTTGTCTTTCTCAAAGTTTTTCTGTCCCAAGTCCTGTCTCGCTGCCCATCTTCACTGAGCCCTCCCCACCCTCCCCTCCGCCAGCCCCCGAGTCCCCGGGAACAACCCCACTCCCTCAGTTCCTGCCCCAGGACAACCAAGGGAATCCCTCCCAGACCCTTCCTGTTATTGGAAAGTAGTCTCTTCAGATAACAGTTGGGATCATGGAGCAAAAACTAATAGCTAATAAAAAATAACATTTAAAGAAAATTTTACATAGAAAACAAAAAACTAGAAGAAATTTTACTACCTTACTGGAACATGATGCAAATAATCTCTTTAATAAACCAACTCTGATGGATGTCCAGGGGGAAAGAAATGAGTCGAAGGACACAGAACGGGGCCTTGGATGGTGAGCCTGGACTGAAACAAAAATCCCTGAATCTGAGAGCCTCAAGGAATCCCTTCCATGAGTGTAGATTCTTGTGGGGAGAGAGATGTACACGGGTGAAAAAGAAGCAGTAGGAGACTGATTTCTCAGGGCGGAAATTGAAGCAGTATCAAAACACAGGACCCAGTTATTTGCCAAAGAGGTCTGATCACTCACAGCCCTGAGTTAGGAGTGAGAGGCGGCCCGGGGGCTGGGGTCGCCCACGCGGGGGGCTTCATGGCAGCTTGAGAGTGGACGGTGCTGACCATCAGGGGAGACGGTTCTGTAGGAAATGTGAGGCGAGGGGCTCACAGAGCCCTGGAAGCCCGGGCCAGGAGAGTGCGGGCCCCACCCAGGGAGACAGACGGGACCACCGTCTTGCTGGGAGAAGTCGATGTCAGGCCGGGACTCATCCCGCAGGATGCGGGGTCGGGATGACCTCGGGTCCTCGGAAGGTCAGGTGACCAGGAGGCCCCTTGGAAGGCAGGGCCCGGATCCAAGGGAGTGACGGCCGAGGAAACAGGAAAAGTGGAAGGAAAACCTGAGTGATCGGGAAAAGGTCCCCTTGGACGTGAAGCTGGGGCTGTAGACGTAAGGAAGGGGCAGAGGTCCTCCTGGAGAAGAGCCGTAAGAACAGAGACTGTGTCCCTGGTCAGGACGAGAGTGCAGGCGGGGCAGAAAGCTGGGGCAGAAAGTTGGTGACCGAGGCGCTGGCTCGCTCAGCAAATACGTGTGCGCAGCCAAGGAGTCTGAAAACTGAGAAAGAAAGTCAGGGAAACACCGGCAATGATGTCAGGGCCCAAGATGGCAGTGCCTTCCCAGCCTGTCCCTCCCAAAGGAGCCATCAGGGATTTCCTGCTAGAAGGACCCGCCGCAGCCCGACAAAGAGGCCCCTGAGCCAGCGCGGTCGGTGCAGGCAGAGCCGGGGGCGGGGTGTGCGGGAGGCGCGGGGGCGGCCTTAGCCCCTCGGGGTCCGCGTTCTGCACCTCCCGGCCCAGCCTCGGGGGGCTTCTCTGTGAACATGCACCACAGGCAGAGTAGCCAGAAGGGCAGGAGGAGAAAGGCGAGGTCGCCTGGCAGATGAGGGGCCCCTGAATCGCCCAGCCTCCTGCCCGGAACCCGGGGGACCAGAGGGACACCCCTGCCCAGACCCCTGCTCAGCTCTGGCCCATCCTCACTGGCACGGGTCCGTGTGCTCTTCTCAGGCTGGAGTTTTTCAGTGAAGCTAGTGGGGCTGCTGTCCAGAGAGACACTTCAGAGGGGCCTGAGCCCGGGCCAGGAGCCTTCTGGATGCTGTCACTTTGGTTCCACCTGGAAAAGCTGTGTGACCGTGGCTGTCTCTTCCCAGTGGAAACACAAAATGCCACGGGGCCCCTAAATCTCACTGCCCTAAACCACGGCGTCCTCTCCTGCAAACAGTCTGGCATGTAAACGACAGACAGTGGTCCGGCAGCTTCAGACATTAATTTTTTTTTGAATCTTTGAATTTTAGTTTATTTATTTTTGTATACAGCAGGTTCTTATTAGTCATCCATTTTATACATAATAGTGTATATATGTCAATCCCAATCTCCCAGTTCATCCCACCACCACCACCCCCCGCCGCTTTCCCCTCTTGGTGTCCATACGTTTGCTCCCTTCATCTGTGTCTATTTCTGCCCTGCAAACCGGTTCATCTGTACCATTTTTTTAGGTTCCACATATATGCGTTAATATACTATATTTGTTTTTCTCTTTCTGACTTACTTCACTCTGTATGACAGTCTCTAGATCCATACACATCTCTACAAATGACCCAATTTCTTTCCTTTTTATGGCTAATATTCCATTGTATATATGTACCACATCTTCTTTATCCATTCATCTGGCGATGGACACTTAGGTTGCTTCCATGTCCTGGCTATTGTAAACAGTGCTGCAATGAACATTGTGGTACATGACTCTTTTAGAATTATGGTTTTCTCAGGGTGTATGCCCAGTAGTGGGATTGCTGGGTCTTATGGTAGTTCTATTTTTGGTTTTTTAAGGAACCTCCATACTGTTCTCCATAGTGGCTGTATCAATTCACATTCCCACCAACAGTGCAAGGGGGTTCCCTTTTCTCCACACCCTCTCCAGCATTTGTTGTTTGTAGAGTTTATGATGATGGCCATTCTGACCGGTGTGAGGTGATACCTCATTGTAATTTTGATTTGCATTTCTCTAATGATTAGTGATGTTGAGCATCCTTTCATGTGTTTGTTGGCAATCTGTACATCTTCTTTGGAGAAATATCTATTTAGGTCTTCTGCCCATTTTTGGATTAGGTTGTTTGTTTTTTTGATATTGAACTGTATGAGCTGCTTGTATATTTCGCAGATTAATCCTTTGTCTGTTGATTTGTTTGCAAATATTTTCTCCCATTCTGACGGTTGTCTTTTCATCTTGTTTCTAGTTTCCTTTGCTTTGCAAAAGCTTTTAAGTTTCATTAGGTCCCATTTGTTTATTTTTGTTTTTATTTCCATTACTCTAGGAGGTGGATCAAAAAGGATCTTGCTGTGATTTATGTCAAAGAGTGTTCTTCCTACGTTTTCCTGTAAGAGTTTTATAGCATCTGGTCTTACATTTAAGTCGCTAATCTATTTTGAGTTTATTTGTGTGTATGGTGTTAGAGAGTGTTCAAATTTCAGTCTTTTATATGTAGCTGTCCCATTTCCCCAGCACCACTTATTGAAGAGACTGTCTTTTCTCCATTGTATATCCTTGCCTCCTTTGTCATAGATTAGTTGACCATAGGTGCGTGGGTTTATCTCTGGGCTTTCTATCCTGTTCCATTGATCTATACTTCTGTTTTTGTGCCAGTACCATATTGTCTTGATTACTGTAGCTTTGTAGTATAGTCTGAAGTCAGGGAGTCTGATTCCTCCAGCTCCAATTTTTTCCCCTCAAGACTGCTTTGACTATTTGGGGTCTTTTGTGTCTCCATATAAATTTTAAGATTTTTTTGTTCTAGTTCTGTAAAATTGCCATTGGTAATTTGATAGGGATTGCATTGAATCTGTAGATTGCTTTGGGTAGTATAGTCATTTTCACAATATTGATTTTTCCAATCCAAGAACATGGTATATCTCTCCATCTGTTTGTATCATCTTTAATTTCTTTCATGAGTGTCATAGTTTTCTGCATACAGGTCTTTTGTCTCCCTAGGTAGGTTTATTCCTAGGTATTTTATTCTTTTTGTTGCAATGGTAAATGGGAGTGTTTCCTTAATTTCTCTTTCTGATTTTTCATCATTAGTGTATAGGAATGCAAGAGATTTCTGTGCATTAATTTTGTATCCTGCAACTTTACCAAATTCATTGATTAGCTCTAGTAGTTTTCTGGTGGCATCTTTAGGATTCTTTATGTATAGTATCATGTCATCTGCAAACAGTGACAGTTTTACTTCTTCTCTTCCAATTTGTATTCCTTTTATTTCTTTTTCTTCTCTGATTGCTGTGGCTAGGACTTCCAAAACTGTTGATTAATAGTGGTGAGAGTGTATATCCTTGTCTTGTTCCTGATCTTAGAGGAAATGCTTTCAGTTTTTCACCATTGAGAATGATGTTGGCTGTGGGTTTGTCATATATGGCCTTTATTATGTTGAGGTAGGTTCCATCTATGCCCACTTTCTGGAGAGTTTTGACCATAAATGGGTGTTGAATTTTGTCAAAAGCTTTTTCTGCATCTATTGAGATGATCATATGGTTTTTATTCTTCAATTTGTTAATAGGGTGTATCACATTGCTTGATTTGCATATATTGAAGAATCCTTGCATCCCCGGGATAAATCTCACTTGATAATGGTGTATGATCCTTTTAACGTGTTGTTGGATTCTGTTTGCTAGTCTTTTGTTGAGGATTTTTGCATCTATATTCATCAGTACTATTGGTCTGTAATTTTCTTTTTTTGTAGTATCTTTGTCTGGTTTTGGTATCAGGGTGATGTGGCCTCATAGAATGAGTTTGGCAGTGTTCCTTCCTCTGCAATTTTTTGGAATAGTTTGAGAAGGATGGGTGTTAGCTCTTCTCTAAATGTTTGATAGAATTCACCTGTGAAGCCATCTGGTCCTGGACTTTTGTTTGTTGGAAGATTTTTAATCACAGTTTCAATTTCATTACTTGTGATTGGTCTGTTCATATTTTCTGTTTCTTCCTGGTTTAGTCTTGGAAGGTTATACCTTTCTAAGAATTTGTCCATTTCTTCCAGGTTGTCCATTTTATTGGCATAGGTTGCTTGTAGTAGTCTCTTAGGATGCTTTGTATTTCTGTGGTGCCTGTTGTAACTTCTCCTTTTTCATATTTAATTTTATTGATTTGAGTCCTCTCCCTCTTTTTCTTGATGAGTCTGGCTAATGGTTTATCAATTTTGTTTATCTTCTCAAAGAACCAGCTTTTCATTTAATTGATCTTTGCTATTGTTTTCTTTGTTTCTATTTCATTTATTTCTGCTCTGATCTTTATGATTTCTTTCCTTCTACTAACTTTGGGTTTTGTTTGTTCTTTCTCTAGTTCCTTTAGGTGTAAGTTTAGATTGTTTACTTGAGATTTTTCTTGTTTCTTGAGGCAGCCTTTTATTGCTATAAATTTCCCTCTTAGAACTGCTTTTGCTGCATCCCATAGGTTTTGGATCGTCGTGTGTTCGTTGTAATTTGTCTCTAGGTATTTTTAAATTTCCTCTTTGATTTCTTCAGTGATCCCTTGGTTATTTAGTAACGTATTGTTTAGCCTCCATGTGTGTATTTTTTATGTATTTTTCCCTGTAATTGATTTCTAATCTCATAGCGTTGTGGTCAGAAAAGATGCTTGATATGATTTCAATTTTCTTAAATTTACTGAGGCTTGATTTGTGAACCAAGATGTGATCTATCCTGGAGAATGTTCCGTGTGCACTTGAGAAGAAAGTGTAATCTGCTGTTTTTGGATGGATTGCCCTATAAATATTGATTAAATCTATCTGGTCTATTGTGTCATTTAGAGCTTGTGTTTCCTTATTAATTTTCTGTTTGGATGATCTGTCCATTGGTGTAAGTGAGGTTTAAAGTCCCCCACTATTAAAATAAAAAAAAAAAAAGTCCCCCACTATTATTGTGTTACTGTCAATTTCTTCTTTTATAGCTGTTAGCAGTTGCCTTCTGTATTGAGGTGCTTCTATGTTGGGTGCATATATATTTATAATTGTTATATCTTCTTCTTGGATTGATCCCTTGATCATTATGTAGTGTCCTTCCTTGTCTCTTGTAACATTCTTTATTTTAAAGTCTAGTTTATCTGATATGAGTATTGCTACTCCAGCTTTCTTTTGATTTCCATTTGCATGGAATATCTTTTTCCATCCCTTCATTTTCAGTCTGTATGTATCCCTAGGTCTGAAGTGCGTCTCTCGTAGACAGCATATATATGGGTCTTGTTTTTGTATCCATTCAGCGAGCCTGTGTCTTTTGGTTGGAGCATTTAATCCATTCATGTTTAAGGTAATTATTGATATGTATGTTCCTATGACCATTTTCTTAATTGTTATGGGTGTGTTTTTGTAGGTCCTTTTCTTCTCTTGTGTTTCCCAATTACAGAAGTTCCTTTAGCATTTGTTGTAGAGCTGGTTTGGTGGTGCTGAATTCTCTTAGCTTTTGCTTGTCTGTAAAGCTTTTGATTTCTCCATTGAATCTGAATGAGATCCTTTCCGGGTAGAGTAATCTTGGTTGTAGGTTCTTCCCTTTCATCACTTTAAATATATCATGCCCCTCCCTTCTGGCTTGTAGAGTTTCTGCTGAGAAATCAGCTGTTAACCTATGGGAGTTCCCTTGTATGTTATTTGTCATTTTTCTCTTGTTGCTTTCAATAATTTTTCTTTGTCTTTAATTTTTGTCAATTTGATTACTATGTGTCTCGGCGTGTTTCTCCTTGGATTTATCCTGCCTGGGACTCTCTGTACTTCCTGGACTTGGGTGGCTATTTCCTTTCCCATGTTAGGGAAATTTTCGACTATAATCCCTTCAAATATTTTCTCGGGTCCTTTCTCTCTCTCTTCTCCTTCTGGGACCCCTATAATGCGAATGTTGTTGTGGTTAATGTTGTCCCAGAGGTCTCTTAGGCTGTCTTCATTTCTTTTCATTCTTTTTCTTTATTCTGTTCTGCGGTAGTGAATTCCACCATTCTGTCCTGCAGGTCACTTATCTGTTCTTCTGCCTCAGTTATTCTGCTATTGATTCCTTCTAGTGTGTTTTTCATTTCAGTTATTGTATTGTTCATCTCTGTTTGTTTGTTCTTTAATTCTTCTAGGTGTTTGTTAAACATTTCTTGCATCTTCTCGATCTTTGCTTCCATTCTTTTTCTGAGGTCCTGGATCATCTTCACTACCATTATTCTGAATTCTTTTTCTGGAAGGTTGCCTATCTCCACTTCATTTAATTGTTTTTCTGGGGTTTTATCTTGTTCCTTCATCTGGTACATAGCCCTCTGCCTTTTCATCTTGTCTATGTTTCTGTGAATGTGGTTTTTGTTCCACAGGCTGCAGGATTGTAGTTCTTCTTGCTTCTGCTGTCTGCCCTCTGGTGGATGAAGCTACCTAAGAGGCTTGTGCAAGTTTCCTGATGGGAGGGACTGGTGGTGGGTAGAGCTTTCTGTTGCTCTGGTGGGCAGAGCTCAGTAAAACTTTAATCCGCTTGTCTGTTGATGGGTGGGGCTGGGTTCCCTCCCTGTTGGTTGTTTGGCCTGAGGTGACCCAGCACTGGAGCCTACCCAGCTCTTTGGTGGAGCTAATGGCGGACTCCAGGAAGGCTCAAGCCAAGGAGTACTTCCCAGAACTTCTGCTGCCAGTGTCCTTGTCCTCACAGTGAGCCACAGCCACCCCTGCCTCTGCAGGAGACCCTCCAACACTAGCAGGTAGGTCTGGTTCAGTCTCCTATGCGGTCACTGCTCCTTCCCATGAGTCCCGATGCACACACTGCTTTGTGTGTGCCCTCCAAGAGTGGAGTCTCTGTTTTCCCCAGTTCTGTCAAAGTCCTGCAATCAAATCCTGCTAGCCTTGAAAGTCTGATTCTCTGGGAATTTCTCCTCCTGTTGCCGGACCCCCAGGTTGGGAAGCCTGATGTGGGGCTCAGAACATTCACTCCAGTGGGTGAACTTCTGTGGCATAAGTGTTCTCCAGTTTGTGAGTCACCCACCCAGCAGTTACGGGATTTGATTTTATTGTCATTGCACCCCTCCTACCGTCTTATTGCGGCTTCTTCTTTGTCTTTGGATGTGGGGTATCTTTTTTGGTGAGTTCCAGTGTCTTCCTGTCAATGACTGTTCAGCAGTTAGTTGTGATTCCGGTGCTCTCGCAAGAGGGAGTGAGAGCACGTCCTTCTACTCCGCCATCTTGAACCAATCTCTTCAGACATTAATTTTTTAATGAACCAAAAAAAGAAAAAAAAAAACTAAATTTGTAAATAAACTTCATCTGTTGCCATAATGTTTGAGTCTATAATGAGACAGCTACCGTTTAATGGAGCATTTATGGTTTTTCTAAACATTAAAGCATGTCATTTCATGAAGCTGCTTTTTAACAAACCATCCCTGGATATTTTACACGTGAAGCTCATTTTCTTAACTGATCATGCTTACTAAACTGACCTAACTTTCCCCTCCTCTTCTTTCTCAACATACTGTTGTCAAGGAGGATGGAGAACTTGGACGTTTGTCTTTAAAGGAGGAAAAGAAGGAGGAGCCTTGTGCAGACAGCAGGGTGAATGACAGTGAAACTCACAAAGGGATGACCTGTGTGTATGTACAAGGGTGGAAAGGAACCAGCAGTGTTACAACAAAAATAGCATCGCACATAAATGACAGGCTCACAGGTGACACACGCTTGCATCCTGCTGGTCTTCAAGCTCCTCCATGGCTGCCAGAGAGGCTGCAGGAACCTCACTCCATCTCAAAGGGCACCTGCTCATCTGGGCTAAACTGGAAACTGTGAGACAAGGAGATCCGACCCGCAAAGAAACCAGAGTGAATTATTCTTACAAGTCATTGCATGTGTGCGTGTTTAATGATTTGATCGAAAAGTGTTATAACTAATTATGCCTGGTTGTTAAGAAGCTAATTTCATATTTTAAACCTCTGCCAATTTACCAGAAGCCAAGAAGGCAAGCGTGAAGACAGACATATAATAATGCAGTTTAATGTTATAACAGTGTAGTATTAATTTATATGCAGCATATATTATGGCACATTCACAGAGTTTTCTACTGCTTATTCCTTATAAACCATAATTGTAAATTAATCCCCCTTAGTTTATTAGTGTTACTATCAATTAAAATTTATGAAGCCAAACCTTTCCAGAGAAAGTCACTCCTTGCTTGTAAAGAGAGCCTATTTGGAAGGTGAATTACATGTTTTTTGCCATTAGGCTACGATTTACAATTAAATAGTACAACTTAGTAAGTGATGGTTCCACTGAATTCTTAAAAGTGAAACTGGGTTAAAAGAATGACTCTGGCTTTTTCAGATGGCTGAAAGCCCAGAAAGGGGCTCTGTGTTCTAGGTGACTCTGCATTAGCTCTGTTTAATGGAAATAGAACAAGAGCACAAATGTAAGGCACCTGTGCTTTTTCTCTAGTTGCTGCATTTTTTAAAGGAAAGAAGTAAAATTAATTTGAATAATATATTGTGTGTAACCCAACATATCCAAAATACTATCATTTCAGCAAACAGCCCATTTAAAAACCATTGATATGTTTTACATTCAGAATCTGGTCTGTGTTTTACATTCAGAGCACTTCTCGATCTGGGCCAGCCACCTTTAAGGCGTTCGCCTGCTACATGTAGCTGAGTGGCTACCACGCTGGACAAATTAGCTCGAGGTCAACCAATCTGCCCTCAAAAATAGACAAAAAATACAAATTACATCAACTCTTAAAATTATTGATTCATATTTTAAAGAAATTTATTCTGGGAAAACAAGAAGAGTCGATTAAGGGAGATTGATATGATTCAACAGAGTCTAAATCTTTTATTTAACTACTACTTTAGAATACGGCCATATTTAGAAATACAACATACTATGAAAGTTCTAATAATAGAAATAATTTGTTGGCGATAACGTTTATTGTCACTTGCCTTTCATAGGATGACACAAGGAAGCGTCTGATCCGGGTGCTTTGTCAGCAGTATTCTTTTAAGCTTCACTTTGATCTGGTTTTAAGGTAGCTACAATTCAGTGGGACGTGATTTCTAAAATTGTAATCATGAGTGAGATGCTTCTGATCTAGGCCGTCAGACACAGCCTTGAGCAGAGCTATGTACCACTGGGTCCACATGGGAAAAGTCAAAGGCTGTGATAAGCGCAAGTAATACATGAATGAAACAGTCTTGGGAACCGTGTCTGTACGAGGGGCCCCTCGTTTGTACTTTACATAGTAAATGGTGACTTGTGAGGACATTACTCCCTGGCCTTCAGTAAGAAGAGCCGTGTCTAGGGGAGGACTCCTCGACGCCAGAGCAGAGAAGGGCAGTTTCACCCCGTCTGGTCCCCGGGCTCCTCACCAGTGGCAATGGCTCCGTGGTGACAGACTGTTTAGAACCAGAGGCTGACTCAGCTCTCACTCATCCCTCCCATCTGTTTCCCATAGAGAGTCTCTGGGATGAAACACTGAAGCCCACTGCACACGATGGTAAGTGTCTTGGGCTGTGTGTACTTTGGGCAAAGAGAGCCTGGGTCTCTCTGGATACGTGTATGCATTTTAAATTGTTATGTTTCTGGAGGTCAGTGAATCTAAAAGAAAGATCCTATCAATCACGTAACCACATTTGATATTCCGAAGAGCAAGCAAGCAAAAGAAATTATTGCCTCGGGCTCCACAAAGACACCACCCCCAGTATTTCAAGGAACACAGAACTCGTGTGTAAGAGGCACGGTAACAGTGGGACCAGGGATGAGCATCGCTTTGTACAAACAGACTTGGGTTCAGATCCCACCTCTGCTACTTCGCGATCGTGTAACTTCTGGCTTTGGTGGGACCTGAGTCTCTGTTTTCCAGTCCAGATAACAGAAATAATAACACTTACGCCTTGGAGGGGTGAGCAGGATTAAAGAGAAGAGACGTGTAGCACATCCCATACACCACCTGGTGCATAGCCAGCAGCCAATAAACGGCAGCAACAATTAATAATCAATTAATTAACCCAATGAGTTTGAAAAGTTATTTTCATACTAAAACAAATACACAGTAAAACTGTTTACCAGGACAAAAGCGAACCAGCCTGAACAAGCAGTCAGAGCAGTGTCTGCACCCAAGTTATTGTCAGAAGTTTCCCAGCACCTCTGTCCTGGACATCCTGATGCCATTCCCAGGTCTAGTCAGCGGGACTTCCAGACAATCTAAGGTTAGTGCCTGGACAGCACGATGGGGATATTTCCCAAACCCTTAGATGTCTGGGAGCAGGGCCTGGCTTCTCGGGGCTGTTACCTGGAGAAGCAAGCTGACACCTGCTGAGGACACCGGCTGAGGTGCGTCAGGGCATCAGATTTCCCTTCCAGGATTTCGTCACTGTTCCTGGCCGTTCAGCACCTCAGCCTTCTGTGCAATTCCTCCACCCAAACAAGCACAGAAGCAAAAGCCATCAGTTGTCTTGTTTTATAAAGAAGTCGGGGGGGGGGCTGTTTAAATGCAGCGGCGACTGCAGGGCTGTGCCATCCCCCCCATTTCTTCTGAGGTTGCTGGGAGAAAGGTTGTGGGGTTTCCCTTAGGGAAGAAGACCAGCTTGTGGATGGCGGTGAGTGTGCACGTGCAGAGGCTGCGGGAGGCTGGTGAGGGGCTCGCGGGGCTGGGCGGGGCTCTGCAGGCCGGTTCATCTCTTGTCTGAGATGCCATTCCACGAAGCTGCAGACAGGGGCTCCCACGCGGGGCGTGACCAGACGCAGCACCCACCTCTCCTCTCAGAGCCGTGACAGGGCCGTGACGAACGAACCGAAGGGCTTATTACAAGGCCTGAAGTACAGCAAACACACACCTTCTGTGAGCTCCTGTCTGGAGATGGAAGGATTCTGGGTAAAGGCTTGTTCCTGCATCCCTGAATGAATCCCCAAGGTGGTAGGAATCGTGCTGTCTCTGAGCCCCTGTTGGTGGAGTTCCCCCAAGGTTTAGGTGACCTGTCCAAAGCCACACTCCTGGCTCATGGCTCAGACAACTTGGGCCGCGAGCACGTCACGTCCATTCAGCATGTGGACAGGGCCTGGGGGAGCGTTGCCCCCCGCAGCTGGGGACCCGAGGGCTCGTCTGCGGCAGGAGGGGCACTTTTCAGCTGAGGCTGGGGGTTCACCCCAAGGCCCACTTTTTTTGTTGTTTTAGTGTGGTCCCTCTTTATGACACTGACCTTCCCTCTAGCGACTAAAAGACATGTCTCCAAGGGACATGAGCTGAAAACCGGCCTCAGCCACCACTTTACCAGGCTGTGTGGGCTAAATCTTGCTATATTTGGATTATCCTTTTGATAAAATGGTCCAGAAAGTTCTCTCCCTGAGGACTTTCTGGTCCAGAAGCTCTGGAGTGAATAGCAACATGGCTGTCAATTCTCTGCTTCACACCAAGGTGCTGTGTCGGGTGACGGGCAGACCTGCCCCCAAAACATTGGATTTTATTAGTTTACAGACAAAACAAAACTTACTAGCCTAAGAAAAGTAAAGATGGTGAGTAGAACAATCCCCAGAAAACCACATCTCATCGCTTCCACTTACCTACACCCTCCGAAAGTCCAAACCATGTTCCTGGAAGAGGCCAGGTAAATCTGATCCTGAAACACCATCGTCCTTGCCTGCTACTGGTGGGCAGTGTCTGAGAAAAGGCAGGTTCTAGAACATTCAGCTAGAGACGTCCTGGGGCAGGGCTTTACCCGTGTTTCCAAAACTCTGAGCCACGTTATTAAAAACGCTCTTAGCAGGACATTTCTCACCTTCTCGGGTCAGTCATCTCTTTCAAGGCACCGAATGGGCCACTCAAGTCCCGGGCCAGCTCCAGCGATGGTCCAGAGTCACACACTGAAGAGCTCTCCTGCCTGCATTAGTTTTCTGTTGCTGCTGTGACAAATGACCACAACTTGGTGGCTTAAAACGGCCCACATTTATTATCTAACAGGTCAGAAATCTGAAATGGGTCTCACCGGGTTAAAATCTAGCCATGGTGGAGCAGCCTCTTTCAGGAGGCTCTGGGGTCCACGCTGTGCCTCGTCCAGCTTCTGGAAGCCGCCCGCTCTCCTGGATACCTCAGCATCTGCCGTCACCTGTCCTCTCTCTGACCCTCCTGCTTCTCCGTGGTAGGATTCAGGGCCCTTCCCTGGACAATCCAGAATCTCGTCCCCATCCCAAAATCCTCCATCACATCTGCATGAGGTGACAAGTCTCGGGTTCTAAGGATTAGGATGGGGATGTCTCTGGGGACCCTTACTCAGCCAACCAAGAGCCTACAGGAGAGGGACACAGGCTGGGCCTTGAGCAGATCCTTGGGGCAGCCAGCTTCCAGAGGCGACGTCCTCTGGGACATGCCCTTCCTCACCGCGGAGGGCTGGCCTTTCTGCTGGCCCCAAGTGTACCAGCAAGACCAAAAGTGCTGGGAGGCTTTTGATTTTATTCAGAGAATGAAATGAACCAAGAGAAAGCCTCTATCTGACTTTTACATTAAGTCACTCCATTTTTTAAAAAGTGTAGAATAAGGGATGGATATATGATAACAAAGTATCTTACAATTTCTAATAATTGAACATTGGATCCTTTTTAGACTCAAATATATAGGGTTTTCCATTAGGGTGTTTGGTTGACTCTGACATTTTCAGAACCATTAAGTTTGTTTCCACAGCTACTTTTCAAGGGCCAATAAGAAAAAATAATAGAACTTAATTGGAAAACAAAACAGAATTGAGCCCAGAACATCTCAGTTAATGAGCAATAGAGATTACATTGATTTCATTTTATAAATAACATTAACCCTCAATAGCAATTAATGCACAGAGATTGCTTGTTTAAGTTATCTGATAAGACGGGTTCATACATTTAGAGTATTAATCTAAAAAAGGGTATTAGTATCCAGGAAGACATTGATCTGCTCACCAGAATTAAAGTTGATGGAAACCCAGCTCCACGCAGTAAACCACATGCTGCAGTCTGAAACCTTGGTGCAACTGGTGATAAGAGAAGGAGAAATTCTGGCCAAAGGAAAATATTTTAGGTCGGTTTTCCTGTTGTAGAACCATTAAACCTTTCATATTAGCACATCCATCCTAGAACACGTAGGGTTGTGATCAAAGGGGAAGGAAAGAAAAGAAAAGCTGCTATGGTTGGCATTTGCAAAGCAAGTTCAAGTTCAAGAGGAAAACCACAACCAACGTATGGAAAACAGCTGAATTGACCACAGAATGGTCCTCCTCCAAAGACCACTAACATCTTACGAATAACGGAAACTATTCACTGGATCCATTTGTAATCTTTATTTTTACGCCAGAAGTTGCTGTCTTTTGCAACCTCTAGGTCTTTCCAGTTTCTCATGACTTAACTGCTTTTGTGGGGGGTCGGGGGACGGCACGCCGCATAGCCTGTGGGATCCTGGTTCCCCGACCCGGGATCGAACCTGGGCCCTGGCAGTGAAAGCGCCAAGTCCTAACCGCTGGACCGCCAGGGAATTCCCATTAAGTGTTGAACATTTTGAAGGACAAGACAAAATATCCAACCAACTGACCATGAATTATAAGCAACCCTGGCTGTTCCCAGTCTGGGGTCCTCTGGACAGAGCATCTGCAAGCTTCTGATTTTTCTGGCTTTAAAACGTTCACTTCTAAGCAGTGGATCAGAAATGGAACTGATATGATTCTTAAGACAATTCAAATAACCTGCTAAGGATTAAATTAAAGTTTAAAACCCTGGTCAGTGAGCGCACCTGGGCTCACGTACGGGGCCAGGTGAAGACAGCGCTCTGCATACTCGAGAGCATACAGAACAACACGACAAACAGACGCTGAAGCACACGCTGCAGGTGCCGGTCTCTCTTATTGGCACAAGGGACACAGTTACTGACCTCCAAGAGCTCCAGGAGAAGACGATCACATTGCACGTCGGCAAACACAACAAACGGGAAGCTCAGTTACGGGTTTTCGCGGTTGAAGGAGTCAGGTCATCTGCGGGAAGACGGGACATGTGAACTGAGTTTCCCAGCGAGGAAAGGGACAGGAATTCCAGCAAAGGCAGAGGAGGGACAAAGTGAGAGGGCAGGGGAGGGCAGTCTTTGGCTCGTGTGGCTGGAGCACAGGGGTGAGGGGGCGTGACTTCATGGCAAGCTGACAAGACTCCGTGACACATTAAAGTACCTGGTCGTACTCCTGAGCAGCAAACGGGAGAATCTCATAACTGTAGCTACTTTTCAAGGGCACGCCGAGGAGTCTAAGAAGGGAAGGTTAGACGGTGATGGAAAAGCCAGTTAGGAAGGCAGAGTTCAGAGAAGCAGGCGAGGGAAACAGCAGTATCCAGAGCGTGGTCGGTGGGGTCACCATGGGGGGACGAGGGAGCGCAGCTGTCAAGGACAATTCCGAGGTTCCTAGTTGGGAAAACTGGGCGTGCGGAGCACCGATGGCCAGAGTAGGGAAGGCAGGAGGAGGTGTGGACCTGGACACATCAGCCAGAAGCAGCCGTAGCCACAGGAGCAGATGAGAAACAAATTAAAGAAATCGCTCTGTCAGCTTGCTTTCGTATTTCTTGGTCTAACACTAGGAAGGAACAGAGTGCAGTAAATACAACGTCATCCCAGAACGCTTAGGGAATAATTTAGTACAGGTTTTAGGAAAGCAAATTTTCAAGATGTATCAAGAACCTTCTAGGAATTTCACGTATAAGAATTTATCCTAGAGGACAACCAAAAATATGATCAGGGCTGTACTTTCTTTCTGAAACATTTTAATAGCTAAATATCAGAAAGCAGGTAGATGGTTTGACAAAAGGAACGATTAAACTGTACATACAGTGAAACATTACACCATAGCTAAAAATCATGTTTTCTAAGGGATACTTATTACCATGGAAAAATCCTCATGATGAAAATGTGTGCCATGATACATTGGACCTATTATATAATATTATTATGTAATAATATTATTAAAGTCTAGAAAATGTTAGAAGGTAGTGGAATCATGGGTAATTTTCATTTCCTTCTTTATATTTTATATATTGTCTACATCTTCCACCAAAAGCACAGCTAGTTTCATGAACAGAAAAACAATTTTTAAATAAACAGAGCGAGATGTAAATATATATGTAGTTACACAGTAGGAGGCGGAGGAAAATGCAGTAAGTGCATATTCACTGGGAAGAAACGAGGGGCTGAGGGACAGCGCAGCAGACAGAGAGACAGACGCACAGAAAGCAGTTGGTCGGCAACCAGATGGGGGTCTGACTTCTTCCCGGATGTTTCTCAAGTGTAAAAAGATGCACATTTCATTGTGGAAGAAAGATGCCCATCCCAGGAGATGCTTACACAGGAAAGAACACACGTGTCTGCAGAAGTTATTTTCAGTTACATAATTACAAGTTGCCATTTTGGAATCAAAGAGAAAGAGAAAAGGGGGTTAAAGTGAAGACAACTAATGCCACCATCCTCAGATTCCTGGCTCAACCTGATGTCTTCTCCCGGGAGTTAACCAACATTGATTGCCAGACTGGTGAATATTTGCTGGCCAAATATTGGCAAATTCTCACTCACTATTTGCTAAATCAATTGAAAATATCCCAGTGCCTAAATATCATAAAATGAAATGGTCTGTGGAAATTTAACATTAAGATTTGGGTAAAGTTTCCCTCTCCCCACCTTAAAAAAATCGGATTACTTTTATTATCGGTGGCGCCAGGCTACATTAGCAGGAACTGAGCCAACACAATGAAGGAAGTGATTTATTTTCGCTGACAGCTCTCCTATGCTCCAGTAAGGGTACCTTTGATATTGTATCTCCTCTTTGATAGTTCCTGTGCAATTGCTTCCCTCTTGGGTTTTCTTGTAACCTTATAATCCAAGTAGCTAAATATGTAATTTACATAGTAAATTTTGTAGTTCTTGTTATAAGAATGTATAGACTAGTTAAAGAGGCAAGATGTGGATGGTAAACACAGAGAAATATGTAAAATAAAACCAGCCAGGTGCTTAGAAAAATCTCTCTTCTTTTACAGAAGTCATACTCTGTAAACATTTGTTGAAGGAGTAAATGAATGCAAATACCGATATAGGTGACACAGAAAATAGGTGTTTTGTGTAATAAGTTAGAGAAGAGAGGCAGACTAGAGGCTGAAGGAGCAGCAGAAGACAGGTGTAGGGCAGCGCTTGCAAAGGCGAGAAGTCACGCAGGTAACAAAGCAGCGCAGAGCTAACTCGGGGGCAGGGAGTCACATGGGGGCAGGACAGGTAACGTGAACGAATAAACCAGTTCTTCACAGCTGATCTGGACGGGAAGCCGGGACTCTGGACTTGAGAAGTAGGTGATTGGAAAGCTCTTGGAAGCTCTCTCGCAAGGGAATAAGATGCTAAGGTTGCACTCGGCAGAAGGGGGCTGAATCGGGGCCAAAAGAGATGGCAGATGGGGAGAAAGTGAAGAGCCCGACCTCTCCACGTAAGGTTGGGATGAGGAGGGCGTGGCCTGGGGTGGTGTCCACGCCGATAAAGACAGGGAATGACAGCTGGAGATGCTCTACCTCTACTCTCATCGGGCCTCTGACGGCGCCTCTCCCTTCCTGGGGCTGAGACCATGACCTTGCTTCTTATTTCGCTGGGAAGATAGAAGAGCCTTAAGCCCCAGTCAACCATCCCCTCCTTCTGAAACTCTTTCCTCACGTGGCTCCCGGGATACCACGCACTCCTGGGGTCTCCCTCCCCCGGCCATTTTCAGCCTTTTTCAGCCTCTTTCACTGGGCTCTCATCTCCCCTGGGCCCTGATATTGGAGACCCAGGGCACAGTCTTTGGATGTCTCCACCTCTCCTTCTGCATCACCCCCTGGTGCTCGCATCTGATCTCACGGCTGCTAGAACAGGCTGTGTGTTTGTGTCTCCCGAGCGTCCAGCTGGTCCTGCCCCTGGAGTGGGCCCTCCTCTCCTTGTCCGCCCACCCGCCTTCCTCTCTACCTCTCTCTCACTCCAGGCACCTTTCCATCTCAGGGCCTTTGCGCACGTGGTCCTCCATCTGGGACCCACTCCCCAGAAATCCATACGCCCTCCCCTCCCTTTCTTCCAACTGCTGCGGAAATACTCCCCCTGGATGAGGCCTTCCCGAAGGCCTTGCTTATACTCAGAGCCCCACCCCACCCCCGAGCCACCCTGGCCGCCCTCCAGCTTTAATCTCTCCGTATCTCTTCTTGCACAGACTCAGATTGTTCAGGTTATGTCCGATCCCTCACCTGACACCCACTGAAACGTAAACTAATTGGGAGCGCGGTCTTTGTGCACTCGCTGGTGTACCTCGGTGCCCTTATTTAGTAAGTTTTAAGAGAGACCTCAAGTTTCCTAATTTGCTTCTCTTTAAAAACGATCAGTTACTTAATAAACTTGCTCTTTGTTTACTGTGCATATTTGGGGCTGAGATTCTGGAAAGCAGCAAGGCCGTTTTCCCTTTGTTTGCCGTGATCTCACCCGGCGGCGAGGGGTCGAGAGGAGGCTGGTAATGTCAACACGAGACACTTGCTCACACCAAGGGCCCCACCGCTGACAGCCAGAGAAGCACAACGCGTCCTCAGATCCTGAAATTACGGCACGATTGTCAGTCGTCTGACTGAAGAGAACCTTGAATTTGTTTTGAAAAGAAAAGTGCAGAAAATAAACACCACTGAAAATCCAGGGATTCCCGGTGGGAAGACCACCGTGTCCATGCCAGTCCCAATCAAGATCTACGGCAGATGTAAAAGACACCAAATTGTGAAGACTTAGCATGGAAAAAGGTATAATTTTTAAAATATGTTTATTACATGTTCACATCATCATGATTTAGTCATACAAGTCATATAAATAAATATATGATTGATTAATTTCAACTGTTTCTTTTTTACTTTTTAATGTGGCTGCTGGAATATTTATATTTGCATATGTGGACAGTGCTGGTTTAGGTTAAAAAAAGACTAAAGAGAAATAACAAAATGCAATGTGTAACCCTAGATTGGAGCCTTGTTTAAAAAACACCAAACAACTATAAAAACATCCTTGAAACAATCAGAGAAATCTGAATGTGGACTGGATACTAGATGTGGAATTGTTGATTTTCTTAGTGGTGATACTGGTATCATAGTTACACAGGAGGTTGTTTTTACTTTTAGAACAAACATCCTAAAATATTTAGGGGTGAAATATCGTGATGGCTAAACTTACTTTCAAATACTTAGTGATGTATATTTTTATAATTTCATATTTTATAATTATAATATTTACATTTTACTTAAATATTTTAACTATATTAATATACATTTATTTACATCATAAGCATTATATTGTATATTGAATATTTACATTTTATATACATTTATATTTACATGTAATTATATGTATACATATCTGTGTGTTTGCATAGACAGCAAAATAGTAACAATTGTTGAATCTGGATGGAAGTTAAATTGGATTCATTGTGTCCTTTTTTCAACAGTTATTCTATACATTAGAATTTTTTTTTTTTTTTGGCTGTGTTGGGTCTTCGTTTCTGTGTGAGGGCTTTCTCTAGTTGTGGCAAGAGGGGGCCACTCTTCATCGTGGTGCACAGGCCTCTCACTATCGCGGCCTCTCTTGTTGCGGAGCACAGGCTCCAGACGCGCAGGCTCAGTAGTTGTGGCTCACGGGCTCAGCTGCTCTGCGGCATGTGGAATCTTCCCAGACCAGGGCTCGAACCCGTGTCCCCTGCATTGGCAGGCAGATTCTCAACCACTGCGCCACCAGGGGAGCCCCATACATTAGAATTTTTTCATAATAAAAAGTTGGGGAAAAGTTTATGGCTCCAAAAAAACTTTTGACTGAAACCAAATGACACAGTTGTGCCACAGGGACAACCACGGGAAGAGAGCATGGCTGAAAATCACAATTCAGGCAGACTATAATGACTATTTTTAAATAATTTATAATTTTACTCAAGGTTACGGACTAATTGATCTCTAAATGTACCAAAACTCCCTTAAATCCCTGTGCTGCTTTCTTCGCTTTGAAGAAGAAAGCCTTGAAGGGACATTCTAAACCAAAGACGACAATTTCCCAGTTATAAATTGCCGTCTGTCCCTGGGGAGGGTGGGTGAGTCTCTACCTTCTGTGGTGGGTCCCCGAGTCCTCACCTGCAGTATCACACGGGTCCTGACCCACTGCCATTGTGGTATCTTTCTTAGCTGGGTTGGCACCCCCATTTTCATCCACACCCACTTCCAGACAACTTGGTTGGTGAGCTCGTCTGGGGAGGGTCGTCTTGAGCGGGCCGAGGACTGAGCAGCGGTGCTTGTGGGCCAGAAGCTGCTTTCTGGTACATATTTATCTGGAAGCAAAGATCTGATGATATCACCACATTACTTCAGCCAGAGAAAGGTTCTCAACACCACTGCAGAACGGAAAATGGCCAAAGAGAACGCTACATTCGTGCAAGACTCTTGTTTAAACTTCTTCAAGTGTAAGCAGATATTTGATGTCCTTGTGTAAGAAAATTTTATTGTAGCCCGAAGAATCTGTTTCTGTGATGTCATAGGTGTCAGTGTAATCCAGATGGCTCAGCCCTTGGGCCCCACGAGATCGTACTGGAAATCGGCCCGAAGGAGCAGCGTGAGAGCCGGTACCCTGAACAAAGCTAAGATGGACCAGACTGGGGGTGGCGGGCATGTGAGCTCTCTGTGCACACACTCTGGGCTCCTGCCAGGGCTGGCCCCATGCTGCTGTCCACCCGAAGCTCCTCGAGCCTCTGTGTCACTTCCTCCTCCCAACAGGACACTGGGCCCCTCAGCTCCTCCCCTGGACCAGAGCTGACCTTTTAAAGCCGCAGCTCTCACGCAGAACCTGGCTCAGTGTCTCAGCAAATGCTCCCAGGAGGCGCGCTCAAGCCTTTGACTGAAATCCACATCACAAATGCACTCAGGAGACACACAGACACCTCTCTACATCAATCGGAACAAGTTTCATGAAGAAGCATTCAATCTTGCTTCGTGCAATGTGTGGATATTCCTATTACCTATTTCATTCCTTATAAATATTGGTCAAGACTCCATTGATTTTAACTTATTAATGAACTCACTTTTAAATTATAGAAGTAGCCCATCTTCCAGTGATCGGTTAATTGGCTTATTTAGGATTGGGACCACGGAAAAGCCGTCTTTCACCAAAGGCAGGTACGGTTTCCTGGGGCGGTGTTTTGCCGTCGCCAGCAGGTGGGGATCAGTGCTGTGTCTGTTCTGTCAGCCTGTCACCCCCTGCTCCCCACCTGGGGAGGCTCTGCGCTGTCAGGCCTGTGTGGTTCCCTCCACTCTGTCCTCTGCGGTTTCCTAAATTAGCCCCTGGGACTTGCTTGGTGCAGATCCCTTATGCTCTGTACTTGGGCTGTTCCTGGAGAAGAAAGTGCATGGAAACATTAGCCCCACCATTGGGGCTAGGTGTTGAGTCATCCACTTAGACCCAGAGTTCGGAGGCCCAGCCTCACCTCTCCTGCATCCTCAAAGCCCAAGTCGCCTAGGAGCCACAAATGTCCAGAGTCCTAGCTCAGTACCTCCCTCCATCCTTGATCCTTCTGTAGACCCAGGGTCCTGCCCTGGGCCCCAAAGCGTAGCTGGTACCTAGGATCCCAGCCAGGCCCCACCAGCCCTCCTGCCCACACACTCAGCAGACGGATACTTGGTCTGTGCACGTTGCAGGCGCTGCCCCCACGGCTGCCCAGGCCATGGGCCTCCCGGGGCTGACTTCTACCCGGCTAGCTGCCCACGGGCCTGGGCCGCCTGGCAGACAGCTTCCTGGGATCCCGAGCGGCTGTCCTGCACTCCGTTGGGTGCCTTGAGTCTGGCAATGCCTGCCTGATCCCTCTGTGCTCTGGGGCCTGGGAGCCCCACTGTGCGGCCTTGGGCTCTGCCCACCCCGAGCCCCGAGTGGGGCTCAGGCCCCTTCCAGCTTCGTCCTCCTCCCCCTGACTCCGAGTCCCAGGGTCTCAGGCACAGTCAGAGTCCTGGCACCAAGGGGCACGGGACGGGCTTCCTGCTCTGCATCCTCACCCGGGGGCGGAAAACCACCCAGGAAGCAGCGATTGCCTGCGGAGCCGGGGGACGCAGGTCTCCCCCCGGAGCAGAGGGCAGACTCCCCGCGGTCCGGGCAGCAGCCTCTCCTGACTTGGCTCTTCTTGTGCCGGGCTTGGTCCGGCGATCGGCATGGAGCCACGCACAGTGGGGGAACCGCTCGCCGGCTGTGACCCCCGCGCCTCAGTCTCCTCACACGTGGAATCAGGCGCCTGCCTCTCAGGGCCGCCCGCAGGGTCAGGGGAGCCTAAGCACGGTGCCCGGAGGAGAGAGCATGGGTCCAGGCCGCACGGGCTTCAGGATGTGAGGCCTGTGAGGGGTCATTTCACACGCGGGGACGTGGGACCCAGGCTCACCCTGCACCGCGACCTCCTGATCCTCCTGGCCGGGGTTCCTCCGCACTCTCTTCTGTGTACCGTGGAGGCCCTTAATAGGTAGGATATTCATTCACTCTGGTCCGCAAGCGGCAGGGAGAAGAAAACAAAGCTGCGCTAGAGCCCCAGGCGGCACCCTCCCCACCGGCGCCGGCAGCCTTGCCCGCCTGGCTCCTGCAGCAGAGAAGCTGGGGTTCAGAGGCCCGGGCCGCTTGCTGGTGTTGCCCTAGAATGTGTTCAGTAACGTGAGCTGAGCACTGCTTGTTGATCATCGATTTAAGTGTTCACAGTAACCTTGTGAGAGAAGTACTGGCCCATTTTGCAGATGAGGAAATGAGGCTCCCAGGGTACAAACCCGCCCCGTACAAGCCGCCCTTCAGGGTGGAGCTGGGTCACCTCTGCCGACTCCAAGCCCTCTGTCCTCCCCAGACCCCCAGCTTGCCCTTACAGAGCGGGGCTGCTTCCCCCTAACGCACGGCCTCGGTCCGGGCAATTCCAGAGGCCTGGGCGCCACCGTGCACCCATCCAACCGATGTGGCCACAGTTGGCCTCAGGCCGCCTCTACCCGGCGTGGGGGAGGCAGGACCTGCTTACGGGGTCCCAGACGGGCTGGACAGCAATGGGGCCGCCTCTGCCGCTGGGGTCATGTTTGGAGAGGGTCGCAGGCGGGGTGGAGGCCTGCTTGCTCTGAGCTACCCAGCCACCCAGGCTTCTCTGGACGGTTGTCCTCCCGGGATCCGGGGGGACTGTGGATGGGAAATGTCCCCTGGCGGGGGCGGGGCTGAGAGCAGACCCCGAGTCCCAGGAGGGGCTCCATCCAAGGATCTCGAAGTCCAGCTGCCTCAGCAGGGCCCTGCCCCTCCCCTCCCCCCTCCCTGCTCACCCTCCAGGGTCTGGCTCCTCACCCACCTCGGTGAAACCCTCCCTGGGCAGCGACGAAGCTTCTGGGGTCTGACCCCACCCCCTGGCCCCCTGCTTTTGCTTTCGAGGGTCTTTCCTTTTCCTGAATTATTAATAAAAGTACTTGGTTACTGCTTTACATTTTCCTTATTTTGAATTGGGAAACATGTTAAACACAAAAAAGCCGATTAGTGCAACAGACAGCTACTACCTCCCGTTGAGACTGAGCAGAAGCTAATGTTTACTGTATTGTTGCTGACATTATTTTTTTAAATAAAGCATCACGAACACAGTTAAATACAGACAAACCCTCTGTCTCCACCACCTCTTCTCAAGTTGGTGTGTATTACTCCACGCGTTTCAGACTTTTACTGCATGTGCATGTGTTTAAAAACAATATGTACTCTTCTGTGTATTTAAATATCACATAAATTAAAGTGCATGGCATATAACATCCTATAACCAGCTTCAAAAATTTAACGCTTTAAATTTATCCTTGCCGATGCGTGTAGACCTAGTTCATCCACTTTAACATCTGGTTATTTCACAACTACAGTTTACACCCCCCACTAAAACATGGGGGTTTGCAATTCTTGGACGAATCTCGGGTGCAGGGGAGCGAGGGTCTCTCCACGGCACCTGGAGGTGCGCCCTCTCGGTGGTGAGGGACTCGCGACCTCAGCCCCCAGATGCCGCCCCGGGAGCTTCAAAGCTGCCGCCTCGCCTTCACCCCGAGCGCACGACTCCGCCCTCACGCCCCGAGTCCCCTCCGCCCTGAGGATGTGCCGCCGACTTCACCCCGTGAAACCTCTCCTCAGTGTTCGCTGGCTGTTGGGCTTTTTGTTCCCTTTTCATATCTTTTGTCATTTTTCTATTGTATTTGTTTTTCCTTTTCTTATCTCTTTGAGGAAATTTAAAAAATATTCTAGGTATTTGTCAGTTTCATTTCTTACAAATAACTTTGAACACTTGTGGCTTCTGTTCTCGCTTTGCTAGAGTCTCTGTGTAGAGGTTTTATTTTATTTTTTAATTTTTGATTTTTAATTTTTTTAGGGGGTGCACTGCACGGCTTGTGAGATCTTAGTTCCCTGACCAGGGGTTGAACCTGGGCCCCCAGCAGTGGAAGTCCAGGTTTTATTTTTAATATAAAATATAATTTTAATATCATTTTATTTTATATATTTGTGCTGTTCTTAAGACTGGAGATTTTACTGTTTTTTCAATTCTGGTATGCTCAGCAGCAAATCGAGCAAACTCAGGGAATAACGCCAGCTATGTTTCTTCTGTTCCATTTCTTGTGACGCACACTCTGGCCTGGACCTGGATTCCAGGTGACACGTGAGCCATCCCCGTGGGCAGCCTGGCCTCACCCTTGGCCTCGACAGAGGTGCTTCCAAAGTTTCCCCACCGACTGCTGTGTCCACTGTGCTTTGACAGAGACCACTTTCTAGTTCACTGTTTATGAAATACACTGATCGTTTCTTGTAGGAATTTTCTCATTTGTTTTTCATTATCACATAAACTTGTTCAAGACTCGTTTATATTTGTTTATGATTTCCATTCCAACGTGTTTGCACCTCTCACCGCCATCGATCCTGACATATTTTACGGGTCTTCGCTCTCCCATTCTGGCCGTACGCGCCAAGGTTCATTTACCGCAGGAACCTGTTCAACAGCTCTTTGGTCATTAACCCTTAAAATAAAAGATTCCGTTGCTAGTTCAGTGATTTCCATGTTATTATGATTTCTTTCCTTCTGGTTTCTCTGGATGTGTTGGGTTTTTCCTGTGCTAATTTCTGGACTAGGAATAGGAGCTCATTCATTATTTTTTCAAATATAATCATTTAAGATTATAAATGTTCCTTTACGGATTGCGGTAGCTTTATATCACAGGTTTTTATGTGGTGTATGCACTGTGGACCAATCCTAAAGATTTTTAAATGACATTATGACAGGTTTTGTTTCTTCTCCTCTTGTTTCTTTTTGACTTGCATGTAAGTTGTTTAAGGAGCATTAATTTCCATTGTACAGGTTGATGGGTTTTTATTTCCATAAATGCCTGTGTCACCACCACCCTGCTCAGGTACACAAGTTTCCAGGGATTCAGAAGGTTTCCCCCTTCACCTTCCAACTTCATATCTGCTCCCCTGCCCCCTGACGAAACGACTCTTCCAATTTCTATTAAAAAGTATTAGTTTATCTATTCTTTTGCATTTCCATATAAATTTGAGAATCTACTTGTCAATATCTAAAAAGTAGCTGGAAATTTGATCAAGGACTGTACTGAATCTACAGATAAATTTGGGGAGATCTGGAACCTTAACAACATTGTGTCTTTCAAAGTGAGTTCGGTTTATTGCATCACTTCATAGGTCTTGTTTAATTCCTCTCAGCAACGTTTTGTGTTTTCCAGTGAGTGGTTGTACACGGCTTTTCTTAGATTTACTCCTAGATATTTGATGCTATTGCAAATTTTACTTTTTAACTTCAATTTTCCTATTGCTTGTTGCTAGAATATAGAAATGCAAATAAGTTTTATACATCGGCTTTGTGTCCTGTGAGTTTGCTAAGTAAATGTCTTAGACCAGGTGCTTTTTATAAATTCTTTATGGAGTTTCATGTACACAATTTTGTGTTCTGTAAAAAGGTGGTTTTAGTTTTTTCTTTACAAAATTTTCTTTTATATCCTTTCTCTGCCTTAGAAATGATGGTAGATGTAGTTGCCTTTTCCTCATCTCAGGGAGAAAGCATTCAATATACAGAGGAAGCGATGGTGGCATTGGACCTGCCCTTACACCCTGCTTTGCTGAAAGTGTGTGGATTAACAGGTTTTAATTCTATCAAATGCCTTTTCTCTACATTTATTGAGATGATCATATGATTTTTCTCCTTGGTTCTGTTAATGTCTTGAATTGTGTCCGTAGAGTTTTGAATATTAAGGAACACTCAATTTGTATAGCAACCCAACTTGATCACGTTGTATTATCTTTTCAAAAAAGACCTTGCTGCCGGCGCCAGTGTCCTGTGCCAGCCTCACAGTCTCCCTCCCTGCACAGCCTGCAAGCGACAGCCCTTCCCTCGCACCTGACTGGGCCTCTGGAGTGAGGAGGTGCTGCACGAAAGGACATCTGAGGAACAGAGAAGTTAACTGCCTGGTCCAAGATCACAGAGCTAAGCTGTGAAACTTGAGCTGGTGTCCTTCATGAATCACATCTTCCCCATCACTTAAGAAGCCATTGAGATACTTACATATTTAGCTGTCTCCTACTTGATGTATACCGAGGAGGGAAATGGCTTTTTTCCAGCTTTATTGAGCTGTGTGGCTGACAGGGTCTTGGTGCTCCGGCCTGGTGTCAGGCCTGAGCCTCTGAGGTGGGAGAGCTGAGTTCAGGACATTGGACCACCAGAGACCTCCCGGCCTCAGGTAATATCAGTCAGCGAGAACTCTCCCAGAGATGACCGTCTCAACACTAAGACCCAGCTCCACCCAACGGCCAGCAGGCTCCAGTGCTGGATGCCCCATGACAATCAACTATCAAGACAGGAACACAACCCCACCCACTAGCAGAGAGGCTGCCTAAAGTCATACTAAGTTCACAGACACCCCAAAACACACGACGGGACGTGGCCCTTCCCACCAGAAAGACAAAATCCAGCCCCACCCACAAGAACACAGGCACCGGTCCCCTTCACCAGGAAGCCCATACAAGCCACTGAACCAACCTCACCCACTGGGGGCAGATACCAAAAACAACGGGAACTACAAACCTGCAGCCTGCAAAAAGGAGACCCCAAACACAGTAAGTTAAACAAAACAAGAAGACAGAGAAATATGCAGCAGATGAAGGAGCAAGGTAAAAACCCACCAGACCAAACAAATGAAGAGGAAATAGGCAGTCTACTTGAAAAAGAATTCAGAGTAATGATAGTAAAGATGATCCAAAATCTTGGAAATAGAATGGAGAAAATACAAGAAATGTTTAACAAGGATCTAGAAGAACTAAAGAGCAAACAAACAATGATGAACAACACAATAAATGAAATTAAAAATTCTTTAGAAGGAATCAATAGCAGAATAACTGAGGCAGAAGAACAGATAAGTGACCTGGAAGATAAAATAGTGGAAATAACTACAACAGAGCAGAATAAAGAAAAAAGAATGAAAAGAATTGAGGACAGTCTCAGACACATCTGGGACAATATGAAACACACCAACATTCGAATTATAGGAGTCCCAGAGGAGGAAATGAAAAAGAAAGGGTCTGAGAAAATATTTGAAGAGATTATAGTTGAAAACTTCCCTAACATGGGAAAGGAAATAGTCAATCAAGTCCAGGAAGTGCAGATAGTCCCATACAGGATAAATCCAAGGAGAAACACACCAAGACACATATTAATCAAACTATCAAAACTTAAATATAAAGAAAAAATATTAAAAGCAGCAAGGGAAAAGCAACAAATAACATACAAAGGAATCCCCATAAGGTTAACAGCTGATCTTTCAGCAGAAACTCTGCAAGCCAGAAGGGAGTGGCAGGACATATTTTAAGTGATGAAAGGGGAAAACCTACAACCAAGATTATTCTACCCAGCAAGGATCTCATTCAGATTCGATGGAGAAATTAAAACCTTTACAGACAAGCAAAAGCTAAGAGAATTCAGCACCACCAAACCAGCTTTACAACAAAAGCTAAAGGAATTTCTCTAGGCAGGAAACACAAGAGAAGGAAAAGAACTACAATAACAAACCCAAAACAATTAAGAAAATGGTAATAGGAACATACATATCGATAATTACCTTAAATGTAAATGGATTAAATGGTCCAATCAAAAGACATAAACTGGCTGAATGGATACAAAAACAAGACCCGTATATATGCTGTCTACAAGAGACCCACTTCAGACTTAAGGATACATACAGATTGAATGTGAGGGGATGGAAAAAGATATTCCGCACAAATGGAAATCAAAAGAAAGCTGGAGGAGCAATTCGCATATCAGACAAAACAGACTTTATAACAAAGACTATTACAAGAGACAAAGAAGGACACTACATAACGATCAAGGGATCAATCCAAGAAGAAGATATAACAATTGTAAATATTTATGCACCCAACATAGGAGCACCTCAATACATAAGGCCAATGTTAACAACCATGAAAGGGGAAATCGACAGTAATACAATCATAGTAAGGGACTTTAACACCCCACTTTCACCAATGGACAGATCATCCAAAATGAAAATAAATAAGGAAACACAAGCTTTAAAAGACACATTAAACAAGATGGATTTAATTGATATTTATAGGACATTCCATCCCAAAACAACAGAATACATTTTCTTCTCAAGTGCTCATGGAACTTTCTCCAGGATAGATCATATCTTGGGTCACAAATCAAGCCTTGGTAAATTTAAGAAAATTGAAATCATATCAAGTATCTTTTCTGACCACAACACTTCAAGACTAGACATCAATTACAGGGAAAAAAACTGTAAAAAATACAAACACATGGAGGCTAAACAATACGCTACTAAATAACCAAGAGATCACTGAAGAAATCAAAGAGAAAATCAAAAAATACCTAGAAACAAATGACAATGAAAACACAATGACCCAAAACCTATGGGATGCAGTAAAAGCAGTTCTAAGAGGGAAGTTTATGGCAATACAATGCTACCTCAAGAAACAAGAAAAATCTGAAATAAACAACCTAACCTTACACCTAAGGCAATTAGAGAAAGAAGAACA
Source organism: Balaenoptera ricei (assembly GCF_028023285.1). NCBI lineage: Eukaryota > Metazoa > Chordata > Mammalia > Artiodactyla > Balaenopteridae > Balaenoptera > Balaenoptera ricei. The sequence goes on along the minus strand of NC_082649.1, from coordinate 964,403 downwards.
AAAAAACCCCCAAAGTTAACAGAAGGAAAGAAATCACAAAGATCAGATCAGAAATAAATGAAAAAGGAATGAAGGAAACGATAGCAAAGATCAATAAAACTAAAAGCTGGTTCTTTGAGAAGATAAAAAAAAATCGATAAACAATTAGCAAGACTCATCAAGAAAAAAAGGGAGAAGACTCAAATCAACAGAATTAGGAATGAAAAAGGAGAAGTAACAACTGACACTGCAGAAATACAAAGGATCATGAGAGATTAATACAAGCAACTATATGCCAATAAAATAGACAACCTGGAAGAAATGGACAAATTCTTAGAAAAACACAACTTCCGAGACTGAACCAGGAAGAAATAGAAAATATAAACAGACCAATCACAAGGACTGAAATTGAAACTGTGATTAAAAATCTTCCAACAAACAAAAGCCCAGGACCAGGTGGCTTCACAGGCGAATCCTATCAAACATTTAGAGAAGAGCTAACACCTATCCTTCTCAAACTCTTCCAAAATATAGCAGAGGGAGGAACACTCCCAAACCCATTCTACGAGACCACCATCACCCTGATACCAAAACCAGACAAAGATATCACAAAAAAGAAAACTACAGGCCAATATCACTGATGACCATAGATGCAAAAATCCTCAACAAAATACTAGCAAACACCAACAGCACATTAAAAGGATCACACACCATGATCAAGTGGGGTTTATCCCAGGAATGCAAGGATTCTTCAATATATGCAAATCAATCAATGTGATATATCATATTAACAAACTGAAAGATAAAAACCATGTGATAATCTCAATAGATGCAGAAAAAGCTTTCGACAAAATTCAACACCCATTTATGATAAAAAAACTCTCCAGAAAGTAGGCATAGAGGGAGCCTACCTCACATAATAAAGGCCATATATGACAAACCCACAACCAACATCATTCTCAATGGTGAAAAACTGAAAGCATTTCCTCTAAGATCAGGAACAAGACAAGGTTGCCCACTCTCACCACTATTATTCAACATAGTTTTGGAAGTTTTAGCCACAGCAATCAGAGAAGAAAAAGAAAAAAAAGGAATGCAAATTGGAAGAGAAGAAGTAAAACTGTCACTGTTTGCAGATGACATGATACTATACATAGAGAACCTTAAAGATGCCACCAGAAAACTACTAGAGCTAATCAATGAATTTGGTAAAGTTGCAGGATACAAAATTAATGAACAGAAATCTCTTGCATTCCTATACACTAACAACAAAAAATCAGAAAGAGAAATTAAGGAAACAATCCCATTCACCATTGCAACAAAAAGAATAAAATACCTAGGAATAAACCTACCTTGGGAGACAAAAGACCTGTATGCAGAAAACCATAAGACACTGATGAAAAAAATTAAAGATGATACGAACCGATGGAGAGATATACCATGTTCTTGGATGGGAAGAATCAACATTGTGAAAATGACTCTACTACCCAAAGCAATCTACAGATTCAATGCAATCCCTATCAAACTACCAATGGCATTTTTCACAGAACTAGAACAAAAAATGTCACAATTTGTATGGAAACACAAAAGATCCCAAATAGCAAAAGCAATCTTGAGAAAGAAAAACGGAGCTGGAGGAATCAGGCTCCCTGACTTCCGACTATACTACAAAGCTACAGTAATCAAGACAGTATGGTACTGGCACAAAAACAGAAGTATAGATCAATGGAACAGGATAGAAAGCCCAGAGATAAACCCATGAACATATGGTCACCTCATCTTTGATAATGGAGGCAGGAATATACGATGGAGAAAAGACAGCCTCTTCAAAAAGTGGTGCTGGGAAAACGGAACAACTACATGTAAAAGAATGAAATTAGGACACTCCCTAACACCATACACAAAAATAAACCCAAAATAGATTGAAGACCTAAATGTTAGGTCAGACACTATAAAACTCTTAGAGGAAAACATAGGCAGAACACTCTATGACATAAATCACAGCAAGATCCTTTTTGACCCACCTCCTAGAGAAAGGGAAATAAAACCAAAAATAAACAAATGGGACCTAATGAAACTTAAAAGCTTTTGCACAGCAAAGGAAACGATTAAAAAGATGAAAAGACAACCATCAGAATGGGAGAAAATATTTGCAAAACGAAGCAACTGAAAAGATTAATCTCCAAAATATACAAGCAGCTCATACAGCTCAATATCAAAAAAACAAACCACCCAATCCAAAAATGGACAGAATACCTAAATAGACATTTCTCCAAAGAAGATATACAGATTGCCAAAAAACACGTGAAAGGATGCTCAACATCACTAATCATTAGAGAAATGCAAATCAAAACTACAATGAGGTATCACCTCACACCAGTCAGAATAGCCATCATCAAAAAATCTACAAACAATAAATGTTGGAGAGGGTGTGGAGAAAAGGGAACCCTCTTGCACTGTTGGTGGGAATGTAAATTGATGCAGCCACTATGGAAAACAGTATGGAGGCTCCTTAAAAAACCAAAAATAGAACTACCATATGACCTGGCAATCCCACTACTGGGCATATACCTTGAGAAAACCATAATTCAAAAAGAGTCATGTACCAAAATGTTCATTGCAGCTCTATTTACAATAGCCAGGACATGGAAGCGACCTAAGTGTCCATCGCCAGATGAATGGATAAAGAAGTTGTGGCACATATATACAATGGGATATTACTCAGCCATAAAAAGAAATGAAATTGAGTTATTTGTAGTGAGGTAGATGGACCTAGAGTCTGTCATACAGAGTGAAGTAAATCAGAAAGAGATAAACAAATACCATATGCTAACACATATATATGGAATCTAAATTAAAAAAAAAAAAAGGTTCTGAAGAACCTAGGGGCAGGACAGGAATAAAGATGCAGACGTAGAGAATGGACTTGAGAACACAGGGAGGAGGAAGGGTAAGCTGGGACGAGGTGAGAGAGTGGCATGGACATATATACACTACCAAATGTAAAATAGATAGCTAGTGGGAAGCAGCCACATAGCACAGGGAGATCAGCTCAGTGCTTTGTGACCACCTAGAGGGGTGGGATAGGGAGGGTGGGAGGGAGACGCAAGAGGGAGGGGATATGGGGATATATGTATACGTATAGCTGATTCACTTTGTTATACAGCAGAAACTAACACACAATAGTAAAGCAATTATACTCCAATGAAGATGCTAAAAAAAGAAAAAAGAAAAAGCAATTCTTGGCAGTCTATCAATTAGAAAGAAACACAATTTCCTGAATTGGCTTTCTCTCCTAATTACGTATGTAATTGCCCTTTCCTATTATTTTGTACCCTTGTAATATAATACCCTCTTAACTGGTGTCTCTAACTTTTGTGTCTCCCTTCCCCAGTCTTTATTCCACATAGCAAATAAAAAATTATGTTCATGAAGCACACACACACACACAAAAAGACATTGCTGGATTTGATTCTGAGTTGGCAGTTTTAGTTTTCTTTTTAGCGCTTTAAATGCATCTTTCCACTGTTCCCGGAACCTCATCGGTGCCGACAAGAAATCACTCACTATTTGGGTCTCTGCAGCCTCTAGGAAGTGCATGCTTTTCCCGGCTGCTTTCAGAATCTTCTCTTTATCGGTCCCCCTCCCCTCCTTGGCTGTGTGGGGGCAGGCCAGGTTCTGTCTATGCTCCCCTTGCTGTGCCCCAGGGGTGCCCCCCAGCAGACCCCCAGGGTGGGCATGGGGCTCACGGCTTGTGCCCTGTCCTCTGAGAGTCATGGCCCCACTACCTGCTGTCTGGCGGCTCCCGTGTGTCGTCCAGTTTTGTAGTTTCTCCTGCATGTCCAGCTGGTAACAGTGGCTCTGTCAAGGCCAAGGTGCCAGGCTGAGTGTACAGCCACAGCCACTGGCCTCCCTCAGCCGCCCCTGCGGTCAGGCCGACTGGCCCTCTGCTCCTGCCGGGATGTCCTCCAGGCTCAGGGCCCTCCCCCTCCATGAAGGCCTCAGCGTCACCTCAGCCGCAGAGGCTCCAGCCTCCGACCACAGGCCGGACATGGGCCTGGGACTCCAGCCCGGGTGACAGCCTCTACCCCCAGGATGCTGTGGGACTGAGGAGATGGCTTTCTGTAAAGTACTTAGACGAGCCCCATGTACAGAACGCCACCTCTGTAGATGTCAGCTGCGGTCATTCATGCTGCCTGGTACTCTCTTCTCCAAATTTACCTGTTTAAAATATTTTTAGATCTATGGAAAAACTGTGAAAATAGTACACGGAATTCTCTATAAGGGTCTTACATTTGTGTGGTTCGTTTGTTACAGTTGATGAACCAATACTGATATGTTATTATTAAGCCCATACTTGGGTCAGGTGGCCTTTCTCTGTCCCAGGTCCCACCGGGACCCACACCATGGTTAGTCCCCAGGTCTCCTGGCCACCTCTGGGCTGTGACGGTTCCTTGGACCTCCCTTGGGTTGATGACCCTCATAGTTCTCAGGAGGGCAGGTCAGGCATTTTTCAGAATGTTCCTCGGTGAGCTTGTCTGACGTTCTTCTCATGATCAGACTGGAGTTTTGGGAAGAAGACCCCAGAGGTAAGGACCCCTCATCACCTCGCATCAAGAGCACATGATCTCAGCACGAGTTGTCACTGGTGATGTCGACCCTGGTCACCTGGCTGAGGTACAATTTTGCTGGTTTTATTTCGCTTTTTAAGTCGGTCTTGCCCTGGCCTTGCCTCCAACCAACAAAAGGGGAAATTTCTTGAAAGTCGAGAATGTGCTAATTCTTTACCACCTCCTCAGGGCCAGCTCTGTGCTGTGCTCATCAGTGACTACCTTTGCACTAATTAATAAGAGAGCGGGGGGCAACTCTATCCTACGTAAGAGAAGGAGGTGGGCCTCACGGACCTGCAGACAGAGGGGGGCTCCTGAGAGCCTCAGAGCCTCGGCCATGCTGTGCTTTCTCAGCCTCGGGGTCCGCGAGGGGCTCGGCCAGTGAGTCCAGCTCTGAATCCAACCCGATCCCGATGCCAAGCAGTTTCTGTGGGTCTAAGGTAAAAATTAACAGGGGCTCACGTATGTCTACAACGTCACACTGGGTAATAGGACATTGCTGGGATAAATATTGCCTTGCAAATATTTGGAATTTCTGCAATTCTATCTTGAAAATACCCTTCTATTAGCTGTTTTTTCCAACTCATTATATCTTAATGGACTCTCTAAAGAGCTTAAAATGTCTGCTTCTCCTTGACCTTCTTATGAGGGAAATTAGAACTGGAAACAATTACTAAATACCTGGAAAATTTCCATTGGGATTTATGCCCTTAAAGCAACTGATCACATTTAAATAGCTTCATCATAGTGAAATTTTGCTTCATGATCATGCATTTAAAAAAGTCCAGCCAGAGGCCCTGAAAGTAATTCTATAACCACGTAATGGTTCTCTGTCCATTAAGTTACAAAAATGTGTTACAGAAAATGTCGAGAGAGGTTGCTCCGTGTTCACTGAATTACTCTTATCCACGAATGAGTTTATATCTTCAGTATTTTCATCCTTTTTGGTTCCCTTATCAAATTATTCTAGCATTCTTTTATTTAGAAAACGCCTCAGGATTATTTCTATTCACTGGTTAGTTCTGTCCTTGTTCTTGCAAAAAATCTCCACGTGGCCACCCCTGAAAAACAGGAGAGGCGGCGCTGAGCCATGGCGGTTTGGGGACGGGGCTTTGGCGGAGCACAGACCCGCTGCCGCTTCTCAGCAGTTTCCACGGTTCATTAGCGTAAAAAATAGCAGAAGAGCACGGCCCTGGGAGCCCCTTCCCCCAAGGAGCCCCGAAGAAGTACAACTGCTGTCTGCACAGCGTTTTGGATTCTGGGCCTTGTTACGTAAATGACCCTTTTCAGGATGATAGACGCCACCCAAACGCCCACAAGAAGTCCTGCAACGCACAGAATGTTCAGGGTTTTTTTGTTTGTTTGTTTTGCAAACCCATCATAGAGCAAAAACTGTATTCCACGTAAGAAAACGCTCTTCAGAGAGAAGAGAGATCTGCTAAGAGAAGCCAGGGCAGAAGCAGTGCGAGTCAGCAGCTCACCTCAAACCCCTCCCCCACCCTCACCTGAGGCCACTTGTGACCTCAGTGTGTCCTTGAGTCTGAACTAGTTTGGCATCTCATAAATGAAAGATAATAAAAGTAAAAGATGGAAGAAAGAAAGCTAAAAATGTAAAAAGCAGTGCTCAAGTTTTCTGATCTTAAGCAAAACAATCACTTTTAGGAAAGGGGTACCTGAGCCCCACAAAGCTCTCTGCTTTTATTACTATTATGCTTAAAATCCCAGCCCAGCCTCTGCCCTGCCCGCTTCCTCTCCCAGCATCTGGGGGGCCGTCTCTTTCCTCGGCACCAGGGAGCAGGTCCACCTGACTCTCTGCGTCCATTTAAGGACGCATCCTGATTTTCCCAAACAGAGCTTTTCCTGTGTTGGAGACGGGAGATTTCACACTCACTTCTAACGTCTCTTCTGGAGAAATAAACATTCCATCTACCTGTTTTCCCTTTGTGATGAGCCTGGCCGAGCAGTGTAGCTCTTCCGGCTCAGGTGATCAGCGCTGTCTTGGGTGACTCATCATGGTGGGTCTCGCGGCACAGGTACAGAGAGAGAGAGACAGACAGGGAGAGACAGAGACAGAGAGACAGGGAGACAGAGAGACAGAGAGGGATGGAGGGAGGGAGAGAGAAGAGAGGTTTGCAAACTCTACGCTTTCCAGGTGCACAATTTAATAATTCCTGAGCCATATCATTACAATAACATGCATACAATAAAAATCAGTGCACACAGAGCCACAGACTATCCCCGTACACCTGCCCGAGCCACGACAATGCATCTCCCAGCAACACTGTCTAGAAAGCGTGGAAAACACAGGCTGATCCATGTGAACAACGCGTGAAGAATCTGATTAGATGGGCAGCAGTTCATTCTTTAGCCTTCGGGTCTAAGAGACAGTGTGAAGCGTCACGACTAAGAGACTTGTGAACCTGCCTAATTCCCTAACTGGTAGCTTGTGACCTCAGGCCCACGCGTGGTCTCCCTGTCGAGCCGGCAGGGGCTCTGGGCTGCCCTGCACTGCGCGAGAGCTTGGCGGGTCTGAGTCAGGGTCCGGCCGCTGCCGCGCGTTCCTGAGTCCATCTCCTCGCTTCCCCCACAAGCCCATCTAAGATTCTTATAAAACTATTTCATAACCTACCATATTCCGAAATATTCTGCCTTAATCCTCAATCAAACCCATATCTTCAAATTCTAATCTCTGTGGAAAGTTAAAGGAAAACACCTGATTCCCGAGCCCCCAAGGCGTGAACAGCTTAGAGATTAGGAATCTCCTCGTGAAGCACCCTCTTCCCTTGGCTTCTGCAACACCGGAATTCTGGTTGTTTTTCTACTTTTTCCTGCCAGTGTCCCTCCAGCCCAGCCCAGCCCCCAGCCGCTTCTTTTGTGAGCCTACACCTTTAATGCTGGTCATCGGGGCCCCGTCCCAGGCCCTCCCCCCGTGCTCCTGATTCTCAGGCCTTCTTTACACACGCCCCTCCCGCCCAGATGCACTTCTGCCCCCTCTTTACTTGGGTTTCCACCACCTTTAAGAGTCAACGTAAGCATCATGCCCTCACAGGCCGCGCATGGCCAGTGCCCCCATGTGCCCCGCAGTCCCGTGAACAATCTTATTGCCGAATCTGGAGGGTCGTGAGACAGTGAGACTCTGTCTTCTACGCTTGATGGGGACCATGCGGTAGTGACCTTGACACCCCTGTGGCTGCCAGAGCCCTTGACACTAGGCAGTCACAAAAGTGTTGGCCAAAGAAAAGAGCTGGAAGGGGCAGAAGACGGAGTTGACTGTTGGCAGTGGTTGGCAGGGTGGCTTCTCCACACGCTGTAAGCTCTTGGTAAACCCTTGTGAAAGGCGTGAGGCCTGGGAATAGCACGCTCTCCCCTCTGAACAGCGTAGGCCCTGGGGCCAGGGGGCCTCAGTGACTGACAGCAGGTCACGAGACTACACAGCTTAGAGGCAGACGAAGAGCACAGGGTTTTCACTGTGATCTAGTGCTTTCTCCATAATACCTTAGAGACAGTTTCTTTCTGAGTAATTTGGAGGACAAAGAGGGAGGACATGAGAAGCGGCAAAGTTTTACTCATTGATAGACAGGAACCTAATGTGTGTTTCCTAGTAGAAGTGCCACCTTTATCTACACCACAGAAAAGGCAGACAGGAACTTCATGACAGCTTTTAAGAATGTCTTTGCTTTACAAATTACTCATGACTCTAAAACCCTGTGATAGTATCATGCCCGTGCTCTTAGGCTGATCCAGGAAGGTGGCGGCTTGACCTCCGGTGCCCAGCCCGGGTCAAAATGGGGGACGCAGGACAGCAGGACGCGGCTGGGACACCAGACCAGAGAAGTCTCCTGTGGCCTAGTCTGCACTCCTCCCCTGGCTGTGAGGTGTCCTTAGAGGGAAGCACCTTATCCGGCTGGACCACTGCGTTGCTATGGAGACCAGAGCCAAACTGCCTGGGCCAGGCCCCAACCTCCTGTGTCAGAGTTGAGTTTCCGCCAAGGTCGGGGCCCAGGCAGCTACGGGCACAGCCCAGCGAATAACAGTGTGACACACGGACAGAAAGGACTCTGGGAAAAGGGAGATAGACACGCAGATGTCCCCTGGGGCACGTGGGCCAGGAGTCCTGGTGGGGAGGAGTCCAAACGTCATCTCGTTCTACTCACCTGTCTTCACAGAGGCCACTGAATATCTTTAAATTAAACGTAGAACTCTTTCTTTTTTTCATTTCAAAAGTGAACATGAGGAACGGTTTTAGTTCAAAGAGCCTGCCCTCAAACAGTGGTCGTGTCCTGTAACTCGGTTTCACTGAATTTAATCAAAATCCTGTCCAGGGAGATAGCATGAAGAGTAAAGAACAAAAATAAAGAACAAATGATGTAAAAATGCTGCCCAAGAAACGTGAACACGTGCTGAGTGTGTAAAGGATGGTGACCCAGGAGCCTTGCAGAATGTAGAACCTTCCCAGAAGCTCCGTCTGGCAGAGCAGCAATTGCAGACCCCGCCCACAGAGTGACCGGCAGAGGGACATTTAGGACCAGAAGTTTTGCCCTTAAAGGGCAGCATTTGTCACTTCCAGCCACTTGTTGGTTTATTCACAGTGAATCCCTGGTGGACACGCCAAGCCCTGTGCTTGGCACGGAAACGCCTTAACTTAGAATCAGGGTGACGAGCGGGGTCGTGGTGGTCAGGCCGAAGCAGTCCCTCCGAGGACGGGCCTGCAGAGGGTCAGAGCCCGCCGGCCCGGGTGCCGCCTCCGCCTCTGCAGTGGGGGGATGGGCAGCCAGCATCCCTGAATCGGCGGGAAGTAAAGCGGGAGGCGGAGGGACCCCTGGGCCCGGAAGAGGGCCGAGGTGTTAATGGGGGGCGAGGGGGGGCCGTGTCCAGGATGGGACCCCGGGGCAGAGGACGAAGGTCCAGAGCAGCAGCTCTCACGTCCGGACCCGGTGACTGGGTGCGGGGCCCCAAGCAGCCCGGTTCACCCTCCGAGCCGAACCTCGGTCTCTGCAGCTGTACCAGGTGCTGGCCCAACACCCTCCTCCCAGATGTGCAGAGAAGGGCTGAGGTCAGGCACGGAAGCGCTGGGCCCCCCCGCCCCCCGAGATCCGAGCCCGCTGAGCGTCATCTGTCGGAGGAGGGCCGCTTTCCGGGTGAGGACCAGGGCTTCAGCCCTTTCTCCCAGAGAACCTTCCTCCTGTGGCCCTTCAGCCCCTGTCCAGCTGTCCCCTGCGCGGCCGCCAGCCTTCCCCCAAGCTCCCCCCCAGCCCGGCCCTTTCACGACCTGCACTTGACCCGTCAGGTCAGCAGCCCCCACCCCGGAGCGGCGGCTCGGCCGTAACTGTGTTCCCAGCACATCCTACATAATCCCAGCACGTAGGAAGCGTTCAATAAATTTTTTTTGAAAAAAATATTTATTTAGTGAAGAAAATTTATAAGAGCCATAAAGCCTTGTTGGATCCCTGCATAGAGGCACATTGTATTGTAAGATATGGAAGTAACCGTCCTTGCTAAGCAGCAGATTCCACTAAAGAGCTCAGCTCTGAGCCCAGCTGGGTTACGGAACCACAGACACCACAGGACCTGCTTCTGTTCTGCCTTTTCGGTAAATCCTTTCACTTATTTTCTCAGTGAGATGCTGATAATAACAGTGATGCCAGCATATTCTGGAAGCGTGGAAAACACAGCCCCGCTTCAGCTTGGCCACACTGATCTCCTCTGGGATTTCCCAGCACGATCTAGTAAACAAGCATCTCTTCACATTAGAACCCTGGGAGGGGGACAAAGCAAGTCTTTAAATCTAGCAGGGAAGGCCGTCAGTGGGACCCAAAGGGAGGGGGCGGGCAGCACCTGGATCTCGGACCACTGCTGTCCTCTGCTGGCAGGCCATGTGCTTCTGGTTTTCGGATGAACTCAGGCAGCAACGAGAGCACCAGGTCCTGCCTGCTGGTCCTCTAAGGGCTGTGACAGAGTTGAGCTTCCTTTCCAGGGAATGGATACTAAGGAGGAGGTCCTTGCTCAGTGCCCTGGCCAGGCGAGTGTCACCTGCTGAGGTGGGTCATGAAAGGATGCAGATGGCTGTGCCCATGAGGAGAGAAGCTGCCTGGTGAGCTGGGGTCCGGCTGAAGAGCGTTCTAGGCCTGTGGTGTGGGGCGCGGAGTGAACAGCGCGGGTGATGCGTGGACCCCCAGCCTGGAGGTGACAGCGTGTCTTGTTCTGGACGGGGCTGGAGAGGAGCCGGTAGCTGAGCCTCTGGGATCCCAGGTTCCCCCGTCCTGAAACTCCACAACTCAGGGCAGCAACTGCTGTGCTCTCTCACCACGAAGCATAATTTTTGTTCTGTGAGTCCTTTATTTTGGTGCATCAAAACACACTTTTGTCATTTATTCTTAAATTAACAAATATGTATTGCGTACCCCCCACCTACCACGTGCCAGTCTCTTCCCGAGGGGCTGAGGACTGAACAGACGGATACGTCCCTGTCCTCCCGGAGGCCACATCTTTAAACACGAGACCTCGCTCTCCTGTTTTTCCACCACCCCGCCGCCCAACCACAGCGCAGGCTCGCGTGTCTGGGCTCCGTGTGAGACTCACAGGGCAGCTCCGCTGGGATTGTCCACAGAGGTGCCAGCAGCACGTCTCTCTCTGGCGGACTGCAGCCCCAGCGCCTGCCAGGGATGAATGACGTTTACTCGGAAGCCTTAGTTCCCAAAGACTCTCCACTTTGGCCAAAAGAGGGAAGTGGTCCTCCGAGGCCAGAGGGGAGGCCCTGGGGAGGTCCTGTCAGCTGTGCGGGAACTCCAGGTCCCTGGAGGTGAAGGAAAGTGGCCACGGGGCCCCTCCGCACATCGCCTCCAGACCTGCCCCATGTCCACAGAAGGAGTGTTCTTATCACGTAGGGAGCTGACATAAAGGGTTATGAGAGGCTTTTCTTTTTTCTTACCTCATAGTTACCCCCCCATATGGTGGGGTAGTAAGTAGGGCAGGTAACACTTCCGATTTGCTGAGGCCTGGAGAGGCCGGGTGATCTGCCCAAGTTCACGGAAGTGACCAGTGGGCGGGGGAACTGGTCCAAACCTCGGCCCTCTTGCCTCTCAGAGGCCTGAGAGTGAGCAAAGCAGACTGCTACGCAGACAGAAGTTTTCATCGTTCATTAAATTTTACTGGGGCACCCAGAGAACTAATTCGGCTGCCCGATAGAGGTGTGTGTTTTTAAATTTGTTTTTGTTGTTTTAATTTGTTTCTTTAAGAGACATTTAAGGTGTCAGGAAACTGCACCTCGATCCTGTTTTCAGAGTTTTGCGGAAATCTGTGCAACCAGCAGGAGGTGGAGAGATGTGTAGAAAGATGGAAGAAGAAAGATGGGGGCCGCAGAAGTGGCCACATGCTCAGCTGTGACGTGGGCCGCGGGGGTGGGCTCCGCGGGGACACGCGGCGTGGCCCTGCAGGGGGTCCTCTCCCACCTGCTCAGCGTCCCCGTCGACTGCACTCGGGGCGTCTGTTCAAAGGCGGCCCCTCCCGTTTTGTCTCAAAGGAAGTCACAGGCACAGGGTGGTGACTCACGGGCAGATCTGAGGGACGGGGGGCTGTTTTGTCTACACTGCGGAGAGCTTACAATAGGCTGATGCCGCTGTGACGGGCGTGGGCCGACTCCGTCTGGAAGAATTTGTTCTCAGCGGCGGGGGTCCGCGTTAGATCTTTGTTTATCTGGCCGTCGAATTCTCAGTGTGTTCACGGAATTTTGCATTGCCAAACTTTGAAAAATAATCCAGAGGATTAAAGAAATCTCTTTTTTCAATTCCTGATACAAAAAGTCATTTTTCTTTTTTTTTACTCACAGAAGAGAAGAATAATTTGCTTTCCAAATATTTTCTTTACTATTTCAGATATATCTGAAAGAGAGAGATTAAGCGGCTTGAAAGAAATATGTTATTTCTCATATTGAAAGTATTACATAAGCACCCTGCTAAAAATAGTACTATATTTTATACTAGTTGAGTAAGTATTCTGATTTACTAAGACTATGTACTAACTGTATATCAATGAATGAGATTTTAAAAATAGAGTGCAGTAAAATATATATGCCAAGTGGGAAAAACTAGAAATGATACTAATATAATATTTCTTGAATGAGTATTTGATCTTTCTGATCATTTTGACTCTGGATAAACAGGAGTTTAATGTATCAGTCACATGTAAATCAACAAATACAGTCAAACTGATAAAATTCACAGATATTCAAATATATGTCCATATAATATAATTCAAATATATTCATATGTAAGTAAAATTAAATGTAGTCAAATTAATGCTCTGATAACAAACAAAGGAATTAAAATAAAAACACATCTCAGGGGCTTAAAACAAAAAGCATGGTTTCTCCACCACATTGGTGAGCAGAATCAACTGTGACCATGCCAGCCCTGTATTTGTCAATAAGAGCCTAAATCGTTTTTTTTAAATTTCAGAATTACAGCTGCATTTCAGCTTTCTTATTCAGAAACAATAAATATGCATGGTAGGGACTGTTGTTAATTGCCTACCCATTATGCGTCCTCTTGTTCCTTACTAACAAGATCAGTTTTATTAAGGGCATTTCCCTGCCTCCCTTAGCAGCTTATAGTGGCCAACCAGATGTAAGCAAAAGCCATTGGGTGAAACTTCTGGGGAAGCTCTTTACAAGTGAACAGATTTGACAAGCTTGTCTCTGTGCCCTTTGTCCCGTTCTTTCTTTGAACCAGGAACATGGATGTGATGGCGTGAGTACCAGCAACCATATTGTGAGCATGAAGAAAAAGCTCACACCCTGTGGATGGTGGAACAGGGATTTAGAATGAGCTCAAGTCCCCAGTGACCTACGTTCTTGTTAGGTGAGAGAAATATAAACATCTTTCTCATATAAGCTACTTATTGTGGAATTTTCAGTTAAATACAGCCAAACCAAAATTCAAATTGATAGCTATGTAAGATAAGGAATAAACTGCGAAGATGAAAAGAACATTAATATTGTGTTCTTACTGCACATTTCTTGTTCATAATTATTAAATGTGTTCTGAAAAGGACATGTATGTACATGCCATCTTGAGTCAATGTCCTCCATGTTTACTCTTTACACATTTTTTTATGAAATATGCACCACTTAGAAAGGAATATATGGATGGATGGAAAGATAGACAGATAGATGAGATGCATAAATACACAGATGGTAGATATGACCAGCAGAGGTACAGTAAGGCACCAAGAGTAATCAAACCAGCAGCTAAATAATGAATAATCGCACCACCAGCAGCTTCAGAAATAGACCCCTCTGCTCCCCTCCGCGTCCTTGAGTGCCAGCCCCACCGCGTGAATCCCAACCTCTTCCTGAAGTAACCACTCTCGTGGACTTTACCTTTATCATTTCCTTGATGTTCTTTACATGTATGTATCCTTAAGCAACATTGTTCAGATTTGTATAACTTGATACATGAGACATCAGGCTGTTTGCATTTCCCGTAATTCTTTTCCCGCCAATGTCACGTATGTTTCACACCATCATCCACATCCATTCAGGTAGCTGTGCTTCATTCTTCCTCACCGCTGAGAAAGGGTATGAATACCCCAAGTATATGTATCCATTTTCTATACAGATTTGGATTGTTGTCTCCAGTTTGGGATCTTTACAAAGAATATTACCATGACTGTTTTTTCAAATGTTTACTGGAGCTCATATACACGGTTTTACATGAGATAAATATTTAGAAATAGGATCGCCAAGTTGCAGAGTTGCATCTGGATCCCGGAAGAGCACTTACACTCACACCAGGGTGTATAAGTGGGTAAGACTTTCTGTGTCCACAGCTCACCAGTACTTCCCTCCTTTTCCACGTGCAGCCTGCCGGGCGCTGGGAAGCTGGGGCTCAGCCTCGCAATGCTTCCAGGCCGCTGTGATTTATACACCCAGCCAGGCCCCCTGCAACCGAGTCTGTCAATCCATTCAACTGATTTATTTTTTCCTATGGACTCATGTACCCACCTCATGAGAGAAAAATACAGAAATGAATTTAATGTAGAAGAAAGGGTCAAGTATTGGGTCAAAAGTAGCAGATTCAAATTCCCGGTCACTTTATTTACATGGGTCTGATTTCATTAACTTGGAGAGCTTCTAAGGACCCTACCAGCTCTGAAATGTTTAAATACTGTAATTCTATTTTACAAAGGAGGAGAGAGGTTTATATTTGACAAGCTGTGAAACTTATTAAGGTTCTGAAAACTTCTTACCACAAAATCCTTTGATTCAAACTGTGAAGTTTTACTTCCAACTACTGGTTTAAAAATAATGACAATAATTTTTCCTTGAACTTGGCAACAGGCTCAAATTAAAACTCATGCTCAGCAGGGACTCGGTCACTGACTGTTATTTACCCTGGAAACCTCAGCTTTCTAACTGACTCTCTGCTTCGGAGGCTTACAATTCAGCACCACCTCACAGGCGTGAGACCTGGGCAGCAGCAATGGGCCCCGGGCTTGTTTTAAAGCTCATGTCCCTGTTCTGAAATCCTTAATCCTTTTGAACGAGGGCCTGAATTTTCATTTTGCTCTGGGCCAGCAAATGATGTAGCTGGTGCTGGGTATTTTGTATGTCGTCACCTTTACACAAAGTTCTCCAAGATGCATGATCACAACAGAACCCAGAGGAAGAGGTAAAGGGTTTCTAGACAATATGACTGATACTTTGGGTTTTGTTGTTCTTCTTCTTCTGCCTTTCTGTAATTGCAATCCACGTGCAGAAACAATTCTTTGCAAAGTTTGGGAAGATTTGCAGTTCATCTCATCCCCAACCCAGAGAAAGAGTGGGTTTCCTTTTGTCTGTTACTAAAAACACATGCTGTTCCACTAAAACAGCAACCCCTCCATCCTCCTACCCAGGGACATGTGCTTCTGAGAGGGAAAGGGGGCAGGGGAGCTTACACACGTGCACACACACAACACACACACACACACACACACACACACACACACACCCCAAGAGCTTTCTATCCACAGTATACTTGGGAGTTTTAATGGTGTCATCAATATGTGATGGACGGTTTATGGAAAGAGGGATTTCATTACCTCTTTTATAGAGCATTAAAGATTTTTTTAAAATGTTGCTTCAGTGCTGTATACACTGGCCAAGAAATCCCAGTATTTCTGAATTTGTTTCTGCTTCAATTTAAGATGACCCATTAAATAAAATTTCTTAAAAGCTGCGCGTCAGTGTGTTTTGACTCAAAATTAAAAGAACCCCGTAATTCTTTTGATTTTGTTAATATTCCAGAAATAAATATTTGACTCATAAAGGTTAGGGAAAATTCATTCCTGTTTACTGCCCCGCACATGTCCGGCGCTGGTTCCAAATCTGTCAGCCAAGCAGCTGTCCCGGCACCGGGGCCTGGGCAGCTGAGGGCCCAGAGCCGCTCGGAGGTCCGTGGAAAGCGTTCACAGACCAGACGTCCACAGGGCCAGGTACCCTGCACGAAGCAGAGCTGCTCCTGAAGAATGTAATAGGAAAGACGCACAGGTAACACCATAAAATGGTTAATATTGCTTTTGGGTGATGAAACAAAAGGGACACCAGCAACTCAACAATAGTCACCTCTTTACGGCTTGGCTTTGCCTTGCGGGGGGCGCCCAACTCCTGGCCTCCCACGCCGGGGTCCCCCATCCTGGGCGCTCGGTGGTCAGGCTCCTGTACCAGGAGGCCCTGGGCCCAGCCTGGGCGCTGCGGGATCCCTGCTGGTGGTGTCCAGGGACCGCAGATGGAGGGGCAGAGAAGTTCCACGCACGTTGCACGCAGACTCCCTGCCCCTTACACTTCACCACACCGCCTGGAGCTTCCACGTGCGTGCGTGTTCCTGACCCACACGGTGCTGAGCCTCACAGGTGACGCTCCAGTGCTTATTACTTGACTGGATTTCCTACGAATGATGACATTTTTCTGCGTAACCACAGTGCAAACACCAACGTCGAGTTGCCACTGAGCCAGTGGTGCCATCAGAACCCCAGTCCCCCTCGGGTTCCCCAGTTGTACCGCCACTGCCCGACCAGGGTCTGGGCCCCCTCCACACAGGCCCGGGGCTGCGGGCGGATTCAGAGCGCTGGTCCCTTCAGACCATAAACGTTTCTGAGCCTTTCTTTGTCTTTCATGATCTTGACATGTTTGAAAAGTACAGATCTTTACTTGATAAAAATGTTCCTTGATTTGGGTTTGGCTGGTATTTCCTTGCTGTGCGTGCATTCAAGAGGTGCTGTTCTCCGTGTCTGGGGGCCCCCAATCTTGGGGGGCATTACTTTTATCCCTGGTTAAGATGGCATCTGCCAGATTTCTCCACTGGAAAGTTAGTGACTAAGTACCGTATGCTTGCTAGTTGATGAGTAATTAATGGGTATTTTGTGGGGAAACTTCGAGACTGGTAGCTCTCCCTTTTCCCATCTCTCCTTTTGTTCATTTGTATCAGTATGAACTCATGCTTGAATGGTTACAAACTATCATTGTGTGTTTTGATGCACAAATGTCCCACTGGGCCGGCGGGTGCCTTCAAGCCGGTTCTTACAATGGTTTAACACGTCAGAATCATTTTTTGAACACTTCCGTACTTTCTGGCACAAAATAAATGCTCCAGACTCAACTTGTACTTTCTCTGCCCAAACCTGGATGCAGCCGTTTCTCCGAAGAGCCCCGGTGCCTTCAAGTGCAGGGTCGCGTTTGGAATCCAAGCTCTGGACACAGGATGTTCTTGCTGCCAGAGTGTCGCTGTTCCCAGGCCCTCCCAGCATAGGTAGAGCTGAGGCGTACATGCATACGTGCATATGTGCTTTAGAAATCTGTACATACATATTATTATTAATACACATGTTAAATACGATATGTACTCAATACATCACTGGGATTCAGATGTGCTGAACGTCCAAAGGGCACGACAGCCTTCAGTGACAGAGCCTGGAAAGAACCCGGTCACCCCCGCTTGGCCAAGGCCAGTCCGTCCTCCCTCCGTCCCTCTGATACGGGGCCAGTGTAGCCGCCAGGCTTCCCCGGGGAACACAAAGGGTCCCCACTGCACTGTCCGAAGTCTGGCCTCCATTTGTAACAACTAAGTGAGCGGCTGTCCCTGCGGGGCCCCCAGGAAAGGAGAACCGTGCGTGTGGGTGACGTGCTCGACCCTGCCTGCCCAGGTCCTGCGCACGAGGCCTGTGTTCAGAGGCTCGGGATCCAGACAGCCAGCCGAGATGCCGCAGCCTGCCTGCCGAGCCCGGGCGGGCCTGCAGGACGCAGAGCCTGGCTTTGCTTCCCGCGAACAACCGGACCTCGCAGCCTGACAACGCAAGGGGCCTTCGTGCCCACCGATCCCGGGCATCTCGACGGGACCAGGTAAGGCTTCCTGAGGCAGACCTGTCGGGTGTGAGAGACACAAGGTAAGATGTCCCTGATTCTAAAGGACAGCAAGCGTAAGAGGCCTCATCGATTTAATGACAGCTTTTTAGGAAAAACCCCCGCAACTTCTCCATTGCGTACACGCATGAAATAATGAATTCAACTACAGAGAGATCAAAATGGGAGTGGGGGGAGACAAGCTGCATCTCCAGTACAAGAAACACTTCATCGCTCTCCTCAGGGTCCCCTTGGTCCCCAGACGCCCACCGATCTCCTCTGGCAACGCTGCCCGCACGGCTCCGAGCAGCAGCTGGCGGACGGGGCCTGGGCGTCCTCTACGGGGACCGAGGCTGGCGGACGCTGGGCCTGGAAAGTCTCATTCCTGCACATTTCGAGGGCCCCCTAACCTGCCATACGCTCCTCCCTGCCCTTTTCTCCTCTGGGGTGAGGAGGGCGAAAGAGCCCAGGACCCACCGTTTATCCGGCTTGGGGAGAGGGGAGGTCTAGGGACTCAGGCGCGTGACGACCACAGGTACAGCGTGTGCAGTGCCCACGTCCTCAACAAGGGTGCAGCCCCACCAGAAACTGCAGCCAGACCCCGTGTGTGGGCTGGAGCACCGGGCAGCCCAGGTGTGGGGACTGCTGTCAGGCAGACTGCGTCAGGTCGCCGCGTGCAGGACACGCCGCGGTGACGAAGGCAGATGCAGCCCTAAGCGGCCCGAAGCTCACGTCACGGAAAAGCAGGGGATCGGTTCGGGGTGACGGGCCTGTGAGAGCCACGCCGGAGAGACAGAGGCAGAAACAGGACAAAGGAGGAGGTGGTGGAGCTGCTTTGCCAGAAGCCAGAATCCGGGGCCAACTCAAGCTCCCCCAGACCGAGGCTGCCTGGTCAGCCTGGGTGCCACCCCACTGTGAAGGGAGGGGAGCTGGAGCCTCGAGGGAGGCCCAGGAGGGGGCAGGGGGAAGAAGCGCCGGCTCCCCTCTTCCCGCCCACCAGTCTCCTGTCTGGTCTGGGAGCCCGAGGACGCCCAGCCTGGAGAGCAGCCCCCCGCAGACACCGGAGGGGGCAGAGGCCGCAGCAAACCTGGAGGCAGAAGCCACGTCCTTCCCGAGCCGCGAGGCCCCGGGGCTCAGGATGCAGGGGCGGGAGGCGTGGACGCTGACAGTCCTAGGGCAGTGGGGGAACAAGGGAGACCGAGGCCAGATCACATCACCACGTTCTCTGCCAGGACCTACATTAGAGCAAAATAATACCAGATTCGGGCAACGTTGGGCGTCCAAGTGCTTTACTCAGACAATTCAGCATAAACACCTCCAAACATCTTTGCATAAAATTCAAAAATCTGGTCTCGCAGAAACATTTGCTGCAGACTCCTGACCCCAGAAGTGTCTGTATGAGGAGTGAAACGGGAACAACCAAGAGGTTCCTCGCCCCCCAGGGACGCTGCCGGCCGTCATGGGCTCGGAGCTACCTGCCAGGCTGCTCGTGGCCCCCTCATCTGTCCACCTCACCCCCAAACCTCCTG
Organism: Balaenoptera ricei; assembly: GCF_028023285.1. Taxonomy (NCBI): domain Eukaryota; kingdom Metazoa; phylum Chordata; class Mammalia; order Artiodactyla; family Balaenopteridae; genus Balaenoptera; species Balaenoptera ricei. Next base: position 944,910 of record NC_082649.1, on the reverse strand, counting down.
CAGAAAGGGGCCAGGCTGGGAACCAGCGCCGACTCCAGGCGCCTGAACACCGGCGTGGGGAGCAGCTGTGTGGACCACCCACCAGCACTGCCGTCCCCCCCGCCACTCAGCAGCCGTGGTCATTGGAAAGTGGAGCACTTCTTTTTTTGCTGAGTAAATTGACCGCTTTTGAGTGGTTTTCATTAGAGTAAGAAGGCATTCTGATTAAAGCTTTTGCTGTATCTCATGTAAAAAAAATCATAAAGTCCCAGGATCCACAAGCATCATGGTGCTCTGTGTTTATAAAGTGCTTTCCAAGCCCTTCACCAACTTTGTTTCTTTAATAATTATTATCAGCCACATCCCCGGGAGTGGGAAGAAGGAAATCTTACGGTCTTTATAGTTTATCACTGCCAAGTGCAGGGACCACATGGGACGGACCGGGAATCAGCCAGGATCTGAACCCAGGCAGCAGCGCTTCACACACTCAGGTCTGTTCTGAAGGTGATGTAGACGAAGCCCATGCCGGTGCGTGGACACCTGCCACGTGTGGTCCCTCCGTGTGGGTGTGGGGATCCCGCCGTCCGCTGAACCTGCTCCCACCCTGCACAGGCCTGTGGAGGGGATCTGGGGAAACGTCAGTTAAGGGGGGTGGCTGCTGGTGGTGATATGATTACATTCAGGGAGGGGACGCTGACGGGAACCGTGACGACGGTGGTGATGGATGGACGCCATGAGCCTGAAATGCCCGCAAATTAGCACCGAAGCCTTGTTTGGTACCGAGAACCTTGTACCTCCTGCCTTTCAAGTCTTACTACTTGCGTCTGTGACGTTTACCTGAGCCAACTGCGCAACACCCGGTGGTACGTTTCGTCTGACACTCTTGGGTTGTCGTTTAACTCTCATCATTCTCTGAATTTTAATGCGTGTGTGTATGGTGGGTCCAACTGGGCAGTAAATATTTTGGCGGCAGGGACTGTGTCTTTCTTTCCCACCACTGACCGCTTCCTGCCCGGTCGGTGCCCGTGTGCCACATGGTCAGTAAGCACTGAAGGCTGGGCCGCCGTTAGAGGGACCCGGCCACGCCTGCGGCTCAGGGGCAGATTCTGGTTGCCGTTTCGGGGGCCACACTGGGGGAGGCATCAAACACTCACCCCGTCTGGAGCATGCTGGGGGCAAAGGTATGTCACCAGGCCCCGCCAGCCTCGGAGGACGCACGGCGGGGACACAGGAGGAGGGCCTCTGCCACGCCCTCCCTGCTGACCCGGCTACCTCTGGGCTTCCACCCCTCCGCGGCAACCCCATCAAGTGCAGGCGCCTGCAGCAGGGAGACCATCAGGTGGTCTGGAGCGGGTCCCGTCCACGCGGGGAGCTGCAGAGCACGATGAACCGCTGCCCCAGGCAGGTTTCTATGAAAACATCTCGGGCTTTTCACAGCTTTTTTTTCCCTATGAAATTTCTTTCTTCTTATTTCTGTTAACTTTGGTAGTAAAACTGTCAGGCCAGTTTTGAAAGGGGATAAAATCTTTGTCCCTCCTCCCATCCTGAAGCCAAAATCTATTTTGGTTCGTATAAAAATGATCAAATTACAGCTTTTGGCATGTTCCTTAACTAGGGAAAAAACAACTTGGATTAACTAGTGCCAATAAACTAAGTATTTCAATTAAATGCTAACATAAGTAAAAATATCAGTCATACCAGCCTCCGTCTCAACCAGCCTTAACCCTTAAAACAGTGTGTGAGACCCTCGCAACAGCTGCTGCGGAAACAGTTTCTATTATGAATCTGAGACTTGAGGCAATTAAGGGAGCTGCTGGAGGGACCCCGAGAAAAGGCATATGTCTCAGCTCAAAAACAGCCCCGGCAGGGCTGGACTTTCCATAATCGGTCACTTAAGCTGAAGGAGAGAGAAAGGCGTCCTTCCCCCAGTTCCTGACCCTCAGACAGACTCCCAGCGGGCTCCTGGGGACCCGTGAGTTGGGGTAGAAAAAGGACCCTCTGGACCCTCCCAGTTTGACGCGAATAGAGGCCGACCCAGCGCATTCTCGCTGCTTCAACTCCCCCCGCCGGCACCCACCAGCACCCCCCATGTCCAGCCCCCGCACGAGGGCATCTGTGCTCACACACTAGGTGCCACTGTCGGTCCATCCTCGGCCTCCCTCCCAGCGGTCTCAGTGCATGGGCGCCAGGTGCGCTTAAGGGGGCAGACCTAGAGCCGACCGTCAGCTCATGGCTCATCAACGCACAGCTCAGGGGCTGACCCCTCCCACACGAGCGGGGGACCCGGCTAAAGACCCCCTGCCCAGTGCTTCATCCCCAAACCTTCAGGGCGCTTCTGAGGGCCCCCGATTCACACGGACGACCGACTAACATCCCGGCCTCAAGATGTTCATGGTCCAGCAGGATAGACGTTTCCTGACAGATCATCCCGGTGCCACCTGGTGGGGGGCCTGACAGGTGTGGGCAGCAGAGTCATGGGAATAGGGGGGGAACCGGGCCCAGGAAGCGGCGAGGTTGTGCAGACACAAGGCACAGCAGCTTCAGACAGGAGCTGGGGGGTACGTAAGTGGGTAACCGCATGCTCGGGGGCAGGGGTGCCTCCACACCCATCGTGGTGACTGTCTACGGGGCATAAGATAAACACACGGGACGCGCTCATCGTCCCCTGTTTACACCGGAGAATAAAGGGCCTGTGCTTACACTGAGGTCTCATTAGTTCGTCAAGGCCATTAATATCAGATTACTTACATTAAAACTCATTTTGGTTTTCAAACCAAAACGGGAGGGAGGAACAGGCAAACTTATATCTGACATTTCTAAATGATGCCAAAGATACTTTCTTCAGCAAGTAATTGACCTCAATTTTATGAGTGTAAACATTCCGCCTGACTCTTCTTAGCCAGTTTTGATATATTTTACTCTAATAAATCAAGTTCATATGCTAAAATGGAAACAAAATATTTTTGCTTAGAAACAAGTAGTTTTCAGAACTGACCGGCACTTTGCAGGGTGGACAGCAGCCTGGGTTACTCAGATGCTCTTAAAAAGCTAATAACATACAAGACTCCCCATTCAGTGTGTGCTTTCAGCTGGGGTACGGCTGCGTCTGTCAGGGTCCAGCCAGGAAAACTGAAAACACACTAGTGCGTTGGACAGTGGGGATTTAACACAGAGGCTTTGTTCTGTGGTGTTGGACTCAACCTTGGTAACAGAGAGGTAGTAACTGCAGGAAGCAGTTCCTCGCTGGCTATGACGGCTGTGACCAGAGGAGAGAGGTTTGAGGTACCGGCCCCGCGCGCTCAGGGAGGGGGAAGGGCTGCAGAGGTGGGACTCAGGCCCAGGAGGGGACGCTGCCTGGGGGGCAGGGGTGGCGTGTCCGGGGGGCGTGGGGAAGCTGGTCTGGGGAGGCTGGGGTGCAACAGGCCCCCAAGCCACGCGTCGGGTGCGGCCAGGGAGGGGTGCTGTCCGCCTTGCTCCTGAAGAAGCTCCGACCCCGGAGAGGAGACGACCCTCTGCCCTCGTCCAGCCGTGCAGCTGCCCTCTCGCCCTCCTGGTCAGGACCAGTGAGGAGCCGTCGGCAGGCGGGAAGCCCAGCTCACAGACACGGCGCAGGGCGGGTGTGCCTGAAGCACCAGCGCTTCGTGAGGGGCACCACGGCCAGACCGTGAGTATCTGGAGCTTTGCGAATCGTAAGGTCATAAGGTCACGCGGAACGAGGTAAAGGGAAAGCAGTGTGGACAACATGTAAATAAATGAGCGTGGCTCAGTTTCAGTAAAACTGTATTTACAAAACAGCAGGAAGGTGGGTTTGGCCTGAGAGCCGTCCTCTGCCAGCCCTTTGTCTAGCTCGGGCACTTGATAAAACCCTGGCGCTTCCGACGTGCTCACCAGAGCCCCAGAGGTAAAGATAAGTCATAAAGCCCTCCTTCTCTTTCCAATCACACCGATGGGCCCTGGGCTCAGAGATCGCAAGTGACACGCGACACCCCAGCGCCCCACGGAAATGGCCTGAAATGCAGGGACCTCCGAGTAGGCTGTTACAGACGCTGGATGGCCAGAAGCAGGTTTTTGCTTCCAAAGTTGGATAAGAGCAGAAGCAGGGCTCCTCTTACCGGAAGTAACGTCCCTTTTTCTCGGCCTCAGCACCTTAGCAGTCGTGACAGCAGAGCCAGCGTATTCCCGGGTCAACTGTAACCATCAGGTCCCCCGTCCAAGGTGCCCGGGTGACAGCACACAGCCCCTCAGGAGCACAACGCCCACTGGGGGACGGAATTGGGGGCCACTGCTCTAGCTTGCGTTTGCTTTGTAGAGAGTTCATACACAGCAAAACTACAAGGAGAACAAACTTTTAAAAAGCAGTGCAGTCCATAGATGGAGGTCCCCAGAGGTCCGATGAGCAGGGTGAAGACAGGCTGCGGGCAGGGGACGTGTCACCGTGTGCAAGCAACCAGCTCACTCGGGGCCGTAAAAATGGTGCCGCTTTGTCATCAATGAAACAGCCGCTCGCAGAAATGATTGATGGTAGAAGTAACACCCTTAATAGGAAATTTAGCTTGTTTCCAACAACCATCCCCAGCCCAAGGGCGTTTTCTCCTCTGACACAGAAAACTTACTTCCTCGTGAGTGGCCATGGAGCAACTCACTGGCCTTCAGAGTCTAGTTCAAGTTCCTTCTAACCTAGGAAGTGTCCTGTGGGCTGAATTGGCAGGAACGTCCACCAAAACCCCTCGTCCGTGAATTGTATCTTTAAAAATACACGTTTCTAGCAAGCTTTCCTTAAGTCAGTCAGCACTGAAATTTCTTCCGGGGGTTCTTTCAGAGGCATAAGAGGGGCCTACCTGGGCTTAGGAATGCCTGTCACTAATGCTTCTCAGACGGGCACCCTGTGATGGGCATGAGTACCGGGCAATGCCAGGGAGGGTCCCCCATCACACAGGAAGTCCTGTGCACGGCAAGGACAAACGGCCACACCCCCCTCGCCTTACAGCCCGCTTCGCTCTGGATCCAGGTCTGGGAGCATCGGTGGCAGGGGCGTGGGGGTTGCAGGTGTAGAGCAAAGACGACCATGACCATGATCGAACGTGCTGGGGAGAAGGAGGCACCGCCCGCTCGGCCCCTCTGCTCCGGTCACCATGTAGGCTTCCTGCACGGCTGTGTAGCCGACCACACACTCTCATGTGGCTCAGAAACAGCAGCGGGGACAAACGAGGGTCGGGGGGGCTTGCAAAGAACTCTTCAAGCCACTACAAGCAGGCAGCTGCTGCCTGTACCCCAACCTGGAGGTCACCCAGGGCCCCCTGGGGAGGGGGCTGACACAAGTCGAAGGTAAAGAACGGCCACTTGGCTGAGCTGGTCGGTGTGGACGGCAGCGCTGGAGGGGCCAGTTCTGACGGTCTGAGGCCTCAGAGCATTGGCCTCTTTGTCAGCCCAAACAATTTCTTATTCTAGAGTATTCTCTGTAACCGGGATTCACGTTCCTTTTTCTTTAAAAAGCCAGAGAGTAAACATTTTTGGCTTTGCGTCCATAAAGTTCTGCCACAACTTCTCAACTCTGCTGGCCACAGACAATGTGTGAACCAATGGGCATGACTGTTTTCCAAAAGGAACTTCCTTTACAAAAGCAGGCAGTGGACGGATGAACGGATGAACAAGATGTGGCCACACCTGCGGGGGACTATTACTCAGCCTTGAAAAGGAAGGAAATTCCGACACGTGCAACAACCTGGGCAAACCTTGAGGGCATGATGCTCAGTGACGTAAACCAGACACAAAGGGGGAAACACTGGGTGGTTCCACATCTGTGAGGTCCCTGGAGGAATCAGATTCACAGAGACAGAGAGCAGGAGGGTGGGTGCCAGGGGCTGGGGGAGGGGGTGGGGAGTCCGTGTTTAATGGGGACGGAGGTTCGGTTTGGGAGGATGGGGAGAGTTCTGGGGATGACGGTGGGGATGGTCGCACAACACTGGGAATGTGCCTAATGCCACTGAGCCGTGCACTTAAAAATCGTTCAGATGACGGGCTTCCCTGGTGGCGCAGTGGTTGAGAATCTGCCTGCCAATGCGGGGGACACGGGTTCGAGCCCTGGTCTGGGAAGATCCCACATGCCGCGGAGCAACTAGGCCCGTGAGCCACAACTACTGAGCCTGCGCGTCTGGAGCCTGTGCTCCGCAACAAGAGAGGCCGCGATAGTGAGAGGCCCGCGCACCGCGATGAAGAGTGGCCCCCGCTCGCCGCAACTAGAGAAAGCCCTCGCACAGAAACGAAAGACTCAACACAGCCAAAAATAAATAAATAAATAAATAAAAGAACGTGAATTTCTAAAAAAAAAATCGTTCAGATGGTGAGCTTTATGTTCTGCGTATTTTGTCACAAACACACATGTAGACGGACATCCTCTCGGCTCCTGAAGAATAACGTGTTCCTGTGCAGAGAAGTCTTCACTCAGCACAAGCCCTGGTGCTTCCCCAGGACTGACCCCCGTTGGGGGTGGCGGGGCCTGAGGACATGGGCCACGTGTTCCCGGCTTCACTGGAGACACAGGAGACGCGGTCATGAAGTCACTTAAATTTTCAAGAAGTTCAGAAGAGAAAGTAAGAGAGAAAGAGGCCTTATTTGGGGGAGCGGGGGAGGTTATTATTTTATTCTCGAGAATAACCCCGTGCACGGGACGCCTGTTTGAACACATAAAGTTAATTGTTCTCATGGCCTAAAAGTATTCCCAAGGAGCCGCTGTAGCAGAAAACTGAATGTGGTCCCAGCGCTGCGTCACGTTCGTCTACGATGCCGGCATGAGCTGGCGTGGGCAGCCGTGTGTGTGTGTGTGTGTGTGTGTGTGTGTGTGTGAGAGAGAAACGTGTCCACACAGTCACAGCGCGTGCGCACACGTACATGTCACCAAGTGGTACTGAACCCGTCAGTGTAGACATGCAAGGTGGAGAGAGGGAGGGAGGTCAAGGCCAGCCTCCTCCTTGGGGGTGAAACTATTTCAAGCAATTCTACCAACCCACCCCCACCCCCCGCGCCCCCAGAGTGAGAGACTCCAACTCCCGAGCAGGACCCGGTGGGTTCCGGAGAGAATGGAACGGGGCTTGACCCTGTTCGTACCTTTTCTTGCCCTTCTGGGGTGTGGGCTGAAGTTTGCCCTGGGGCATTAGCACCACCTGAAAGGGCAGGCGTTGGCTAAGTCAACACGCCCCACTTCCTCTCCTTACACAAATGCCGAAGGTCTGATTAGATTTGCTCGTGATCTGGACTTCCGTTCCTGTTGTTTCTGCTCCGCAGCAGGACCTGCGTTCACAGAGCTCCCTGGGGATGGTGTCGGGAGGTATCCTTGCTTCCTCACTTAGGACCTTCTGAAAATTCTCCACCACCAGCCCTTGGGTGGCTTTAAACCCAAGACCTTGAAGCAAAAGGCCTGGGAGCCTGTGGGCAGCTCCGCTTTACCACCCCGCCCCAAGCCCCTGGCCAGGCCACCTCCATCCACTGTCCCCAACGCTTATTTCCTACCCTTTAGAAAGACTTACGTGACATCCAGCCGCTAAGGTGAGTCTATGAGCCATATTGCTACGACTGTAGTTATTTTCCTCCCTAACACCTCTGCAGCGCTTACTCGACCTTGTTTGATGCTGCCATTGACTTTGGAGTTGTCATTACTGCTACTGATTGAGAAAGCTTCATGCTGGATTGAGGCACAGTGACCAACCCCCTGTGCGGGGTGGGCACAGTGGAGCCCTCAGAGCGAAATGGCACAGAATGGTTTTAATTAGACGAGACTAACGGCAGCTGCTCTGTCCTCAGGGTGATGAAGGCCCGGAGTTCAGAAATACTGAAGTCACATCACCTTGAAGGAAAAGATGACTGGTCCCCAGCAGAGCCTCCCGAGCTGAGGCAGGCCCTCCTCGTCCAGTGCCCACTGCCCGCAATGCCCACTGCCCGCGATGCCCTGGCAGAGGCCGAGCTCCCCACTCAGCTGCCCGCCTGCTGGCTTGACAGCCCTGCTCGTCTTGTCTGTCCTGAGTCCCCGCTCTGTCCCTGGCAGCCCAGGACCCGGCCCGCTAACTGAAGGGCCTGGTCCCCTGGAGGAAGCGTGCGGGGCTGGCAGAGGCCCGAGGCCACAGCCCCAGGGTGCCCACCCTGGGGTGGCACTGACCACCAGTCCTGGGCCCAGCTTTTGGTCTAAGTAAGAGTAAGAGGGAAAAATCCTCTCCCACCAGCTGTGTTTGGTGACAAGGTGATTTTATTTTTATATTTCTGTAATTTCTAAAACAAGCATTCCAAAATTCTCATTATAAGAAAAAGTAATCTTTAACAAAATCGTACCTATTCTTTAACGTCTAGTTTGTATTCGAGCCTCTCCATGAAATCTTAACAGCTATGCACGTGCAAGAATTCCAAAAGCACTTCTGCGCTCACAGGTGTCGTTTCTCCGAAAACCGCAGTCTGTCCAGGAGGAGAAGGAGGACGCAATCACTTCCCCCACTTTAGCGATAGGACAACGGGTCAGCGATGTGGCAGCACAGAAGGAGCTAGAACCGCGTCTCTGACCTTTGATCCCTTGTCTGGCCAGGATAGATGATGCCTTCCTTGATTTTATTTGGCAAAATAAATCTCTCTCCTCTGCCTACAGACAGTTCAAAAAGCAAACAAACAAGCATCAACGAGTAGGTAAAGGTAAGTCTGCTAAGGCCACTTATTTAAGAAAGTCGTGTGTGTGACAAAAACAGCAAGACTCGTGAAGACAACCCTTCCCTGGGGGCCGAGTTCGGGGCCCGACTGCTCTGCTCGCCAGGCGACTGACCGGGCATTGAGCGAACCATGCAGGACTGGAGTGAAAGACTGAGTGATGGAGGGGGACCTAAAAGTAAGTAAGTTGGCCTAAAATAGGTGGACACGCCTGCGTTCTGGCCCCGGGTGTCTCACAGGCGCTCTCACCTTCTGCAGGTTCTCTACGAGGATTTTTAACCCACCACTTACCTTTTATAACCTGAAAATTTACAGTAAGCAGAATGAGTGATCTCTTAGGGTGACCAACTTGTCCTGGCTCGCCTGGGACTGTCCCTGTTTCAGCACCGGAAGCCCCTCACCCTTGCAAACCCCTCAGTCCCGGGCAAAGCAGCCACTCATCCGTCACCTTGTCTAGTGACGTCCTTGGGACAGGATAATGCTTTATGAACCCAGGCCAGGGTGTGTCTGTGTTGAAGACCCTGTGATCACCTAAAGGGTGATCCTTTAGAGGCAGAATCCGTCCCAGCCCACATCACCAGTTCATCAAAACAGGTCCCATTTCGACAATGTGTTGCACATATGCTGGGGTCTGAGGTGGGCGCCTGGGGACCCCTCACATCTGTCCTGGGCTCATCCAGGTGTGACGCGCCCCTGTCATCTCCAACCATTCACCCCACCCCTGACATCACCCCCAGGATATGACTGGGACAGCAAAACCCTCTGCTCTGGGAGTAGAACGGTTCCACCAGGAAAAGGGACAAGTCCTTCCTTTAGACCCTTGTTAGTTTGGGTGAAAATATTTAAATCAGTGTCTCTTGTCCTACAAGCTTCTTAACTTGCATTTCTCTTTTCCTGGTGGAAAGTAAAACATTTTTGCTTTTGCAAAATTGCACCCTTGGTAGTTGAGACATTGCCTTCCTTTTCTGTCTCTCTCTTCTGGAGCCTGGAGTGGGGAGAGGCACAAAGGAAACAGAGAAAGAGAGACAGGATTTGCTTTATTTTTTTTTATGTACGTGTTTCTTTTTTAAATTTTATTGGAGTATAGTTGATTTACAATGTTGTGTTAGTGTCAGGTGTACAGCAAAGGAATTTAGTTATACATATACATATATTCATTCTTTTTCAGGTTCTTTTCCCTTTTAGGTTATTACAGAGTATTGAGTAGAGGTCCCTGTGCTGTACAGCAGGTCTTTGCTGATTATCTATTTTATATATAGTCGTGAGTGTGTGTTAATCCCAAGCTCCTAATTTATGCCCCCTTCAACGTTTCCCCTTTGGTAACCGTAAGTTTTTTTTTGAAATCTGTGAGTCTGTGTCGGTTTTGTAGGGATTTGCTGCGGAGAACATTCTTTCAGCAGGAGTCTCTGCCAAGCTTATCTCTTGCCTGCGGCTGCAACTTACCGGCTCTGCACCTGTAGCGCCATCAATAGTGTTTTACAGGAGATAAAGCCGTTCATAACCATTAGTGATTTTTCTACAGCAATAAGCTCGGAGCTGTAAATTCAGTTATAAACCTAAAACAAATTAGCAAGATCAGGCATCCCGCCCTGCGGCCGACCAGTTTATCTAGTTGAGTAAACTTTGCCTTGAACATACAGTTCTGCAGCGACGTGACCATCGCGGGCACATTCCTGCAGGTGAGAAGGGGCGGCAGGCGGCGTTGAGGCCTGCACTGCGGGTCAGACGGCTCTTTTCCAGTCTTCCAGTGGCCGTGGAGCCTTCGAGCAGGAGAAGAATCTTGCTCTGCTGTAAGGAAGTTCACCACATTTCTTTCTTTTTTTTTTTTTTTTTAACATCTTTATTGGAGTATAATTGCTTTACATTGTTGTGTTAGTTGCTGCTGTATAACAAAGTGAATCAGCTATACGTATACATATATCCCCATATCTCTTCCCTCTTGCGTCTCCCTCCCACCCTCCCTATCCCACCCCTCTAGGTGGTCACAAAGCACCGAGCTGATCTCCCTGTGCTGTATGCAGCTGCTTCCCACTAGCTACCTATTTTACGTTTGGTAGTTTATATATGTCCATGCCACTCTCTCACTTCGTCCCAGCTTCCCCTTCCCCCACCCCGTGTCCTCAAGTCCGTTCTCTATGTCTGCATCTTTATTCCTGTCCTGCCCCACATTTCTTATGTTTCCGTCGTGTAACGACGACAATGAGGTCCTTCAGGAAAGAGGGCTTTCTCTGGAAACCGGGTAGCGACCTCAACAAGTCACATAAGGGTGTGGGTGTCCTCATGGGGCGGGTTAGGACCATCAGTACACAAGCTCAGAGTGCCCAGCTGTGGGCCCAGGACCACCTGCAGCCAGCAAGTGCCCCCACTGGTGTGTGGGATTAAACGATAGGAAGGGAGGGGGTGGGGAGGAGACGCAGGACGGACCAGCCTGTAGCTCGTGTCCCAGCCCACGTCACATGGTGTCGTGTGGACTGTACTCTGAACACTTTCCATTTTCCTCCACTTTTCAGACACTGACGACAGACCAGCCTGTGGGGGGAGAAGGCTGCTTCCATTTCAGAAATCGCGTTCTACGGTAAGGAGAAGGGAGATGGATTTCCCCCTGAACTGCTATGTGTGAACCAATTAGAATTAAGCTGGAAGAAGCTTTGTATTTAGAGCCCTGTTCTAAGGTCCTGGAATGGGGTCTCACTAACCCACTGTGACTTAGGACATCTGCCAGAGAAAAGGCCATCCTGAGGAGGGGACAGGGGCTGAGGGCCTGTGTAATTCTTCAAGGCTGGGCTGAGATAACATTGCAAAGAAGGTCTGGAAAGGAACGGGGCGGCAGAAAATGGGGTTTCTCCAAAGGGAAACTGTTTAGTCTAGAGAGATGACAGCCATGGTGAAAAAGGCCAAGCACTGGGGCTTGGGATGCTGCTTCCCCCTCATCGGGAAGCTGGCCGGGTCCACCTGACCAGCTGGTGCCCACGATGGGCAGGCCGTCCCTCTGCGGGCCGCGTGGGCTGGAAGGGCACGGAGCAGAGGAGGGACTCAGCGAGCCCAGGACCCACTCGCCATCCGCACGGAGACAACCGCCACGTCCCCGAAGTCCCTGCTCAGCCAGCCGGAGAGGACAGCCTGCACCAGGCCCTGAGCCCTGGGGCCAAGCCCCCTGCAGTCCCCGGACCACAGCTCCTGCCCCAAGCGCCCCCTTCCGTTCAGAGATTCGCTGTCCTCGCCAACTTCGAAAAGACGACTGATACTTCGATAGGTGTTTTCATCTTCTATGCTGTGATATCTTTAAGCAAATAGGGCTTTATCAGTTAAAGGGGTTCTTTTTCCTCCCCTTGGGATGGCACATGGGCAGGAAAGCCTCAGCCCCCAGGGGTTTCCCGCAGGACGGCCCCAGCACCCAAGGAGCTGGGGGTGGTGGTGGGGAGTTTGTCTGGAGAAGGAGCAAGGGCTCCCCGTGGAACAAAGGCTTTGTGCAAATATCCTGCTTCCCACCCCTTGGAGAGGGTGGGCCTAAGGGTCAGGAGAAAGAAAGAGCATCAAAGAAAGCCAGCTGAGAAGCTGAGAAGGAGCGTCCCATCCCATCGTCCGCCCCAGCCCGTCCCATCCCGTCGTCCGCCCCGGCCCGTCCCAGCCCGTCGTCCGCCCCGGCCCGTCCCAGCCCGTCGTCCGCCCCGGCCCGTCCCAGCCCGTCGTCCGCCCCAGCCCGTGTCATGAGAACCGGCTCCCCCAGGTCCCACTTCCTGCCCCTCTGGCTCTTTTCTCATGAGAATCCAGCATCAGACTGTGGATCTGTGATGGCTTCCGACGGCCAGGGGCACCGGCTGTCCACTGAGGACGAGGTGCAGGCACCAAATACTACCCAGCAAGACCAAGCTCCAGCCTTGCGTAAACTCCTGAAACATCCAGACCAGAGCAAGACCGTAAAAGGTGAACCTCAGAAGTCACTCCCATGAGGTCCTCATCCCAGTCCCAGCTCGTCGCCACTAAAAAGCTAACAGACAAAACGTGCTGCATCTGACCCCCGGGAAACAGAAAGCTAGAGCCGCCGGGGAGACCCCTCCTCCAGGAAATCCTGAGGGCAGAGCAAACTCATCTGTCAGGGTAGTTGGTCTCATTTTCCGCAGAGAAGCTGGAGTCCAGGTGAACAGCCTCTCAGGACCTGTCATTCTTTCTCCCGTTTCAGATCCATCGAGGCTCGAGAAATAGGAGACACTGGGCCATGCATCTCAGGCCCAGAGTCCTGTCAAAGGCCAAGGCAGGGAAATTTCACAGGACGTTTTCCCACTGAAATTGTGGGGTTGAGAGGGAGACACCTGTGTTTCTCTGGCTTCCTCTCAAATTTAGATAGATAGATAGATAGATAGATAGATAGATAAATAGATGATAGAGAGATGATAAATGATAGATAGATAGATACATAGATAGATGATAGATACATAGATAGATGATAGATAAATGATAGATAGATGATAGATAGATGATAAATAGATAGATAGATGATAGATAGATAATAGATGATAGATAGATAGATAGATGATAGGTAGATAGATAGATGATAGATAGATAGATACATAGATGATAGAGAGATAATAGACGATAGATGATAGATAGATAGATGATAGATAGAGAGATAGATGATTGATAGATAGATGATAGATATAGATAGGTGATGGATAGAAAGAAAAATAGACAAAAGCAGCATATAAGAGAGGCAGGCAGGAGGAAATTTAGAAAAATGACCAAGTGGCCTATTTTGTTTTTTGGAGCTTTTCATTTGCTGGTTGCTTTTTGTTTGCTTATATTTAAAATGGAGTAGAAGAGAGTGAAGCCTGTGGTTGACTGAAAAGCCCTCAGTTTCTCTTCTAACTTGGCTGCTGTGAGATTCTTGTCAAGACACAGAAAGGGCAATGTGACCGACCATGTCTCCATCTGATCACATCTTCTCAATGGCGCGGGGTCACCTTCCCCATTCGAGGGCCCAGAGGAGTTGCTGGGCCTCCTGGAGACATCGCGGACGGTGATGGGGACCACCTGCACACCCCAGGCCGGGCCACCGTCCACACCCGCCCCACTCTCAGCTCCTCCCGGAAATCGCCACGTGGCCTTCCCTCCAGCTGCAGGCTCAGGACAGGGACTTAAGAAGACAAAAAACCTCTTCCTGCTTCACTGGTGCTTGACGCAGGTGGCCAAAGACACCCCAGCGGATGATCTCGGTTCACGTCCAGTGTGACGGGGTCTCCCTGCTGGAGACGGGGCGCCTTCGGCAGGGCTGTGGGGAAGTGGCCCCCATGAGCCTATCCCTGTCCCCTCGGCAAAGGGGATCTGGTCTGGGGTGACCGCTTTGTTACCCTCCCGCAAGGGGCCCCGCTGCGCACGGCTCCGTCCAGGTATCAGGCGCTCCCCAGGGGCAGGCGCTGGCTTTCTCCCCAGGGAGTGGCTCTCGACTCCAAAGCAGCGGCTGCTGCTGACCCTTTGGCTGCCCTGAAAACAAAGGACACCTGAGGCTTCCCTGCACCAGCCCGGCTTCAGCCAGAGACCCCCATGCCCCAGCTCTGCCCAGGGCCCCAGCCGGCACGCCTGCCTCTCAACGGCACTGGGAGAACAGGGTCTGGGGCCAGACGTCAGATGATCCCCTGCCCCCAGCCTCTCCCAAGGGTGGCTCCAGCCCTCAGCCTCGGGCAAAGCCTCTGGAAACCAGGGCACCTCCAGTTGTTCGCACAAAACCTCCGGCCCGCCGTCCCATTCTGCGCAGACCCTCTCTTGAGGATTATATTAAAAATGAAGTGAAGCTTTATTAGAGCAGGTACTCTAGGCCCATTTTCACAGCACGCTGCACAGGACCTAACTCAGCCCTGACCACATATGGTATATTTGTTTTTTGAGTAATAATTTGATAATCCAGCACTTGGTCCATATTGTAACCTCCATTATGACATAAATAATGTAAAATATTTATACATATAATATAAATTAGACTGGACTGACGTCATTTCAACTTTCAGTGCCTTTCCCAGAAGCAAACCAGCCTGGTCCCAGGAACGCAGCCTTGACCCGTGGGCGAGGGGCAAGGGGTCCCAGAACGGGGGCTGCCCTTTCTCTGCTACTTTGTGGCCGAATTTCTTAGGAAAGGGTCTCCACGTCCTCGGTGCGAACTGTAGCTAATAATAATAGTGACCTCAGCTGCTTGTTTTATTGATCATCAATGAAGATAAAAATAAAAGCGATTTGTAATTGCTTTGCAAAAGTCAGCTGGAAAGATACACATCTGCTTGAAGCAACCAGTAATGGTCACATCCACACAAGATAATTTGCATTCTCTTAACTGTTACATTTTCCCTATTTCTAAGGGGAAAGAATAGACCTTTCAGAGAAGTTAGTGAACATAGATGGTACATTAGTTTGCTCTGGCAGCTGTAGCAAGCGCCATAGACAGAGGCGCGGCTTAAACGCAGAAATTTATCTTCTCACAGTCCTGGAGGCTGGAAGTCTGAGATCAAGGTGTCGGCAGGGTGGTCCCTCCTGCGGCCTCTCACCTGGGCGTGTAGAGGCTACCTGCTCCCTGTGTCCTCATGTGGTCATCCCTCTGTGCCTGTCTGTGTCCTAATTTCCTCTCCTTATAAGGACCCAGGAAGGTTAAGTTAGGGCCCACCCCAGTGACCTCATTTAACTTAATTACCTCTTTAAAGACCCTCTCTCCAAATATATCACCTCACCTTATGCGGTCCTGGGGGGTCAGGCTTCAACACGCGAGCTTCGAGGTGACACAATTCAGCCCATAACAGGTGGATGAGACAGAAGCTTCACTTGTGAATTTGAACTTGCTCATTTCTCTTTTCACTTTTAATAACCAGATCCATTCAAAAAAATGATGATACTAGTGAATCTGGGAACTTTGGGCTGGCCTAATTTGTTCTACAATTTGATCAATGTCCACAGGTACCAAGCCTCGGAACCTTTGGTCTTGCCAAGGAGAAAAGAAGCGTCACCCCAGCCAGTCTCAGGCACAGCTGAGTCCCAGCCCCGGGGGCAGGCCTGTCTCTCCAGCTCTGCCAGGGAGCTCTTGGCTGCCCAGAGCTGACAGGCTTTATGGTTTTCTTCTCCCCGAAAGGTTTTCAAAGTTTGCTTTACCTTATTCTTTGGTCAGTTCAGAAAAGGAAAGCTGACTTCCTGAGAGCTCCTTGCAAATAGTCTCCAAACAGCCCAGGAAGATCTCCTGTGTGTTCACAGGGCCCTGGGCCCTCTCCAGGGTCAGACTCAAAACAAAGTTAACAGAGAGAAACTGTAACTTTACCGATAAAGGATACCAAAGCCACCGTTTCCTGCATGATAACATGACAGAAATATTCTAACACACATGCGCATACATTGCCATAAAGGACTTTTATGAAAGATCCCGTCAGTGAAGGTAGGTCTGACATTTAGTAGAAAGAGAGCCATCATTTTGTGTCAGTAATGCGATAAACATTTTGTTTTCAAATAACCATAATCTTTCACCTGTCAGCTAAAAACTTAAAAAGTGCTTTCATGTTCAACATTACATTAAAACAAATCTTACTATCGTCTCTCTAGAGATAACTGGTATTCAAAAATGTTTATTTGTTTAAGATCAAGAAGTTGTGTCCTGAAGCACCAAAAGAGAAAATATGTAAATTAGACTTGATTAAAATTTAAAACTTTTACGGTTCAAAAGACACCCACAGAATAGAAGAAAATATTTGCAAAGCATTTATCTGATGAAGGACTTGTATCTAGAATATATAAAGAACACTTGCAACTCAGTAATAAAAAGGTAAATAACCCGATTTATAAATGGGCGAAGCACGTGAATAGACATTTCTCCAAAGATTTACAAATGGCCAATAAACACATGAAAAGGTGCTCCACATCATTAGTCATCAGGGAGATGCAAACCCAAAGCATAGTGAGATCCCCTCATACGCTGTCAGATGGCTGTGATCACAATGACAGACAACAGCAGGTGCTGGTGAGGTGAGGTTGTGGAGAAGCTAGAATGTTGTACTTTGCTGGTGGGAATGTAAAACGGTGCGTCTGCTCTGAAAAATAGTCTAGAAGTTCCTCAAAAGGTTAAACATAGAATTATCATATGACCCAGCCATTGCATTCCTAGGTATATGCTCAAGAGAAATGAAAACCTGTGTCCACAAAAACTTGTAGACGAACGTTCACAGCAGCATTATTCACAATAGTCAGCGCGGAAACAGCCCAAATGTCCATCAGCTGCTGAATGGATAAGTGAAATGTGGTCTATCCAATAAAGTGAAATACTACTTGGCTGTAAAAAGGAATAAAGTACTGATAAAACTTGAAGAGAGTATGCTCAGTGAAAGAAGCCAGTCACACAAGATCTATTCGTATGATGCCATTTGCATGAAGTGTCCAGAACAGGCAAATCTATGGAGGCAGAAAGCAGACCTATGGTTGCCAAAGGCAGGAGGTGGGTGGGAGAAAATGAGAGTGAATGCCAGCGGCTTTGGGGTGATGAACACATTCTAAATCCCATTGTGTTGACAGCTGCACAACTGTGAAAGTACTAAACGCAGTGAGTTGTACGCTTTAAATAGGTGAAGTGTAGGGCTTGTGAATTATGTCTCAACAAAGCTGTTATTCAAGAAGAGCTCAGCCCTGCCACACCTAACATAAAGGCAATTTAACATGTCACGGTACCTATTCCCACAGCCTTTAAAAAACAATGACAATATATATTTTAGGCCTGCCCATGAGAAAATATGATTGTTAATGCTTTTGTAAACTCAATTGGAAATACGTCACACCTGCAGGAACTCCACAGCAGGAGCCATGCGAGAAAAACGCTTAGAATATCAAGTATAATCAGCGATCCACCCCATTCCTTAGGAGTGATGGGTGTGGGCACAGCCCAGTGAAAGGTCCATGGTAAACACAGACAGAAACACTTAGGCCTGTTCGCTCGGCACCACTGACCGTGCGGTCGGGTAGACTTTCCTCCCGGGAACATGGTTACACTTTAATAGGACAAGGTGCCTGCGCCCTACCAGGGAGCAACCTCGCCTGCTTTGCGTATGACTGTGTTTCCCGGCATCGCGGACGCTGGTAAGTGTCTGCTGAATGAATGAATGAATGAATGAACGTTACGTATTCTTTCTCAGCCTCCCATCGCCTGTCATTCCCCCTGACGCACGGGACTCGGCCCTGCGGGAACGGTTCTCAGCCTGCTGCTTGGTGGGGGGATGGCGTTTCCTATCGAACTCCTCCGCACGATAGACATTCTAACTCAGGACGAGAGGCTGTTTATCACCAAGTACGTGGCAGGCATTAGTCTCCGTTCAAAATCTGGTGCGTAAGAAGCCACTTTCTTGTTCTGAAAGTGAGCTGCCGTCGCTGGCGGGCCCCGTTCCAGAGCGATGGGAACCCGCTGGACCGACTCAAGTGTCCCCAGAGCTGCACAAGAGGGGAGGGAGGTAGCCAAGGGCCGCCTGGCCTCGGGTCTGTCCGCGCTCGGTCCTGCAGAACGCTCCTCTCCCCTCCGGTCGCTGGTCCAGGAAGGCCACTGCTGTCCCAGATTATGACCTCCTCCCATCTGCCCTCTGGGCCACACCACGCCATGTCCAGGCGCCCAGCAAATGTCCCCTCGCTCCAGACCAGACCACTCCGTAGGGCTCTTCCTGCGCCCACTCGGCTCTGGGAACCCTGAGGTTCTTCACCAGGACTTTCTCTGTAGCCGTCCAGGCCACCACCAGCGGCCCCGTGAGCGAGAGGTCCCTGAGAAGGGACCCCCCCCACCCCGGTGCGGGGGCCCACCTGTCCTCACCGTCACGTCCCCAAGCTCGATAAGTCAGCCAAGGCTCGCCCTTAGTCTTACGTCAGAGTCCAGGCTTTTGAAATTCAAGAGCCGAGAATTCCCTTCGTTTGTCATCTGTGTGTGACTTGTCTTCCCTTCTCGGCAGGAAGAAGGCGGAGTGGGTCAGGGGCCTCGAGAGGGGAAAGTAGAAGGAAAACCCTCTCCTGGCTCAGGTTCTGAGGATTCTACCATCGAATTTTACAGAAGCGAGGCTGCCGGAAGCCTCGGGGCAGGTGCAGGGCCGGGGCGGCTGCAGCCTCAACCCCCAGCTCCGGGACGGCGAAATGCTTTCAAGCCTCGGTTGCACACACCATCCCGACCCTGTCTCAGTGTCAGAGCTGTTGCCCAGATGGCAGAATTCAGCCCCAGGAGCTAAGGGAGGGGGTTCTGCTTTGCTCTTCGTGGGTCAGACTGCCTCCAGAGGCCTCCCCCGGGGCCCACGGGGAAGAGGGTCTGAGAACCAGCGAGGCACAAGCAGCTGAGCAAGCCGGGCGCGGCCAAGCTGGCGAGGGGGTGGTGTGGAAAGGCTGGGCCCACAGGCGAAGGCTCCCAACATCAAGGGCTCAGAGAGTGGCGGGGCGGGGGGAGAAGCGGGGAGGCAGGGATTGATTCAAATAAGAAGGATCTGCAGAAAAACGGGGTCGACCCAGCACCTTCCTTCATGAGGGTCCAGAGGAGGCTGGCTGGCGAGGCAGGAATAGCCTGACATGTTTCTGCTTGAGGTGGAGTCGGACCCAACGGCCCTGAAGTCACAGCCGACTATGAAGAGTCAATGGCTTCAGTGTCAAGGTCAAGGTTGTCTGATGTCATTGATTTTGGAGCAAACGTAAAATGAGAGACCCAACCCAGCCATCTTCAAGAATAGACCCACAACCCTAAAAATTGGTTCTCTTTAGCAAAAAGCCATTTCCTTTAATAGTCATAAGAGCAAATTTCAGTTCAAAGTCCGTGAAACATGTAATTAGCACATCACATATCAGCTCAGCCTCTGAATTTCTGGGTTCACTGCCCCTGATGGCAGCCGCTCAGATGTTATAGGCTGGTCTTAGCTCAGCCGGAGTGATGGTCAACACAAGGAGTGTTTGCTGTTAGGGACAGTTGTCTCAGCAAACATAAATTTGCCTAACACAGACAGATCTGCAAACTATCCATCTTCTGCGTGTGTCACAGCTTTTGAGATTATATTTAATTACCAAAAAACCTTCCTTAGAGAGTCCTATTGGCACTCTGCAGAGGCCAGTTTTCAAATCTATCAAAGGGAAGTGGAGAGAGAACACAGATCATCTCTAAGGAAACATTCAGTTCGGGAATCTATGATTCTAGCCCTGCTCCCTAGGCCAGGCCTGCCTTTAAGGCCCATCAGCATTTCTGCCTGTTTTTCTTAAATTTAAATAAACAGTAACAGTCCACTGGCTAATTTGCTGGTGCAAGCTGGCCTATTTATCTGTAGTCTCTTAAGATAAGTAATCTAAAGTCTGAATTTAGACTTCACCTTTTCCCCTCCCTCCCTCCCTCCCTCCCTCATTACACTTCCTTCGGGCAACTTGCTTTTATTTCAGGCACCAGAGGAGGAAAAAAAAAAAAAAATCACACATGCGCAGCTAAACCTGCCCTTTATTCCTTTTTAGGGAGGAGATCTGCCATATTTGATATTTCCAACATAGATGATTCTTTGGGAGAAAAACCATAGTAATTTCAGGAAGTAGCTGGCCTAACACTGACGACCTCCAGCTGAAAGGCCTCCAGCCTCCCTCACTTGCCTGGGGGTCTGCAGGATGCTGGCTGGGGTCGGGGAGGGGGCGGATTGGAGGCCAGTCATTGCCTGGACAAGCCAAGAAAACCTCGGTCCCCTTTGGCTGCTGAAAGAAGCTAAAATGGAAGAATTCTTTTAAAAGGTAACTATAGCTTTCTTTCCTTTGGGTTTCACTTGATTCTGCTTTCTCAGGTTTTTTTCCTCCCTGGTCTTCTTTCTTGTCCTGGTGGATCTGGTCAGCCTCATCCTGGCCCTCGGGGCTAGTGAACCCTTCTCTTAAGTAACTGTTTATATCACTGTTTATCCTTCCAAACGCTGGTATGGAAACAGGAGCTGATAAACGGGTCCATTCAATGTTATCACCATTTTTCTGTCAGGAAAGGTGTGAATTTGTGAGGGAGTCACTATTTGTTGTCTTTATTTGGGTAAGATAAAGGAATTATGGAATAAGGTGTACTGACTTATAGTCAACACGAGAAACCCCACGGAGATTAGCCCTTGGAAACTGTGAATTAAGTACAAAAACATCTCTGGACCTGCCGACCACACGTCCAGGAGACCTGCTGGCTCATGGCGCAGGGCAGGGGGAGGAGACGTCTCTGGGGAATGACCTGCCATTCCTTCCTGGCCGCCCTCGGACCCTTTCCCGACAACTTCACAGGGGCCAAGGGTCACCGTGCAGGGGTCAGGCCCCTGGTAATTGGGTGCTGGTCCAGGCATAGCCCCCACCAGGCCCCCAGTGACCTCCATCTAGGGGTCTCCACCTCACGTCCACTTACCCTCTGGGCCTCGGCTGGGCACGGCACCTCCTCCAGGAAGCCCTGCTGGATGCAAAGGCCTCCGGGGGCCGGACACCTTGTCCTACTGAACGAGGACCCCCTCGGGCGACAGTGAGCATCTGCAGGAGCGGGACCCCTGCGCTTTCTGAGGCGCCCGTGTCTCAGGGCCTAGTGCAGGGCCTGGCTCACAGGAGAGGCCGGAGGAACAAGGCACAGGCCACTCACTTCACTGTCCCCAGCGTTGTCATCAACCCGGAAGTTAGAGCAAAACACTGACGTGCAGGGCGGGCCACCGACACGCCTTCCTAAGCATGTGGTTTAGATCTTTACAAGGTTTCCTGGGGAAAACGTACAATGACTGCCCCAGACTTGCGCTGGTACCAGGCCTGGATGTTGTACACTTTCCTGAAAACAGCAGCAAGAGAAGGCGAGTCAGGAAAAACACCGATGACACGCCCCACAAAGAAACTCAGAAACACGCAGGCCCTTCCTGCCTTTTCCCATACAAGTGCTTTCCCTCAGAGAGCAAAAAATAAATACCTGTAGACCCTGGAATGACTTGGAAAATAAAATAAAAGGTAGGTTGTGGCATGCAGAATATAAAACCCTGCCGAAAGCTCAGACAGCCTAACGTGCCCTTGACAAGAACTTATCTTGGAGGCTTTCTAGGAAATAAAGAAAAGGTCAGGAAAACGTAGTAGTTAAGTAAACCACATCTTAGAACTGCCAACACTGACTCTGAACGAGGTCCTGGGTTGTTTCTAACACACCTGCACGTCCTCTGAACGAACATGTTATGGACTTGTGCACAGTGATATGATTTCTAGAATTAAGTAAGTTCATTCTAAAGATTCATAAGAGAAGGCAAGGAAAGGAAAGATGGAGCTGGAGAGGAGACCCAATTTTGTGCATAAAAGTAAATGCCTCCATTTTACCTGGAATAATTTTTAATGCTCCACCAAAAAATAAACAAACAAACTGGACTTTGGCTAATTTGGATTATTTTCTTAAATAATCCCTCAATATGATTTACTCCTGCTGTTTTACTTCACTTCTCTCCAGTAACTAGAAATATTTGTGTATGTCTCGAAATACATACACAGATCATCTTTTTAAATTAGAAAGATAAAAGGTCAATTTTATAGTATTTAAATAAAATCTATTCATATCTTATATTCTTTATATTTGAAATTTTAAATGAGATATACTTCGAAACCAATAACACAAATCACTGACCACTGGGTGTGGAAATGATGTGGAGGAATGGTCCTAAAGTGGAAAAAAAAGCTGGTCAGGACGATTATTTCTCTCTTCAGACATGGCTCCACTAACCAAGATCAGAAGAGACCAGGGGTACCCCACTTTTCTCCTGTGCTCTCATTGAAACAAACTACCCCAAAAGGCTCTTCCCCAAATTCCTTGCAGTTTTTTTTTTTTAAATGAATAGCCCAGTTTGCTTTTTTTTTTTAAAAGAAATTCACGTTCTTTTATTTATTTATTTATGACTGTGTTGAGTCTTCGTTTCTGTGTGAGGGCTTTCTCTAGTTGCGGCAAGTGGGGACCACTCTTCATCGCGGTGCGCGGGCCTCTCACCATCGCGGCCTCTCTTGTTGCGGAGCACAGGCTCCAGACGCGCAGGCTCAGTAATTGTGGCTCACGGGCCCAGTTGCTCCGTGGCATGTGGGATCTTCCCAGACCAGGGCTCGAACCCGTGTCCCCTGCATTGGCAGGCAGATTCTCAACCACTGAGCCACCAGGGAAGCCCCCTTGCAGTTTTTAATATGACTTCACAACCACTGTCTTCTGACCCTCGGGCAAAATCCCATTTTAACGTATCCCAAGGGACTGTCCAAATTATTTCACGGTTCTGGAATATTCCAATTCACATAAATATTATTTTGAAGAGGTGCACAGTCACCTGAAGCAAAGACTCCTGCTAATGCAAGAGTGTGACACCACGTTAGCTGTTCACGTAACAGGATTTGATCTGCGGTCAGACCAGTTGATGGGGGCCACGGCGCCCCTTATCCCAGAAGCAGGCGGTCAGTCCTCAGCCACAGCCACATGCTGGACGGTCAGAGGCTCTGTGTCCAGGTCAGAAACAGGCGCCACAGGGACGTACTGCTCCCACATCTCTTCCTCCGGGTCCAGGAGGTGGTGTCCAGGAGGCTGAGACTCTTGGTCACTGGTCAAGGCAGCCTCAGTCTCAGGAGGACAAGGCCGGCCCCGGCCGCTCAGAGATCCCGTCCTGGACCGCCGGCCAGAGGATGTGATGTGGCCGTGACGGGCCTGGGGGAGGTGCACGTGATGGAGAACCTGGGGAATGGGACCAGACTCATGCAAGAGCAACCCCAGAGACGCAGACCACGCGGAGGCCGGGAGCTGGGCCGCGGGCAGTGGCTGAAGGAAGGCCTGCCAGTCCCAGAGGCCTGCCAGGAGGAGGCGTGCCAGGGCTTCTGCTGGGTGCTCCCAGCCTAAGCCGCTCATTAACTGCGCTGTGTCGTCCACGCCCCGTGGCGTCCTTCTCAGGAACGGGGGACACTGGGATCCCGCAGGCTGCATTAGGATGTGCTTGGCTCCGGTGACAGGACAGTTCATCCCCCTGGGCCCGTCCCTCCGGTCCTGCTGCCCCGTATCCCCAGACTGTGTTCCAGAGCACAGACCACGAATGTGAATGTGCGATTCACACACACACACAAACACACACACACACACACACACACACACACACACACACACATCCCAGACCCTGTGGTTAAGTGTCTGGAAAACACCGTGTCTCCTGAGAGTTCAAGGCACGTCACTACCGAATCCTATTATGAGAAAGGGTTTCCTCCGAGCTCCCCTCCAGCTCAGCGCCCATGGAATCCCAGTGCCAGCATGGAGGTGGCCACTCTCCCATCTCCTGCCCAGAACCGCTTCTCCCTCCTCACAGGCAGAGCTCAGTCACGTGGCTGTTTCCACAGCATCGGGGGGTTGAGTGTGTAGCCTTGTAGGTAGGCAGCCTCGTGTCCAATCCAGAATTCTGGCGCAGACACGGAGAAAACAAGTGGACCTCTGATAGGACGGCTACAGAGGGGACCCAGAGGTAACGCGCCTGGAGAGGCTGGAAACCCAGGCCGCCCCCTCCCCCCTCCCCCCTCCCCCCACCGATCACGTGCTCTGGGAAGAGAAGGGTCCTGGCAGCTGAGTGTTCCTCATTTCCACGCCAGTGACGGCTATTTTTGCAGTTTGGGAGATGCCATGACTTTTGTTGTTTAATTCCTTTAATGGTCCCACTTCCAAGAAAGAATAATTTCAAAAGATCCATCGGGCCTGTGATGAAAACTGCTCTCCTGTTGTGTGCTCCTAGAGGTGTCCTGACACGGGCGCCTTCTGGGCACTGCCCCTTGGGGGAGTGCAGCGACCAAGCAATGCCTCCCCACATGGGAGAACGTTCCCATGTGCATCAGCCTCAACTACAAGAGGCTCTGAACAGAGGCCTATTTCATTCAGTTCTGCTACCTGAGTTCCTAAAACAGTGCTGGACACATAGCAGGTGTTGAGTAACTATTAGTCCATGGATGGACAGATGGATGGATGGATGGATAGATGGATGGATGGATGGATGGGTGGATGGATGGATGGGTGGATGGATGAATCAATGGATGGATGGATGGATGGATGGGTGGATGGATGGATGGATCAATGGATGGATGGATAGATGGATGGATGGATGGATGGGTGGTTGGATGGATGGGTGGATGGATGAATGGATGGATGGATAGATGGATGGATGGATGGATGGGTGGATGGATGGATGGGTGGATGGATGAATGGATGGATGGGTGGATGGATGGCTGGATGGAGAGATGGATGGGTGGATGGATGAATGGATGGATGGGTGGATGGATGGATGGATGGAGAGATGGATGGGTGGATGGATGGTTGGATGGACGGTTGGATGGATGGATCAATGGATGGGTGGATTGGTGGATAGATGGATGGGTGGATGGATGAATCAATGGATGGATGGATGGATGGATGGGTGGATGGATGGATGAATCAATGGATGGATGGATGGATGAATGGCAGT